>NC_041385.1:630343857-630434196 GCF_002162155.2 Triticum dicoccoides
GAGAGCAAACCTCCCACTCGGAGGCTTAGCTGCAGCCTAGTGCTTGCCTAAGTTTTTGAAAATCCTACCGAGTGGAGAGCAAACCTCCCACTCGGAGGCTTAGCAGCAGCCCAGTGCTTGCCTAAGTTTTTGAAAATCCTACCGAGTGGAGAGCAAACCTCCCACTCGGGGGCTTAGCTGCAGCCCAGTGCTCGCCTAAGTTTTTGAAAATCCTACTGAGTGGAGAGCAAACCTCCCACTCGGGGGCTTAGCTGCAGCCCAGTGCTCGCCTAAGTTTTTGAAAATCCTACCGAGTGGAGAGCAAACTTCCCACTCGGGGGCTTAGCTGCAGCCCAGTGCTCGCCTAAGTTTTTGAAAATCCTACTGAGTGGGGAGCAAACCTCCCACTCGGGGGCTTAGCTGCAGCCTAGTGCTCGCCTAAGTTTTTGAAAATCCTACCGAGTGGGGAGCAAACCTCCCACTCGGGGGCTTAGCTGCAGCCCAGTGCTCGCCTAAGTTTTTGAAAATCCTACCGAGTGGAGAGCAAACCTCCCACTCGGGGGCTTAGCTGCAGCCCAGTGCTCGCCTAAGTTTATGGGAGAACAAGTCGATTGCACTGAGGGCCTCGCTTTAACCTGCAAAAGACACCTCAAACCAAACACAAACATATTCAACGTCGAATCCAAGTTCGGATAACACCTAACAAAACCGAAAGTGCTCAGGCTCTAAGCCTGTTAAGGTTTTTCGGTTACAAAACTCACTCGCCATACCGAGGCAAATTTAAAGTATCAAGCTCAGAAGTCTTTTACCCCTCCCGCGGAGGGCTGGAAGGTGCAACAAACTCATCCAGGTCGATTCCATCTGCAATTCGAGTGGCGGCGGCGATGAAGGTCTCCATGAAAGATCGGAAATCATGCTTATTGGTGTTAGCCACCCTGAGAGCCACCAGCTTGTCCTCTCGTGCATCCTTGCAATGAACACGGACCAGAGACAGAGCAACATCCGCGCCACACCTGGCAGAAGACTTCTTCCACTCCTGCACTCGACTTGGGACCTCGTTCAGTCGAGTCATCAGAGACTCGAGGTCGTTCTGGAGCGTCTCTCTTGGCTAGAGTGTTGTGTCGATGCGAGAAGTTGCGACCTTCAGCCTTGCGAGATAGTCGACGACAGCAGCAACGCGAGATTCAAGCCGAAGCACATTCATGGCGACTTCGTCTTTCACGGGAGAGTTGATGGGATCCAGGTTTATTTCCAGTCGACCAGTCTCCTCTTCAAAGTTCTGGCAAAATTCTGCAAGCACAACCACCGAGTCAAGACAACAGTCGGAGATCACAGTTAAAATGTCTGTTTGATACCAAAAATTACCTTCAAGCATAAGGAATAGCTTCTTGGTGAGTCCACCCAGATAAGCCTCCAGATCGTTCTTCTTTCCCACCAATTCACTAACCTTGTCATTCAGGGCAATCTTGTCATTTTTCAGTCGACTGACCTCCTTGTTGGCAGCATCAAGAGCAGCTTTCAGAGTGGTGTTTTCTTCTTCAAGCTTGGTGACTGAAGCCAGCTTTTCTTCTGCAAGCCTAGTCTTGTCTACAGCCGTTTTCTGTGCCTCGGCAAGATCAAGGTCTTTCTTCTTCAGAGCATCCCTCAGTTTTTCTGCGAAAATCACAATAAGATCAGAGTCAGAGGCAGGCAAAAAGCAAGGACAGTCGTCAAGATTCTCACCGAACATACCTTTTGCCTCATCCTTCGCCTTCATGAAGTTTTCTTGGACAAGCTTTTGGTCAAGCTCAAGCTGGATAAACTTGCTCTCCAATTCGGCATAGCGAGAAACAAGATCACAAGATTTCTGCGAAGGTTCAGTCGACAAACATCAAAGACAATTCGCTTTCGAGTGACTAAGGAACAATCATAGCGTTTCTAAGACTATGGCCGAACACAAACATTCGACCATAGTCTCGGGGACTACACCCAGTGGGTGCACTCAGCGTGCCCCCACTAGTCTCATCAGTTAGAGTCGACCAGTCGACCAACAAAAAAAAACGGAAGGTGTTCTTTAGACTATAGTCTACTGCCAGCAGTCGACCACAGTCTCGGGGACTACACCCAGTGGGTGCACTCAGCGTGCCCCCACCAGTCTATGAATCTATTCGACCAAGTCGAGTAAGGAAAAAACTTAAGACATAAAGACTATGGTCGACTGCCAGCAGTCCACCATAGCCTTGGGGGCTACACCCAGTGGGTGCACTCAGCGTGCCCCCACTAACCCGGAATTTCAATCGACACACCCAGTGGGTGTAGGACAAACTCTAAGAATTTCAGAAAGAAGAGTTTTTCAGATATCATATCCTAACAAAACAGGCAGTGACCGACTGACCTGAACATTACTCTGAAGAGCTGAACTGGCGTCATAGGCTGCCTGGCTCACTTCTCGAATTGCCTTCACTTGCTCCATCATGACCCCTGCTTGGCGTATTGCTTCTTTAGCAGCACTAGCTTGGTCTTCTGGGACGTGGTAGGTTGTGAAAAGCGAGGGTTGAGCAGCACTCGGCGATGAAGGGCGAGCACTCATCAACGGCACCGCAAAAGTTACGGTAGGCCGAGTGACGTTGTCTCCCTCCACGACCAATGTCTCGGGTGCTGGCACGTCCTGGGCCGCCTTGCCAGCAGATGCTTTCTTGTTCCTTCTCTGCCTTGGTGGTTCCTCGTCGTCATCGTCAGGAAGGTCAATAACGACGTTAGATGAAGCTGCAGAGAAAGAATCAAAATTAGAGACAAGAAGCCAATCGACCGAAGACGAAACTACAAGAGTCATACCAGGTTTTGAAGTAACAGCATCCTCCATCTCCTGATCTTCAGCTCTACCCGAGGTATCAGAAGTAGCAGCACTGCAGTTCCAGAAGTCAGTCGATTAGCTCATGCGTCGACCAAGAATAAGTTCATGTGGGACAAACAAACTCAAGCTACACCATTACCCTGAGATAGTGGGGATCACCATCTTCATCTTCGGCAGGACCTTCGTCGACTTCGACGGCGCCACTCGAGATTGCTTCGGAGCTTTCTCAGTCGGCACCGGAGAAGTAGTCCGAGGGCGCTTGGACGACTGCGTGATGATTGCGACCCCCTTACCATGATCGGCCGCGGGATCATGGGCAAGCTTCGAGCGTCTTTCCGAGCGAGGAGGTGCAACTTCCTCCTCCTCCTCCTCCTCTTCCTCCTCACCAGAGTCATCACCCTCATCATCGTCGTCAGCATCCGAATCCCACTCCTCTGGGCTTTCGCCCCCACTTCCTTCCTCCTCCTCAGTCGGCGTCTGCGCTCCATTGGGCATCGAGTATAACTCAGTGGTGGCCTGTCAGACAACAAAGCAAAACAAGGATCAATCGACCAATTCGCAGCGAAGCAGAATGGATAAAGCAAGATTACAATTGGAGATAAGTGGTCATACTGTGTCCGGCGTATAGGTACAGTCGAGTGGTGGGATCCTCCTAGCCCCTCGAGGGTTGTCCTTGTTCCCTGTGATTGCGGCCACCCACCTCTCCAGCATGGCGTCGTCGACCGCTTCTGGATGGACTCGAGTGGTGTCTTCGGTACCGCAGTACAGCCACATTGGGTGGCCTCGGTACTGAAGCGGTTGGATGCGCTGCCTAAGGAAGACTTCCAGAAGATCCATACCTGTCACTCCATCCCGAACGAGTTGAACTACGCACTCCATCAACATTTTTACCTGAGCTTTCTCCTCAGGAAGCACCTTCAGAGAAGAGGGTTTGTCCACTCGGTCCATGGAGAATGAAGGGAGACCAGTCGACTGCCCCGACGTCGACTCGTCTTGGCAGTAGAACCAAGTCGACTGCCACCCTCTGACCGACTCAGGAAGGGTCATGGCCGGGAAAGTGCTCTTATTCCTCATCTGAATCCCAAGACCCCCGCACATCTGAATAACCTTGGTCCTCTCATCGTCCGGACTCGCCTTCTTCACCGTCTGTGAGCGACAGGTGAATATGTGCTTGAAGAGACCCCAGTGCGGTCGACAACCCAGGAAGTTCTCGCACATGGACACGAAAGCAGCAAGATGGGCGATGGAATTGGGAGTGAAATGGTGAAGTTGTGCCCCAAAAAAGTTCAGAAACCCTCGGAAGAAAATACTCGGCGGCAGAGAGAATCCACGGTCTATGTGAGTGGCTAGGAGAACGCACTCACCCTCCTGCGGCTGTGGTTGCCACTCGGTCCCCGGAAGCCTTGCTGACCCATGGGGGATCAAACCCTCGTTGGCCAGGTCATTGAGATCCTTCTCGGTGATGGTCGAGCGGATCCAATCCCCTTGGACCCAGCCTTTTGGCAGGCGGGACCTTGACGAAGATCCGCCCCGACTGGACGCTCTCCCCTTCGCTTTCCCCGTCGCCGTCGCCTTCTTCGCGCGCTCCAAGGCCGCCGTCTTCTCCTTCACCATTGTCGCCGGCGAAGCGCGCGAGGAGGGGATAGGCGGAGGCGAGAGCAGGCACAGCAGGCGGAGGCAAAGAGGGCAGAGAGGAGAATGAGAAGGCACTGTTCAAAAACCCTCGCCCAGCGCTTTATATAAGGACGCTTCCGAGTGACTGACAAGTAGGCCCGGGCGGTCCTGTCACATCCCGAAACAGTCGCGCATGCATGATACGTGGCGAAAAAGGCGGCACGGAAATCGAGGCATCCACGCCTTATCCCATCCGAGTACCACGGTCCGCTCCGCTTCGCGCGCTTCCCAAAATTCGGATCCCACAAAATCCGCTAACGGCAGATCAATCTGTCAGACGGTAGATTTCCTGCGATCCATCGCTCGGAAGTTCACTAAGTCCAAAAGTTCACTCGACAGAAGAAAAGAATGGATCAAGGTGACTGAAAGAAAAGTTAATGCCGACGCCAAAAAAGAAAAATCGCTGATCCAGGATACGACTTAATCAGAGCACGGGGAACATGTCGGAGAAAATTATCAACCCCTTCCTCACTCGAACCTCGATCCATTCGGGGGCTAATGATGAAGTCATGTACCTAGGGTAGGGTCATGGACCTATCTAGGATACCCTACCCAAGGACATCCTTAGAAGAAGCTACCTTCCAGTCGACCAAGAGGGACTTCACTCGACGAACTCAAGGACACTCGACGATGAAGATAGCCACTCGACCATGAAGATAGCCACTCGACCATGAAGCTAACCACTCGACGTCCAGGAGACCTAAAGTCACTCAGCACGCAATGGTCTGTCATTAAGTAGCTTTAATAGTCTTCATGGTAGTTTATGAGGGCGGTACCAGTAACCCCCTGTCTTAATGTACCTTAAACCCTGCATAACTGAGGGCCAGAGGGGTCTGGCGAACTCTATATAAGCCACCCCCCTCCTCAGTGTAAAGGGTTCGCACCCCTGTAATTCTTATACACAGAAACCAGTCGACCGCCTCCGGGCTCCGAGACGTAGGGCCGTTACTTCCTCCGAGAAGGGCCTGAACTCGTTAAACACTCGTGTGTACAACTACTCCATAGCTAGGATCTTGCCTCTCCATACCTACCCCCCATTCTACTGTCAGACTTAGAACCACGACAAGTAGTCCTCCACAATCCTTTGACAAATTGGGATTTGAAAAATTGCTTGTGCATCGAAAGGGAGAAAAACCTGTTTTCACTAACTCCATGTTCCAGCGAGCATTACCTGAATCAATAAGTTCAGCAACCATCTGCGGTGGGTTAGGTACTCGAGCCACTAGGGGCCTCATTACTTCAGGCCGAGGTAACTAGTTAGTGTTCCATATTTCCATAGTTGATCCATCTCCAATTCGTCTGATTAGACCCTAGCTCATGATATCCCTACCTTCCAGAATAGATCTCCAAATCTGTGATGGATGACTCCCAATATTGGCTTCAAGGATTGAGTAATTTGGGAAATACACAGCTTTCAATATACGAGCACTAAGGGACTCTGGGAAGACCAAGATCCTCCAAGATTGCCGAGCCAAGAGAGCCAAGTTAAAGAGCTCAAAGTCACGAAAACCGAGGTCGCCCATATACCTCGGCATTGTCATACTGTCCCAGGACACCCAGTAGGGTTTCCTCTGCCCCTGTTTGCTACCCCACCAGAAGGCCCTGATAGCTGAGGTTAACTTCTCACATAATCCTCTTGGCAATTTGAAGCATGACATTGAAAAAACCGGGATGGCTTGTGCCACGGACTTGATGAGCACATCCTTCCCTGCTGCCGAGAGGGTCTTCTCCATCCAGCCTCTTATTTTGTTCCATAATCGATCAATAAGATACTTGAAAGCTCCATTCTTGGATGAGCCCACATCCGTTGGCAAGCCCAAGCATTTCTCACTAAGTTGTTCATTGGGAACTTGCAAAATTTGTTTAACCTGTTCTCGAACTGATTCTGGACATCCCTTGCTGAAAAAACATGACGATTTGTCCCGATTCACTCCTTGACCCGAAGCCCTAGCATAGGTTTCCAATAAAAGAGACACTTCTTCCGCCCCTTCCGAATTTGCTTTAAAAAACAGCAGGCTGTCATCTGCAAACAACAAGTGGTTTATCGGCAGGGCCATTGAAGCCACTTTGATTCCTCCTATATTAGATGACTGAACTCGAGATTTTAAAAGGCACGGAAGGCCCTCTGCTGCCAGCAAAAACAGATAGGGTGAAATAGGACCCCCCTGACGGATGCCACGCGAAGGATTGAACTCTTCTAATTTTTCTCCATTGAACATAACCGAGAAGGAGACAGATGAGACCATCCCCATAACAATATCAACCCAATTCCGGCTGAACCCAAGCTTCAACATGATAGCTCTGAGGTAGTCCCACTCGACACGGTCATAGGCCTTCATCATATCCAGTTTCAGTGCACACGACCTGTGGATCTGAGCTTTGTTTCTCTTCATAAAATGAAGGCATTCGTAAGATGCAATGATATTGTCAGTAATCAATCTGCCCGAAACAAAAGCTGACTGCTCCTCTGAGATGATCTCCGATAATATTAGCTTCAAGCGATTAGCTATCACTTTTGACGCAACCTTATACAGTACATTACATAAACTGATTGGTCGGAATTGTGTAAGCAGAGTAGGATTTTTGACCTTGGGGATTAGAACTAGCACTGTATTGTTCATTTCCTTAGCGCTCTCCATACCCGAGACAATACCGAGCACCACCCAAGCTACCTCTTCACCACAGACCTCCCAGTGATGTTGAAAGAAATGAGCTGGAAATCCATCGGGACCAGGAGCCTTTGTCGGTGCCATTTGAAATAACGCGGTTTTTACCTCGTCGGCAGTGTATGGTGCATTCAATTGTTCGTTCATCTGGGCGGTTACCTTTACTGGAACAGTATCCAGCACCTCATCCATATCATGGACTCCCTCCGACGTGTACAGGTTACAGTAGAAAGCATTGACCATATCTTTCATAGTTTGTATATCCTCCGTCGAGTTACCATCCTCTTGCACCAGCAACTTAATCAGGTTTTTTCTTCTATGCATGCATACTTGCCCTTAGATGAAAAAATGGGTATTTTTATCTCCAGCACGTAGCCAATCTACTCTAGCACGCTGCCTCCACATTAGTTCTTCTCTGTGATAGAGCTGAATCAAATTTTCCTTGATCTTTAGCTCTCTATGAGAGGGACCAACCCTCCCTGGCACACCTTGCAAAATTTCCAGCTCGCGCTTTAGGGCTTTGACTTGTTTGCTTACACTCCCAAACATAGTTCTGTCCCATGCAGATAACGATAGGGCCAGCGCCGACAGTTTGTCCTTGATTTCTGCCACTGAGCTGCATGTCGGCTGGGTCCCCCAATCATTAGCTACCTTTGTGTGCAATTGGTCGTGTGATTCCCACATCGTCTCGTACCGAAAGACGTGTTGTCGTTGTCTGGCCCCATCCTCTCCATACGGGTATAAGATGATTGGCACATGATCCGATGAGACTGCCGTCAAGTGGTCCAGTCGCGCCCCTAGGAACTGCGCAGTCCAAGCACTACAGGCGAGCGCTCTTTCCAGTCTGACTCTCGTATATGAGACTCCTGCAACCTTATGCTCGAACGTCCATGGGATTCCTGTATGCCCCAGATCGATCAAAGCGCAATCATCGACCACGGATCTGAATGAAGCAATCTGGTTATGGCTGTTGGAGAACGTTGCAGAAAACAAAAATTTTCCTACTCGTTTCACCAAGATCATCTAGGAGTTCATCTAGCAACGAGTGATTAGATGCATCTACATACCTTTGTAGATCGCGAGCGGAAGCGTTCAAAAGAACGGTGATGATGTAGTCGTACTCGACGTGATCCAAATCACCGATGACCAGCGCCGAACGGACGGCACCTCCGCGTTCAACACACGTACGGAACAACCACGTCTCCTCCTTCTCGATCCAGCAAGGGAGGGAGGAGAGGTTGAGGGAGATGGCACCAGCAGCAGCATGACGGCGTGGTGTTGATGGAGCTGCAGTACTCCGGCAGAGCTTCGCTAAGCACTATGGAGGTGGAGGAGGTGTTGGGGAGGGAGAAGGAGGCAACCAAAGGCCAAGGCGTTCAGGTATGAAGTCCCTCCTCTCCCCCACTATATATAGGAGGGCCAAGGGGGGGTGGCCGGCCCTAGGAGATCCAATCTCCTAGGGGGTGCGGCGGCCAAGGGGGTTTCCCTCCCCCCCAAGGCACCTAGGAGGTGCCTTCCCCTCCTAGGACTCTTATCCCCTCAAACCCTGGGCGCATGGGCCTATGTGGGGCTGGTGCCCTTGGCCATGTAGGCCAAGGCGCACCCCCTACAGCCCATGTGGCCCCCCGGGACAGGTGGACCCACCCGGTGGACCCCCGGGACCCTTCCGGTGGTCCCGGTACAATACCGATAACCCCGGAACTTGTCCCGATGCCCGAAACAGGACTTCCCATATATAAATCTTTACCTCCGGACCATTCCGGAACTCCTCGTGACGTCCGGGATCTCATCCGGGACTCCGAACAACATTCGGGTTACTGCATATACATATCCCTACAACCCTAGCGTAACTGAACCTTAAGTGTGTAGACCCTACGGGTTCGGGAGACAAGCAGACATGACCGAGACGACTCTCTGGTCAATAACCAAAAGCGGGATCTGGATACCCATGTTGGCTCCCACATGCTCCACGATGATCTCATCGGATGAACCACGATGTCAAGGATTCAATCAACCCCGTACGCTATTCCCTTTGTCTATCGATATGTTACTTGCCCGAGATTCGATCGTCGGTATCCCAATACCTCGTTCAATCTCGTTACCGGCAAGTCACTTTACTCGTACCGTAATGCATGATCCCGTGACCAGACACTTGGTCACTCTGAGCTCATTATGATGATGCATTACCGAGTGGGCCCAGTGATACCTCTCCGTCATACGGAGTGACAAATCCCAGTCTTGATCCATGTCACCCAACAGACACTTTCGGAGATACCCGTAGTCTACCTTTATAGTCACCCAGTTACGTTGTGACGTTTGGTATACCCAAAGCACTCCTACGGTATCCGGGAGTTACACGATCTCATGGTCTAAGGAAAAGATACTTGACATTGGAAAACTCTAGCAAACGAACTATACGATCTTGTGCTATGTTTAGGATTGGGTCTTGTCCATCACATCATTCTCCTAATGATGTGATCTCGTTATCAATGACATCCAGTGTCCATAGTCAGGAAACCATGACTATCTGTTGATCAACGAGCTAGTCAACTAGAGGCTCACTAGGGACATGTTGGTGTCTGTTATTCACACATGTATTACGATTTCCGGATAACACAATTATAGCATGAATAAAGACAATTATCATGAACAAGGAAATATAATAATAATGCTTTTATTATTGCCTCTAGGGCATATTTCCAACAATGGCTTCTCTGCCCTACTCCATCATGCTCGGCTGCATGCAATACTTTGTTGAAATCGCCTATCAGGAGCCAAGGTAAGGGAGACAAATCTACGACACTCCGAATAGTGTCCCACGTATTTTGCCTTGATGCAACCTGTGCTTCTCCATTGACACATGTTAGCCTCCAAGGGTTTGGACCTGATTCATCAATTATAGCATCAATGTGATACCTAGAGTAACTCTCAACTTTCAGCTTTATTTCATTATTCCAAAACACACCTAAACCTCCACTTCTACTAGAACTGCTTACAGCAAAACTATTATCATAACCAAAAGAAGACTTCAAATTCTCGACACGTACCCTGTCTAGTTGGGTTTCTGCTATACAAAGTACTGTCGGGGTAAACTGCTTTGCAAGATCGCAAAGCTCACGAACTGTCGCAGGTCTACCCACCCCACGACAGTTCTAGCACAATATACTCATTGTGCCCCGCGGAGGCCGCTCTGGGTCTCCGCGATGGGTGCTTCATTGGACTTGTCGATGAGGTTCTTCTTTGGCAAACCCTTGTCAGTGAGGCCAACCTTGGCTCGCTTCTGCTCCTGTCGAGATGTAGGGCTTGGAGGAACTATTGGAGGTGCCAGCAGCATGAGAGCATTGACCGGCGCCCCTTTTGCAGGGTTTATGCCTCCTGTGTTGCCCGCCTCCGACGATCTCTTCCTAACTGATTCAGCATCCCCCATAAGAGCGTCCACGTCCTCAACTCCTGCATGTTGCTGTGGCTGCTGTGACATGCCCCTGTCAGCGCTAAAACCAGTACCGCCCTTTTCAGGTACTTCAGGATATTCTTGACCGCTGTCCAGTGTTCCTTGCCGGGATTACTTTGGTACCTTCCTACCAAACTTACGGCAAGGTTTACATCAGGTCTGGTACACAGCATGGCATACATAATAGAACCTATGGCTGAGGCATAGGGGATGACGCTCATCTCTTCTATATCTTCTGCCGTGGTCGGACATTGAGCTAAGCTCAATTTCATACCTTGCAACACAGGCAAGAACCCCTTCTTGGATTGATCCATATTGAACTTCTTCAATATCTTATCAAGGTATGTGCTTTGTGAAAGACCTATGAGGCGTCTCGATCTATCTCTATAGATTTTGATGCCTAATATATAAGCAGCTTCTCCAAGGTCCTTCATTGAAAAACTTTTATTCAAGTAGGCCTTGATGCTGTCCAAGAGTTCTATATCATTTCCCATCAAAAGTATGTCATCTACATATAATATGAGAAATGCTACAGAGCTCCCACTCACTTTCTTGTAAACGCGGGCTTCTCCATAAGTCTGTGTAAACCCAAACACTTTGATCATCTCATCAAAGCGAATGTTCCAACTCCGAGATGCTTGCACCAGCCCATAAATCGAGCGTTGGAGCTTGCACACTTTGTCAGCATTCTTAGGATCGACAAAACCTTCCGGCTGCATCATATACAATTCTTCCTTAAGGAAACCATTAAGGAATGCCGTTTTGACGTCCATTTGCCATATTTCGTAATCATAGAATGCGGCAATTGCTAACATGATTCGGACGGACTTCAGCTTCGCTACCGGTGAGAAAGTCTCATCGTAGTCAACCCCTTGAACTTGTCGATAACCCTTAGCGACAAGCCGAGCTTTATAGATGGTCACATTACCATCCGCGTCTGTCTTCCTCTTAAAGATCCATTTATTTTCTATGGCTCGCCGCTCAACGGGCAAGTCAGTCAAAGTCCATACTTTGTTTTCATACATGGATCCTATCTCGGATTTCATGGCTTCCAGCCATTTGTCGGAATCCGGGCCCGCCATCGCTTCTTCATAGTTCGAAGGTTCACCGTTGTCTAACAGCATGATTTCCAAGACAGGGTTGCCGTACCACTCTGGTGCGGAACGTGTCCTTGTGGACCTTAGAATTTCAGTAGGGGCTTGATCAGAAGTATCTTGATCATTTTCATTAACTTCCTCTCTAGTCGGTGCAGGCACCTCAGGAACATTTTCTTGAGTTGCGCCATTTTCCGGTTCAAGAGGTAATACTTCATCAAGCTCTACTTTCCTCCCACTTACTTCTTTCGAGAGAAACTCTTTCTCCAGAAAGGACCCATTCTTGGCAACAAAGATCTTGCCTTCGGATCTGAGGTAGAAGGTGTACCCAATAGTTTCTTTTGGGTATCCTATGAAGACGCATTTTTCCGACTTGGGTTCGAGCTTTTCAGGTTGAAGTTTCTTGACATAAGCATCGCATCCCCAAACTTTTAGAAACGACAGCTTAGGTTTCTTCCCAAACCATAATTCATACGGTGTCGTCTCAACGGATTTCGACGGAGCCCTATTTAAAGTGAATGCGGCAGTCTCTAAAGCATAGCCCCAAAAAGAAAGCGGTAAATCGGTAAGAGACATCATAGACCGCACCATATCTAACAGAGTGCGATTACGACGTTCGGACACACCATTACGCTGAGGTGTTCCAGGCGGCGTGAGTTGTGAAACTATTCCACATTTTCTTAAGTGTGCCCCAAACTCGTGACTCAAGTATTCTCCTCCATGATCTGATCGTAGAAACTTGATTTTCCTGTCACGTTGATTTTCAACCTCACTCTGAAATTCCTTGAACTTTTCAAAGGTTTCAGACTTGTGTTTCATTAAGTAGATATACCCATACCTACTTAAATCATCAGTGAGGGTGAGAACATAACGATAGCCACCGCGAGCCTCAACACTCATTGGACCGCACACATCAGTATGAATGATTTCCAATAAGTCGGTTGCTCGCTCCATTGTTCCTGAGAACGGAGTCTTGGTCATTTTACCCATAAGGCATGGTTCGCATGTGTCAAATGATTCATAATCAAGAGACTCTAAAAGTCCATCAGCATGGAGCTTCTTCATGCGTTTGACACCTATGTGACCAAGGCGGCAGTGCCACAAGTATGTGGGACTATCATTATCAACCTTACTTCTTTTGGTACTCACATTATGAACATGTGTAGCATCACGTTCGAGATTCATAAAGAATAAACCATTCATCATAGGAGCATGACCATAAAACATATCTCTCATAAAAATGGAACAACCATTATTCTCAGATTTAAAAGAGTAGCCATCTCGAATTAAACGAGATCCCGATACAATGTTCATGCTCAAAGCTGGCACTAAATAACAATTATTAAGGTTTAAAACTAATCCCGAAGGGAGATGTAGAGGTAGCGTGCCGACGGCGATCACATTGACCTTGGAACCATTCTCGACGCGCATCGTCACCTCGTCCTTTGCCAGTTTCCGCTTATTCCGCAGCCCCTGCTTTGAGTTACAAATGTGAGCAACTGCACCGGTATCAAATACCCAGGAGCCACTACGGGCACTAGTAAGGTACACATCAATTACATGTATATCACATATACCTTTTGTTTTGCCGGCCTTCTTATCCGCTAAGTACTTAGGGCAGTTCCGCTTCCAGTGACCGCTTCCCTTGCAATAAAAGCACTCAGTCTCGGGCTTGGGTCCATTCTTTGGCTTCTTCCCGGCAGCTTGCTTGCCGGGCGCGGCAACCTCCTTGCCGTCCTTCTTGAAGCTCTTTTTACCCTTGCCTTTCTTGAACTTAGTGGTTTTATTGACCATCAACACTTGATGTTCCTTCCTGACTTCTACCTCTGCTGATTTCAGCATAGCAAATACTTCAGGAATGGTCTTTTCCATCCCCTGCATATTGAAGTTCATCACAAAGCTCTTGTAGCTTGGTGGAAGCGACTGGAGGATTCTGTCAATGACCGCATCATCCGGGAGATTAACTCCCAGCTGAGTCAAGCGGTTATGCAACCCAGACATAGTGAGTATGTGCTCACTGACAGAACTGTTTTCCTCCATCTTACAGCTGAAGAATTTGTCGGAGACATCATATCTCTCGACCCGGGCATGAGCTTGGAAAACCATTTTCAGCTCTTCGAACATCTCATATGCTCCATGTCTCTCAAAACGCTTTTGGAGCCCCGGCTCTAGGCTGTAAAGCATGCCGCACTGAACGAGGGAGTAGTCATCGAAACGTGCCTGCCAAGCGTTCATAACATCTTGTTCTGCAGGGAGAACGGGTGCGTCACCAAGCGGTGCTTGTAGGACATAATCTTTCTTGGCAGCTATGAGGATGATCCTCAGGTTCCGGACCCAGTCCGTATAGTTGCTGCCATCGTCTTTCAGCTTAGTTTTCTCTAGGAACGCGTTGAAGTTGAGGACTACGTTGGCCATTTGATCTACAAGACATATTGCAAATATTTTAGACTAAGTTCATGATAATTAAGTTCAACTAATCAAATTATTAGTGAACTCCCACTTAGATTAGACATCCCTTTAGTCATCTAAGTATTACATGATCCGAGTTAAACTAGACCGTGTCCGATCATCACGTGAGACGGACTAGTCAACATCGGTGAACATCTTCATGTTGATCGTATCTTCTATACGACTCATGCTCGACCTTTCGGTCTTCTGTGTTCCGAGGCCATGTCTGTACATGCTAGGCTCGTCAAGTCAACCTAAGTGTTTGCATGTGTAAATCTGTCTTACACCCGTTGTATGTGAACGTCTGAATAAAACACCCGATCATCACGTGGTGTTTTGAAACAGCGAACTGTCGCAACGGTGCACAGTTAGGGGGAACACTTCTTGAATTTATTGTGAGGGATCATCTTATTTACTACCGTCGTTCTAAGTAAACAAGATGCAAAACATGATAAACATCACATGCAATCAAATAATAAATGTGACATGATATGGCCAATATCACATAGCTCCATTGATCTCCATCTTGGGGCTCCATGATCATCTTGTCACCGGCTTGACACCATGATCTCCATCATCATGATCTCCATCATCGTGTCTCCATGAAGTTGCTCGCCAACTATTACTTCTACTACTATGGCTAACGCGTTTAGCAATAAAGTAAAGTAATTTACATGGCGTTTCTCGATGACACGCAGGTCATTAAAAGAATAAGGACAACTCCTATGGCTCCTGCCGGTTGTCATACTCATCGACATGCAAGTCGTGAATCCTATTACAATAGCATGAACATCTCATACATCACATATAGATCATTCATCATTCATCACAACTTTGGCCATATCATATCACAAACCACTTGCTGCAAAAACGAGTTAGACGTCCTCTAATTGTTGTTGCAAGTTTTACGTGGCTGAATTAGGGTTCTAGCAAGAACGTTTTCTTACCTACGTTAAAGCCACAACGTGATTTGTCAACTTCTATTTACCCTTCATAAGGACCCTGTTCATCGATTCCGCTCCAACTAAAGTGGGAGAGACAGACACCCGCCAGCCACCTTATGCAACTAGTGCATGTTAGTCGGTGGAACCGGTCTCACGTAAGCGTACGTGTAAGGTTGGTCCGGGCCGCTTCATCCCACAATACCGCTGAAGCAAGAAAGGACTAGTAACGGCAAGAAAGTTGACAAATCTACGCCCACAACAAATTGTGTTCTACTCGCGCAAGAAGAACTACGCATAGACCTAGCTCTGATACCACTGTTGGAGAATGTTGCAGAAAACAAAAATTTTCCTACTCGTTTCACCAAGATCATCTAGGAGTTCATCTAGCAACGAGTGATTAGATGCATCTACATACCTTTGTAGATCGCGAGCGGAAGCGTTCAAAAGAACGGTGATGATGTAGTCGTACTCGACGTGATCCAAATCACCGATGACCAGCGCCGAACGGACGGCACCTCCGCGTTCAACACACGTACGGAACAGCCACGTCTCCTCCTTCTTGATCCAGCAAGGGAGGGAGGAGAGGTTGAGGGAGATGGCACCAGCAGCAGCACGACGGCGTGGTGTTGATGGAGCTGCAGTACTCCGGCAGAGCTTCGCTAAGCACTATGGAGGTGGAGGAGGTGTTGGGGAGGGAGAAGGAGGCAACCAAAGGCCAAGGCGTTCAGGTATGAAGTCCCTCCTCTCCCCCACTATATATAGGAGGGCCAAGGGGGGGTGGCCGGCCCTAGGAGATCCAATCTCCTAGGGGGTGCGGCGGCCAAGAGGGTTTCCCTCCCCCCCAAGGCACCTAGGAGGTGCCTTCCCCTCCTAGGACTCTTATCCCCTCAAACCCTGGGCGCATGGGCCTATGTGGGGCTGGTGCCCTTGGCCATGTAGGCCAAGGCGCACCCCCTACAGCCCATGTGGCCCCCCGGGACAGGTGGACCCACCCGGTGGACCCCCGGGACCCTTCCGGTGGTCCCGGTACAATACCGATAACCCCGGAACTTGTCCCGATGCCCGAAATAGGACTTCCCATATATAAATCTTTACCTCCGGACCATTCCGGAACTCCTCGTGATGTCCGGGATCTCATCCGGGACTCCGAACAACATTCGGGTTACTGCATATACATATCCCTACAACCCTAGCGTAACTGAACCTTAAGTGTGTAGACCCTACGGGTTCGGGAGACAAGCAGACATGACCGAGACGACTCTCCGGTCAATAACCAACAGCGGGATCTGGATACCCATGTTGGCTCCCACATGCTCCACGATGATCTCATCGGATGAACCACGATGTCGAGGATTCAATCAACCCCGTACGCTATTCCCTTTGTCTATCGATATGTTACTTGCCCGAGATTCGATCGTCAGTATCCCAATACCTCGTTCAATCTCGTTACCGGCAAGTCACTTTACTCGTACCGTAATGCATGATCCCGTGACCAGACACTTGGTCACTCTGAGCTCATTATGATGATGCATTACCGAGTGGGCCCAGTGATACCTCTCCGTCATACGGAGTGACAAATCCCAGTCTTGATCCATGTCACCCAACAGACACTTTCGGAGATACCCGTAGTCTACCTTTATAGTCACCCAGTTACGTTGTGACGTTTGGTATACCCAAAGCACTCCTACGGTATCCGGGAGTTACACGATCTCATGGTCTAAGGAAAAGATACTTGACATTGGAAAACTCTAGCAAACGAACTATACGATCTTGTGCTATGTTTAGGATTGGGTCTTGTCCATCACATCATTCTCCTAATGATGTGATCTCGTTATCAATGACATCCAGTGTCCATAGTCAGGAAACCATGACTATCTGTTGATCAACGAGCTAGTCAACTAGAGGCTCACTAGGGACATGTTGGTGTCTGTTATTCACACATGTATTACGATTTCCGGATAACACAATTATAGCATGAATAAAGACAATTATCATGAACAAGGAAATATAATAATAATGCTTTTATTATTGCCTCTAGGGCATATTTCCAACAATGGCTTCTCTGCCCTACTCCATCATGCTCGGCTGCATGCAATACTTTGTTGAAATCGCCTATCAGGAGCCAAGGTAAGGGAGACAAATCTACGACACTCCGAATAGTGTCCCACGTATTTTGCCTTGATGCAACCTGTGCTTCTCCATTGACACATGTTAGCCTCCAAGGGTTTGGACCTGATTCATCAATTATAGCATCAATGTGATACCTAGAGTAACTCTCAACTTTCAGCTTTATTTCATTATTCCAAAACACACCTAAACCTCCACTTCTACTAGAACTGCTTACAGCAAAACTATTATCATAACCAAAAGAAGACTTCAAATTCTCGACACGTACCCTGTCTAGTTGGGTTTCTGCTATACAAAGTACTGTCGGGGTAAACTGCTTTGCAAGATCGCAAAGCTCACGAACTGTCGTAGGTCTACCCACCCCACGACAGTTCCAGCATAATATACTCATTGTGCCCCGCGGAGGCCGCTCTGGGTCTCCGCAATGGGTGCTTCATTGGACTTGTCGATGAGGTTCTTCTTTGGCAAACCCTTGTCAGTGAGGCCAACCTTGGCTCGCTTCTGCTCCTGTCGAGATGTAGGGCTTGGAGGAACTATTGGAGGTGCCAGCAGCATGAGAGCATTGACCGGCGCCCCTTTTGCAGGGTTTATGCCTCCTGTGTTGCCCGCCTCCGACGATCTCTTCCTAACTGATTCAGCATCCCCCATAAGAGCGTCCACGTCCTCAACTCCTGCATGTTGCTGTGGCTGCTGTGACATGCCCCTGTCAGCGCTAAAACCAGTACCGCCCTTTGGTGCAGCATGACCGAAGCCTCCTCTGCGAGCTCATCCTTCTCCCGGACCCCTTCCCGCACCTCGGAACCAGCTAGCTCTCAACTCCTTAAAGACTAGGGCTTTTGGGGGATGGATCCCGTCCCCATGCTCCTTAAATTGGTGACCAAGATGGCCACACACTGCGCACCAGTCAGGAAGGCGTTCATACTTCACCAGAAAATTCTGTCTCTTGTTTTCTTTGACGATTGATGTAGCATTCTTTAGAGGCTTGTGGACATCGATCTTGACACTCACCCTGTAAAAGTTTCCTTCAAAGTCATGAGACTTGGGTTCCACAAACACCACTTCACCAATCTTCCCTGCCATGGCCTTCAACATGGGGCAAAATTCATCAGGAAGATCATGTATCTGTGCCCATATCTCCAGGGTGTCCAGCTTGATCTGGGACGGTTTTGTGAAGCCATCATATGGTGTGATAATCACTGCAAGCCTTTGAAATTCCACGGACCATCTTGCATAACCCTGTCCCAATCGCCCAGGCATGAGAATTGCAAGGTGTATAAGTTATCTTCGAGGGGTCTAATCTTTACCTCTTGTGCCAGATCCCACGCAGCTCTCATTGTCTTGTAAAACCAGTATTGACTATAGGATTTTGCAGTATGAACCCTAGCCAGCGCCATCCAACAGACCGACTCTGGTGGAGGGGGTTCTTGTTCCTCGAAGACAACATCATCCAGACCGTTCTCTTGGAGGCCAAGCCTCTCCATCAACTCTGCCACATCCTCAAAGTCTACAGTCTTCGAGCCCGAAGCTTTGCCTACCATCTCTGAAAAACCCTAACCCGATGGAGAAAACGATCGGGCTGTTGAGGAATCCCTAGATCGCCTCGCGCACCCAGCAACTGTGGTTACCACAGGGAGACCCCTGAGCAGCCCACCGGCAGTAAGGGCGGGGGAGACGACAAGGGAATAGCGATCTCGACGTGCAGGCTAACGCCGCCGCGAGTAGGAGAAACCCTAACGAGAGGGCAGAGTTTGTGCCGACGACAGGTGACAGAGCATTTCTCCATTTCTCTGTGGACTTCTGGCGTCTTGGGTGTCACCTGAGCGGCCGCCCGGCCCGCCAGGTTGGGACGTCGAGTAGTCCGGCACTTTTCCTCCCACATTCTTCTTACAAGTCACTGTTCTTCGGCAGCTGGCCCAAGAACTTGGGAAGCCGAATAAATCGTCCTTGTTCATGTCATGTGTTGAGTTTCTGTTTAGGCCAGGCCCCTTGTCATATTAAAAATATGTTTAGTGTGTATTAAAAAAAGGACTGTGCTAACCACCAGTTAGCAACAGATTCGCACGACTCCCGCTATAGCGATTTTTTCATCCCTAGCGATTCTCCCCGTATCGCAGGTTTTTTACGCATTTTTTTAATAAAAACAACGCGCACCTGAGTCGAACACAAGATCTCGGGCGTCCATCCCCATCTCAACAACCACCTGAGCTAACCCCTCATTGCAATTAAGTCATGCATTAGTTTATATTTAACTACCATCTATAACGTCAGACAAGCTTCAAAAATATCTGACTTCTTACAGAATTCGAGTACATATTTGAAAGAGAAATTCGCCTCACAACTAAATTGAACGGTCGGACCAGATCAAATAATAAACTAACCAAATTTTGGACATTTGTTTACTATGTATAATAGTTGGATTTCTGTACTGGACAATTTTCGCGAACGGATATATGGTGTCTCCATGACCCTCATGTTATACTAGTTACCTAGAACTTATCGGGGGATGTTTCTACACTTATTTTAACTGAAACAAAAGTTACCGGGGTGTTCATATGTAAGTTATGAGATATGTGAGGTGTAAATTATCCTGCTATTTACACAAGAGTTATTGGGGTACATTTTTAATTAAAAAAGTCCCCGATTCAAAATTATCAGGGGGCTTGTGTATAAGTTATCAGATATGTGAGGTGTAAATTATCTTGCTATTTATACAAGAGTTATTAGGGTACATTTTTAATTAAAAAAATCCCCGATTCAAAATTATCAGGGGGCTTGTGCATAAGTTATCAGGTCTGTAATGCGTAAAGAAAACCATGCTTTTTATACAAAACTTGTCGGGATATATTTTCAACAACTTTTTTCCGAGGGTCAAAAAGGTTACCATGGTATTGTACATGAGTTATCGGCTCCGCGCTATGTAATTTACCGTGCTATTTACACATATGTTACTGAGGGTATCTTTTCAATGATTTTTCTCTCTGGTTCAAAGTTATCATGTTGTTTGTACCTAATTTAGCAGGTCTATAGTTTGTAACTTACCATGCTACTTACACAGAACTTATCATATGTATGTTTCAACAATTTTTATCCACTAGGTCAAAAGTTACCACGGTGTTTGTCCATAACTTATCAGGTATGCGATGCGTATTATAATGCTATTTACACAAAACTTAGCGGGGTTTTGTTTTGAACAATTTTTACCAGGTCAAAAAGTTATCACGATGTCCATACATTAGTTATCAACTCTATGATGTGTAATTTATCATGCTATTTTACATACATGTTAGGGGGGGGGGTGAACAACTGCCCCTTTCATGGTGCAAAATTTATCATGGTATTTGTTCCTAATTTAGCAGGTATGTGGTACGTAAGTTACCACTCTACTTAAACAAAACTTATCAGGGATATGTTTAAAAAATCCATTGTCTTAAAAGTTATCATGATATTTAGACGTAAATTATCAGGTATGCGACATGTGTATTACCATGCTATTTATACATAAGTTACCGACAATATATTTTCAATAAAAAAATTGGTCAAAAAACTACCGATGTTTGTATGCAAGCTATCAGTTTTGTGGTTCATAAAATATCAAACTCATTACAAAGAATTTATCGGATGATATTTCAAAACAAACATTTTTTCTTCATGACACATGAGAAAAAATTATTCTATGGGAGCAAAATGTTTATTTCACTAAAAATATGTTCATCACTACAAAATAGAGACAAATACAACATGATGCATCAGTCCTTTACAAAACCTGGACTAGATGAATTTGTTCCCTCGTCAAAGGCGATGTTGTTTTTCTTTCCCATTCTCAGTTAGTAAGGTATAAAATCTTGTTAATCCGTGTAGGAAACACAATAGGTACATATCCCAGTTGGTTGCGCGCCACGGGCTTCAAACGACTGGTCGTGGGTTCGAACCCTGGCGGCCCTATTGGGCTTCAAACGACTGGTCATGGGTTTGAATCCTGGCAGCCCTATTTTTAATTCCGATAGCTTTTTTCACGCGCGAGAGCTGAACGAGCGGGGATGGAGCGGCTCGCGAGTCGTGGGGATCTGTTGCTAACTTCAAGTCGACTGGAAGTTAGCTTTCTCAATTAAAAAATGCTCACCACATACTAAAAATGTCCAATGTATATACAAAAAATGTTTATCATATATAAAAAAATTGAGGGTGTAATTTGAAAAACAAATGTTCAACAAATGCTAAAGGAAGTTAGTGTGCATTCCAAAAAAAGTTCACTGCATGATAAAAAAATTCAATGTGCATTTGAGAAGAAATATTACGATATATTGCAAACCTATAAAAAATAAATAAGTGCAAAAATAAAATATAAAAAACAGAAGAAAACCCAAGATCTGAAAAAAGGAAAAAAAACGAAACAGGCTCGTTAATTGGGCCGGCCCAACTGAGGTCCCTTCAGCGAAGCCTCCCCTACATGACGCTAGGATTAACTCAAAAAAAATGCGTCATATAGGATTGGCCAATAGAAAGGAAATCAGGCCAGACGTATGGATTGGATGGTTGTTAAGGCAAAGGGCAACACTAGGCGCCCGCGCACCGGCCCAAATTTGGGCCGGTCGCACCCTAGCCGTCAGATGCGGCCTCGCGTAATCGTCAGATCCCTCGTTCCCGTCGCTCCTTTTTCAGAGTGGACGAGATTTGAGAAAAAACAAATGGGCACATGGCAGCCGCGCCTCGCTGTCGCGTCGCGCTGCGCGTTTCCACCCTCCCGTGTTTGCCTTCGCCATTGACAGGTCCTGCCGTGCCCGCCATCGACGCTCGCCGCTGATGCTCGCAATGAACGCTCGCAACAAAAACAACCTATGATGGTAGCAAAAAAAGACTACGGTGGTAGCAAAAAATGCTTGCCATCGAGGCTCGCCGCCGATGCTCGCCATCGACGCTTGTAACAAAATTACCCCACGGTAGCTCAGCGTCACTGCCCATTGGATCCTTTGAAAAAATGTTGGTTCCAGCAAAAGCAGACTACGGTGGTAGCAAAAGATGTTTCCGGCAAAAATATTCTCAGAAGAACAAATTTGAAAAAGGTCGATTGTAGCAAAAAGAAAAGTCAGTTCCAGCAAAACAAATCACTGGTTCCAGCAAAAAATTCTCAGCAGCAAAAACACTACCACTCGATTGTAGCAACAAAAAAAGCCAGCTCCGGCAAAAATTAATAATGGTTCCAGCAACAAAATCTCATCATCAAAAATATGTGCCGATTGCAGCAAAAAAAGAACTACTTCCAGCAAAAATCACCACCGGATGCAGCTCCATGTCTCGCGCTCCAAGCTCCCCCGGCTCCGACCAGCTACCGGCGGCGCCCCCGCACCCCACAAAGCGGTTGGCCTCACACGACGAGCATCAGCCCCTGAGTACTCGCACGAGCGGCGGGCGCGGTCGGCTGCGAGCCCCATATCAACCAGATCTAGATGGAAAAAACGAGCGGCGCATGGGAGAAGAGGTGATTTCTCCAGTGTTTGATTTGGGGTGCTTGCTGTCGGCAAGAACTGAAGGTAGGGGATGAGGAAAGGGCGTGAATGAGTGGAGGAGAGCCTCAGTACGGGATAAGGATAGAAAGGATGAGCGGGCGGTGGTGGGCCAGATGGGCTGCGCTGGCGACTGGCGTGGGCACATGGGCAAACCGGTCGTCGTTTGATCAAAAGGAATCGTGCGTCTCGCACGCGACCGGTTGAACGTTCCGCCGGTGCGCGAACGATTCCCTAAGGCAAATCCCACTTCCTGCATACAAAGTTTACGACTACTCTATAATTATGGGTTCAACAAAGCAAACTAACCATAAAGGTGGCATTTCAAAAAAAAACATCGAAGATCATGCAATCCCCAAAGGGTCTGTCTATGTCACATTTAGATGTGAGATAATACCTCACATTTAGGTGACATCATCCTCCAAAAATCTGTCCCACCTCGTTGACAAACAAAAATTTCAGCTTGTTTGTTGGTCGATCTCCCACCTGGCCTGTTGTTTGACTATCGTCAACACTCGCCCACCCATCCCGACTACACCTCACCTGGTGGGCGTTGTTAGTTGGGTTTTTTTTTTGTCTGAAAATTTGCTCACGGGCCTGACTCTTGTTTGTTATTAGTAGAAAAAGATCTTGCTTGCTTGTAAAAGAAGTTGACTGCAAAGCTTGATTCTGGTCTGTAGAGAAACAATACAGCAGTTGACTGTCATCAGTGTGCAGCAAGAGGGAATTTGTTTTCATTTCTCCAGGAAAAAAACAGAACTAAAAGCAGACTACATGTAGATGAACGAGCAGATATCATTTTGGGATGCCTCGTGCATCGAGCAGAGGTGCGGAGCGGGAGGCTAGTCGTCGGCCATCTCGGTCACCAGAGGCTTCGAGCTTGTTGTCCCCGTCTCCTCCTCCTCCTATGCTCCATCGATTCAAACAGTGCAGTGGGAGACAAAATAAATGTGTCTGTGTGGATAAACATTGAAGATCCGTCGTTGTTTTGGAGATCTTGCAGAAACCCCCCTTAAAAAACTTTAAAAGGGGCAGTTGAGTACATAACACTGTCTATAGTCTAAAAACACATAGAAAAAGCATTTTGGGGATCTGCCTTGTAAAAAAATGTGAAACTAAAAATTGGGATTAAAAAAAAGGTCACTAAAAAACACTAGTGTGCCTAAAAAAATCAACAAAAAAAGAGATGAAAAAGGAAAAAAAAACATAGTTGTGTGTTCAATAAGGAGTAACAACTAAGGGCTCTGAAGTTATTAGTTGGCGCTTGGTTGCAAAATTTTAGGTTCAAAAAGATATGGAAAAAAAGTTTGTGAAATATAAACTATCGAATCAAAAAAGGTTGGACTTGCTGTTTCGAGTGAGTAAGACTTGCAAAAAAAGCGGCCTGAACACAAAGAACCTGAGTTGCAAGTCAGAAGAAAATGGTGGACTTGGAAACTCGGTTGACTACAAGATCGCAAAACACAAAAATTGCAAAAGTGACACTTGACTTGCAAGTGGCAAGAAACAAAAAAAAAGTATGGTCCCATAGTTCTGAGTCGACCCTCGACTGGCAAGTGGCATGAAACAAGAAAACCCAATTGCAAAGTTGACCGTTGACTTGCAAGTGGCATCAACCAAAAAAAAACAATTGCAAGCCGAGTGTCCACTTGCAAGTGGGTATCAAAATTAAAAAAAACTGTTGCAAGTCGAGTGTCCACTTGCAAGTGGCATGAAAAAACAGAAACCCAGTTGCAATATCTGAGGGACCACTTGCCAGTGGGCATCAAACAAAAAAACTAGTTGCAAGACTGAGTGTCCACTTGCAAGTGGGCATCAAACAAAAAAAAATACTTGCAGGTCTAGTGTCCACTTGCAAGTGGCATGAAAAATAGAAGACCCAGTTGCAGGTGGAGTGTTGACTTGCAAGTGGCATCAACCAAAAATACCCAATTGCAGGTCGAGGGTCGACTTGCAAGTGGGCATCAGAAACAAAAGACCCACTTGCAAGTCGAAGGCGCACTTGCAAGTGGCATGAAAACAGAAGACCCCAGTTGCGCATCGACCCTCGACTTGCAAGTGGCATAAAAAATAAAGGACTTCGGTTGCAAAAGTCGAGGGTCCACTTGCAAATGTCATCAACCAACAAGATCTAGTTGCAAGTCGAGGGCCGACTTGCAAGTGGGCATAAAAAATACAAAAGACACAATTGCAAACAAAAAGACCAAGTGGCGGGAAAACAGAAGATCCCAGTTGCACATCGAGGGTCGACTTGCAAGTGGCATAAAAAAGAAGACGCAGTTGCAAGTCGAGGGACCACTTGCAAAGTGGCATGAAAACAAAAAACCCTAGTTGCAAGTCTAGGGTCGACTTGCAAGTAGTATCAAACAAAAAAAGCAGATGTAAGTCGAGGGTTAACTTGCAAGTGGGCATCAAAAACCAGAAGACCCAGTTGCAAGTCGAGGTTCGACTACAAGAGGCATCAAACAAGAAGAACCAGTTCCCAAGTTGATGGTCCACTTGTATGTGGCATGAAAACAAAAGGACCAAGTGCGAGTTGAGGGTCGACTTGCAAGTGGCATAAAAAAAGACCTTGTTGCAAGTCGAGGGTCGACTTGGCAAGTGGGCATCAACCAAAAAGATCCCGTTGCGGGCGGAGGGTCGACTTGCAAGTGGACATCAAACAAAAAAACTTCTTGCAAGTCGAGTGTCCACTTGCAAGTGTGCATCAAAGAAAAAAAAACAATTGCAAGTCGAGTGTGGACTTGCAAGTGTCATGAAAAACAGAAGACCCAGTTGCAGGTGGAGTGTCGACTTGCAAGTGGCATCAACCAAAAAGACTCAGTTGAAGGTGGAGGGTCGACTTGCAAGTGGGCATCAGAAACAGAAGACCCACTTTCAAGTCGAAGGTGTACTTACAAGTGACATGAAAACAGAAGACCCAGTTGCACATCAAGGGTCGACTTGCAAGTGGCATGAAAAACAAAGGACTCCGGTTGCAAAAGTCAAGGGTCGACTTGCAAGTGGGCATCAGAAACAGAAGACCCACTTTCAAGTCGAAGGTGTACTTACAAGTGACATGAAAACAGAAGACCCAGTTGCACATCAAGGGTCGACTTGCAAGTGGCATGAAAAACAAAGGACTCCGGTTGCAAAAGTCAAGGGTCCACTTGCAAGGGCATCAACCAACAAGATCTAGTTGCTAGTCGAGGGTCCACTTGCAAGTGGATATTAAACAAAAAAACTCAGTTGCAAGTCGAGTGTCCACTTGCAAGTGGGCATCAAACCAAAAAAACCAGTTGCAGGTCGATGTCCACTTGCAAGTGGCATGAACAATAGAAGACCCAGTTGCTGGTGGAATGTCTACTTGCAAGTGGCATCAACCAAAAAGACCCAGTTGCAAGTCGACGGTTTACTTGAAAGTGGCATGCGGGCCCCATAGTTGCGAGTCGATGATGGACTTGCAACTAGGGAAATTACAAAATTACAGACAAAAAACATACCAGTTGTGAGTCGATGGTCTACTTGCACATGGCATGCAGGCCCCCACAGTTGCGAGTTGATGGTGGACTTGCAACTAGGGCAATTACAAAACTACAAACAAAAAACAGACCAGTTGCGAGTCGATGGTCTACTTGCAAGTGGCATCGAGTAAATATCCCTAGTTGCAAGTCGATGGTCTACTTGCAAATGGCACGCGGGCACGCACAGTTGCGAGTCGATGGTGAACTTGCAACTAGGGAAATTACAAACTTATTACAAAAAAACCTGAGTCGCAAGTCGATGGTCGAGTTGTAAGTGGCATGCGGGCACCCCACGGTTGCAAGTCGATGGTGGGCTTGCGAGTAGGGCAATTACAAACTACAAAAAAAACAGTTGCAAGTTGATGGTCGAGTTGGAAGTGGCATCGGATAAACAACCCTAGTTGCGAGTCGATGGTCTACTTGCAAGTGGCATGCGACCCCCCACAATTGTGAGTCGATTGTGGACTTGCACCTAGGGCAATTACAAAACTACAGACAAAAAAACAGAACAGTTGCGAGTCGATGGTGTACTTGCAAGTGGCATGCGGGCCCCCAGAGTTGCGAGTTGACGGTGAACTTGCAACTAGGCAATTACAAAACTACATACAAAAAACAGACCGGTTGCAAGTCGATGGTGGACTTGCAACTAGGGCAATTACAAACTACAAAAAACCCGAGTTGCAAGTCGATGGTTGAGTTGCAAGTGACATGCAGGCACCCACAGTTGCGAGTCAATGGTGGACTTGCAACTAGGGCAATTAAAAACTACAAAAAAAGCTGAGTTGCAAGTCGATGGTCGAGTTGCAAGTGGCATCGAGTAAACAACCCTAGTTACGAGGTGATGGTCTACTTGAAAGTGGCATGCAACCCCCACAATTGCGAGTCCATGATGGACTTGCAACTAGGGCAATTACAAAACTATAGACAAAAAAAAGACCAGTTGCAAGTCGATGGGTTTAAAAACCGCATGAAAAACAAACCGCATGCCTAGTAGCGAGTCAAGGATGGGTTTGCAACTGGAATGAAACAAATTACGGACCTAAATGCGAGTCAAGAGTGAATTTGTAACTAGGACAACTACATAAAACTAAAAAGAAAAGAGGAAATAAAAAAAAGCAAAATAAAAAACTGAACCATAGCTCAACGGAAGAAAGAGAGTGAGAGCAACGAGTCATGTTAGGAAAAAGTTCAAAATAAACCTTGAAGTTGTAGACGAAAGCTAAATCAAACCCTGAACTTTGAATCCTGGAAATTGGCACTCTGAACTTGTAATCCCGGTCTATTTTGGACCCTAGACCTGTTTGGCACGCTGGGAAGACTACAATCCTGGCCGGGATTCCAGCTACTCTCACGAACTAGAATTTGGGCCGGCCCACTATAACACAACAAGAATTCGTGAGGTTTAAAAAATGTTCACACATTTCTAAAATTGTTCAAAAGTTAAAAATGTTTCTATTTTCTATTTTTTGCACAAATTCAATTCGTTTTGTGTTTTTAAAAACTAGTTGGAATTTTGTGTTTCGCACAAAATCAACTCTATTAGCATTTTTAAAAACTGTTCTCGATTTCAAAAAAATCACATTTATCAAAAAATGTTCAGAATTCCAATACTTTTTCACATGCTATGAAAAATATTTCGTATTTTCAAAATTGTGTCACATTTTTAATACTATTTTTGGAATTTCGTAAATTATTTCATAAATAATGTATTTAAAAAATGTTTCGGATTGTTGGCAGTGGACTCGACTGGGCCAGCCCACCAGACATGAAGCGAGTTTTTTTCCTTAACAAGTGACGTAAAAAATTCTTTCTTTCTTTTTCTTAACGGACGACGTAATGATTCCAAAACAAAAGAACATGTTGTGGAGTCGAACTTGGGAACTGGTAGCCACTACACCACACGACTATGACTGACATAGCAGAGGCCCGAAATATTTAATCAGAAACCAAAGCGCCGAACATTGTAAAGATTTTTTAGGGGCAAACAATTATTGAAAACGTATTTATTAATGAAATCTTTGAAAATTTTATAAAGTGCAAGAACTTTTTGAAATTTCGAATACTTCTAAAAAACAAACAACTTTGAAAAAGCGAACACCTTCATAAACATTTTTTGAAACCTGAACAAAATTTAAAGTGCAAACGCTCTTTGAAACATAATATTTTTCTGCAACCTGAACAAAATATTAAAGTGCGGACACGTTTTGATTCATAAACATTTTCTGAAACCTGAAAATATTTTGTGCCATCCAGAAAATATCACAAGTTTTAAAAAATGTATGTGCCAATCCAAATGATTATACATTGTATAATAATATTTGTGTGATTCAAAAAATGTTTTATACATTAAAAAATGTAACATTTCAAGAATGATCACGAGTTCCAAAAAATGTCTCCGTGACTTTTTTAAAAGAATGTGTTTACAATGTAAAAAAATATTTGCGTGATGTAAAAAATGTGTCAAAACCTTAACAGAATATATGTGGCATGTCCTTGAAAAAAGTGTATGCAAATTTAAAAATGCTGAACCACGTAAAAGAGTGTTGTGTAGTTTTATAAAATGTTTATCATCATTAAGAAAATGTAAAACATGTAGTTGAAAAAATATTACCATGTATTCAAAAAGTTTTGGAAACATGTAATTTATAAATGTACATAATATATTTGAAAATATCAAAAGTTTATCCAAAAATATTTAATGTGTGTGTTAAAAATGTACATTGTGTACTGAGAAAAATTAGACCTGTGTAAAAATGAAAAAAGAAATGAAAACACAAAAGGAAAAACTAAGAAGAAACCAGATTAGTGCGCGCGCGCGCGAGCAATTGCGCTACTGGGCCGGCCCAATTCAGCAAATCCCGGCCATGTTCTGTCAAGGTTTAAAATAGACCAGGATTAGAGAGTTTGGTGTGCTGATTTCAGGGATTGAGAGTTCGGGGTTTGATTTAGCTTTCGCCTACAAATTGAAGGTTTGTTTTGGACTTTTTCCGTCATGTTACTCTATACAAAAATTGAACCCGCACCCACCACATAGAGTGAGGAAAGTTGCTGCCCCAGCAAACTGAAAATTGACACAACCCAGACAATGCGAGTCGCGAAACGCCTCCAACGCGCGACGTCACATAACCGGCGAACAATGGATGGAAGCCGTGAAACGGGTCGACAACGTGATGAAGATCAAAACACTGCATGAAAATTTCAGCAACAAAAGATTGTACATTTAAAAATTTAGATGAGATGACACTCGCAACTGTCCCTAGTGCTAATCTCGTCCCGATGAGTCACAACCTATGAAGGATCGTATACTCACACTTTACGCAAACATGGAAGACAATGAAAAAAACGACCACCAATACGACACGAAAAACTGGCCCGATAATGCAAACACCAGCACGACCCAAGGTACATGCATGTGAACAAAACATTTTTGCACGAAACATACATGTTTGATCAAGTGGTGAACAACTTAGTTGTAAAATCATATAGATGTGAATTATCAAATCCAAAAGAAAAAATATATGAAAATAACGATATTTAAAATAAAAGTAAAAAGCAAAAACAAAAAAATACGCGTGGCACTTTTATTTTTTCTTCATTTTTCACCTCTTGGGGTAAGATAACAAATAAGGAAAAAAATAAAATAGAAAAAAATGCAACTACACATACGTGCAAAATCGGCCACATCCTCAAAACGATGTGAAAAGAAAAAAAAATTGACGTTCAATGAAGTCCCATGGGCCGATACATGGAACAAGCTAGTACAGGTGCAGTCCGCGCAAGAACAACAACGAGAAAAAAACGCACTGTACTAAGAGAAGAGAACAAATCTTAAAGGGCTTTCATCCTATGATGATAGAGTTAAATATGAGGTAATTATTTCACATCTAGCAAAAGATAATAACAAGCGACGTAGCCTGCCTCTTCCACTTCTACAACGCAAACCAGACAAAAAGTGGTCACAAGAGCCCAAGCAAAAACAAAAGTCCAGCAAAAAAAACAGACATGCACCACGAACGGGTCAACAAAAAGTGGACAGAATAGAACAAGAGACACATAATTACATTAGCCGATGATGCGAGATCAAGAATTTGCGCGAAAATTACACCAATATGATCCCAACAGAAAACAACTTAGCAAGAGGCCCTTAACAAAAGCGTTGATTATTCTCCAAGTTCTTATTAGTACAACGGTCATGCAACCAATGAACCAACAAAGAAAAAAAAAAAGCCCAAAGAGTCACATCACATGCAGCAGACATGGGCTATCTTCTCAAAAGAAAAACAGCAGACATGGGCTAAGGCCCTCACGCATGACACGAACAGGCAACAGGAACACAACGTGCAATCGACAAACACGACAAGCGCGGATAGCAGGCAACGACAAGAGATCAAGATGTTTACATGATTTTTTCAGCAATTAGATCGTGTGGTGGAAAACTTAGATGTGAGATACTATTTCATATCTAGATGTGAGATACTATTTCACATCTAGATGTGAAATAGCAAACCTGATCCCCAAAAAGGCAATGTGCATATGATCATCGTTAACACAAGTAGGTCAGTACGGCAACCACAAACAGACCATCATTCTCATCTTTAAGACAAAATTGTCAATTTCCTGGTCCACGCTGTTAGCATCTCTCTTAATCTTTGGCATATGAAAAATCAGTAGGAGATGCATGACTGCATACACCTCTTTCTTCAAATTACCCGTCTAGGGAATCATGAGACAAAAACTTATGCACAAACAAACAGTCTTAAGAATAATCGGGTTATGCAAGGTGATAAAATATGGAGTTCCGCTAGGCCTCTTCCCAGGGGCAGACCTACATGGGCTGACCCTGATGCACACAACTCAAATTAGGCTAGCATTATCACTGCATGGAACAGAGTTACCCAAAAAAAACTACATGGTACAGAGCAAAACAAAAGCACAACATCTGGTTTGATGATAACTGAGAGAGGCTCAGATTATGTAATGATCCAGTTCCTGTTTTTCTTTAACCAATAAGTAATAAAACATGTACATTGAAATACAAAAATCATCCAGTTTCTGTGGTGGCTCAAGTGTGGCTGATATTAAGATTTTGATATGACAAACAATGGTGGGACAAAAGCATGGGCAATAAAATAACCCAAATGTTGAGACATACTGTAGTAGTTGAAGGTTCTCTCTTAGTTAAAAAAATTATTACAACATGACAAAGATATGGCTGTATAACTAGGGGAGCATAACCTGAAGTTTATTTTACCCCAACAAAAGCATTTCTGAATAAATATTTGGTACCCTGCAGTCTCAAACGTCAGAGATAAAGTCTGGAAAACCTCAACTTGGTTCTTGAAGGTGTTCACAATGTCCCCATCTCTTCCTTCAGACAACCATGTTAGATGCCACCTCAATCAAATATATATTAGACAAAGAAACTAACTAGGGATGACCAATATTTTCGGGTTGCAACGATGACCATTAACAACAGGTTAATGATGAACTCAGAACGCACAACCTCCATCATGCATGGGATTCTTGAACATCATGCGGACTGAAACAAACAAACACCAGAGATACCAAGAAAACACTACAACGCAGTCTATCACGCATCTAACGACCAGTAAAACAGTAGCTAAGCATAGATTGCACTTGAAAGCAAAATTGAGAGCAAAAAATGATACTGTAGAAAATTTGTAGGCACAGCTGAACCTGAAACCACCAGGGCAAATCAAGGCAGTTCTCAAGGTATCTTAATTTTGCAATGGCCAACAGTCACAACTCATATCCAGGCAACTGTTAAGAACTCACCAGTCCTTTCCATACTCCAGAGTGGCAACAAAGCATTTAGTTTCAAAATCACATGAATGAACTGAGCACATGTTATAATTTCCTTTCTTTTGATAGGCACTTGACCATATTGACTGCATATAGGTGATACGGATTTCCAAGACCATGAAAGCAGATATCCAGACACCAACAAGGGGAGAAGCTAATTTTTTGTCATAAAACATTCGGGTAACACAACATCTAGCATGTCATACTCAGAAGTTCTGCAACTGATATCATAAAACATGCCTGCAACACATGGACCAATAAGTAACATGACTACTTGTTTTTCCCGGTCTTCTTCTTACCCCCAGTAGTCGCTGGTGCGCTGCTGATCTGAGGGCGGGGGTGGCGATCAGCCTCGGCGGCGTCGAGCCACTTGAGCGGGTGCCGGTTGAAGAAGGGCCAGTTGGGGACGGTGACGAGGGCCGTGAGGACAACCCCGCCGGCGTAGACGAGCAGCATGAGCTGGAAGTCGGCCATCGCGTACCCGACCAGGAACGCCGCCACCGCTGACGCCACCAGCAGCACCTGCATCAGCATCTCCGCGCTCTTCTGCCCCTGCCAATCCATCTACGCACCAAGAAAAGAGAGGACCGGGTCAGGTAGTTCGATTGGTCCAAGAAAAGGGACGGATCGTGGATGGATCTGGCGCGCTGGGACGTGGTTTCCGTGGATCCATATCGACATAAGAGGAATTCTTGGAAGGATTATAGGGGCGAGAAGAGGAGGACGAGAAGGATGGGTGCGGGGTATTACCTTGCTTGCCGCCTTGCCGGCCGTGCCGCGGCGCTGGAGTCGCCGGAGGGGAAGAGGACCGTGAGAGATGGCGAGAATAGGGAGATCTGTCGTGGGTTCGCAGCGCCGGCCTGCCTATCGGAAATAGGTGCGTCTAGGTGCAGAGGGGATGAATTCGGCTGGGAAAATCCTACTTGCGGCTCGATGCGTCAAATAGTTGTCCAAACGCACAGGCGTGGGGCAGTTGGGCCAGGCCCATTACCGGTTTCGCTGGCGTTTTTCTTTGGGGGCTGCTACAAATCAGCCGGTTGATTTGTTTCAAAATCAAGCCGCCTGGAAAGCCGTTCGATCAACACATGACTGGTCGTTCGATCAATGCAAAACGCAGCGTCTTCCTCCCCTCCCCCTCCCTTGCCGTCACGTCCACCACTCTAGCACAAGCAGCAACACAACTCCGCCATGACCAACGATGGGTGTTATGAACCACGCTACTGCAGCACTGATGTCTTCACTGTGACACGGGCGCCGGCGCTGGCGACCTCATCACAACACCATCGTGGCACGCCGCCGCCACAGTCTGTTGCATCCCTCGCCATGCAGCAGCTTTGATGATGCAAAAAAGCCAAAAGGACGCGACCACCCCCGTCATTGGTGGCTCGCTACATCGACGCTTCATTGCAGTGTCGTTGTCCTCAACTTGTCGCGCCGCCGGCAGCAGCGGCCACTTCATTGCAGCGTCGCCGTCCTTGACTTGTCACCGCCGGCAGCAGCGCTTGTTTCATTGCAGCATCGCCGTTATCGCTGGCAGCAGCGACCAGCCGGCCACTTCATTGCAGCGTCGCCGTCCTTGACTTGTCCCGCCGCGGGCAGAAGTGCCTGTTTCATTGCAGTGTCGCTGTCCTCGCCTTGTCACGCCGCCGGCAGCAATGCCCGCTCATTGCCGCATCGCTGCCAGCAACGCCCACTTAATTGCAGCATAGCACACCGGCGGTGACGCGGCGCCTGCCTCCCTTGAGTGCTGCGTCGCGACAGTATGGCAAGTGGCGCCGCCTCCAGCCTCCTCCATCGTGCTGCACTGAAGCATCGCCGGGATGAAGCATAGAGATGAAGCAGGAAAGTAGTAGCGACCATGGATGGATGAAGCGGGCGGGATGAAGCACACGGTGGTCGGAGCCATGGCGGGATGAAGCGACAGGATGAAGCAAGGAGATGAGGGCATGAGGCCATGGCGAGCTCGCGCCGGCCGCCTATGACAAGGCACGGGAAGGGAGGCTTCGGTGTGCACCATTTTTTCTGTGGAGCTTGCAGCGCAGTGATTGGGAAGGGTAGCAGCGGTTGCTGTAGCACACTGTCCGGTGACGACGAACGATAGGCGAGAGGATTTGCACAGGAAGAAGAAGGCTTGAGGAAACATGTGGATGAGGATCTCGCGTGAAGATAACGTTGTGTGTGGAAGTAGTGGGCGGGCTCCACGGGAGACACGTGTCAAGCGAGCGTGGCGGACGATGGATTGGAAAATCAGCCGGATGAATTAGATCGTTTTCCTTTTCCTTTTCGTTTTTTCCATTCTCTTTTTTTCCGTTCTCTGGGTTTTATTCTTTTTTTACTCTTCCGGTTTTAGTTTTCATTTCCTTTTCTTTTTACTTATTATTTTTCATCTCCTTTTATTGGATTTCATATTCTCTTATCCGATATTCCATTTTTATAAAATATTTAATTTTAGAAAATACACGAACAATAACTAGAAAATATCCGCCGCCTCATTGGCCGTTGGATGGCCGCGGGGATACCCATCCGATCAACCCACCCACAAGTGCCACCTCTTTTTTTGCAACAAGAGCGGTGTTGCGGAACAAGCCCTGCAACACGATGCTTGTTGCAAAACGTCGAAACTGCTATTTACCTTTCCTAAACACGGTCTATGTTGCAGTTTTTTTGCAACTGAGCTTTTGTTGCAGTTTTTTTACAATAGAGGTTTGTGGAAGAAAAAGTGTCTTCACTTTTTTGCAACATGGCTTATGTTACCGGAGAAACTTCTGCAACATTGGAGTTGTTGCAGAAAAAATTGAGGAGGGTTACTAGGAGTCAGGGACACATGTCACGTGGGACACGCTACGAGCGAACATGTGTTGTGTTGCAAAAAAAAATCGTCTTCATCTTTTTTGTAACATAAATGATGTTGCGGAAAGATTTTTGCAACATGAGTGATGTTGCGGAAGGATTTTTGCAACATGGGTGATATTGCAGAAACTTTTGTTTTTACATAAATGATGATGTAACACGACCCTTGTTGAAGAAGACAACTCACGGAAGAAAACGTGCATGCTGAGAAAGTGGGAATAAAGAATGCGGTGTGGTGGGCTCTAATGGACCACGTATCGTGCAAGGAAAGCGGTGGAACAAAACAAAAAGATCCGGCGGTGGATTTCAAGCGTTTTCCTTTATACAATAATCTAATGTGATTTTTCTATATGTTTATTGTGATTTTTCATAATTTTTTGTACAATTTAAAAAAGTAAGATATTTTATAAAATCATGTACTTTTTGAAAAACAAAATCGGGCGTATAAAGAAATCATGTAACTAAAAAAATATTGGCAAACTATTAATAATGTGCATGTAATAACAAAATGTCTACAGTTTTATGAAATGGTCGTGTCATTTAAAAATATTGACTATGCACCACCTTTTATTAAATAAACATCCATGTTTATGGAAAACGAAATAAAAAATTGACTGAAAACCCGTAAAACTAGAAGAAAACCAAAACAATGCTACAAGATTGAGTTTTTGAAAAATGTTCTCGTTTATTTCGAAAAATGTTTGTGTTTTTGAAAATTAATCAAAATGTTTGCATTTTACGAAAATTTGGGTGTTTCAAAAATAATTTCTTTCATAAAATGTTCTCATTTTCAAAAAAGTTTGTGTTTCCAAAAAGTGTTCCTGTTCGCAAATTTGTTCCACAGTTTCAGAAAACATTCGCTTTCTGGAAAACTTTTGTGTTTCCAAAAACTGTTCCTGTTTTCAAAAGTTGTTCCGCAAATTTTAAAAAAATGTTCATGTTTCTGAAAATTGTTCACGTTTCCAAATTTGTTCCATAGTTTAAATTTTTTTGTATTTCCAAAACTGTTCATATTTTAAAAAAATGCAAATTAAAAAAATGATCCTAGTTTCAATTTTTTGTGGGAGTTTTAAAAAGTATTCACGTTTTTAATTTTTCTGAAGAGTTTCCAAATATTTTCCCCGTTTAAAAACTGTTCATATGTTCAAAGAAATGTTGGTGATTTCCAAAAAATGTTCGCGTTTTTAGAAGATGTTTGTATTTTTTTCAAAAGAAAGTGAAAAGTGTTCTCATTTCTAAAACATTCTATTTTGGAAAAAAGGAAATCAAATTTCTAGAAACATGAACAATGTTTGAAAAATACGAATAATTTCACAAAACACAAACATGTTTCTTCTAATTTCTGAACAAATTTCAGTATCAAGAACATTATTTGGAATTTCAAGCACAAAAAAACACAAAGAAGGAAAATCGAAAACAAAGAAACTAAAATTATGGATCTGCGTTGTTTTTGGTTCTTATAAACTTGCACGGTGTTGTAATTATTCGTGTTAATTATCTCTACACGCTAGCACAACAAGCTCTAATGCTAGAGGTCTTGGGTTCGATCCCTGGTAACGCGTGATATTTTTGCGAATTTATGCTACAGTACTCAATCGCTTCTCTGTATAGATCTGCTCATGCGCCATCGGGCTGGCCCAGTCTGTCGCTTGTGCATTTGCCCGATAGTCTGCCGCAACACGCAGCGACTATTTATCGCAACCCTGGTCTCCAGGGTGATCACTGGCGCGACTAAGCACTCCGGCCGCGAGTCTCTATTCCTAATAAAGCAGTTGGTGAATTATCTTCACGGTTTATTTTCGCTGATTTTTTTTCATCTCTCTTCCCACTTTCGTCTGGTTTTTTCGTCCCTCTTCCCACCTTCGTCTGTTTTTTTTCGCTGGTTTTTTTCGTCTCCGCTGCCCCCCGTATCAACGCACCCAAAAAAAAAACCACCAGAGGAAAACCCGCTCCTCTCGATTCCTATCCCCACGACGTACGACATCCTTCGCCGCCGCCCCATCTCCGATCTCCCTTCGCTGCCGCCCTCGCACTCGCATCAAGTCGTCGCCGATCCCTGCGCTACCTCGACGGGAGCCATCACAAATCCATCCCTTCGCCGCCGCCTTGCGCCACCACTCCTATGACGCCGTCTCCCGCCAGTCTCCACCAGCACCGTGACGTGCGTGGCCTCCACACGCGCCGTCACCGCCCCTCGAGATATTGAGCAAGTTTTTTAGTCTTTGATAGAAACTGAACAAGTTTCTCATGATTTTTTTATATACTTCAAGCCTACTGCTCATCCAGCTCTATGTGCAGTTTGGAGATATGCTTTATTGATCATGCAACCTCCTTCTTTTCTCATCCCTTTTATATTTTTATTTCAAATACTCTGTGTTAGCAAAATCCTGTTGCATGACTAGACCAACTATCTGGTGATTCAAGCACTAGATTAGTGATTGGGGCAATGGTCAGACCTGCTTGCATGAAAAAAGGGCAATTTTGATGTGCTTGCAGGAGCTCAGAACTCACCTATTGATGACTCACCTTGGAAACTGTTTTTCTAAAGGTTGGTGACTATGACTGGACACTTGATTCTGCACTTGGTCGTGATAGATTTTTTTACATGTCACACTATACTTGTAGTAAAATTAGATTTGAAATGAAGACTGCAACTTAAACCTATATATATATATATATATATATCAACTACATAATTAGACAACATGTATGATACTTGGAAAGGTATGTTATGTTGTTCAATGTTCACATATTTCCTCCCAGTGTAAACAACTATTTTTAACCCTATGCGAGTATCCTACATCTTCTTTTTTTCTGTTGCCATAGGTCTTGGAGATCACCTTTGTTAACAAACACTCAGGACTGCTCTAACTTATTATGAAATAATGTCCGGCCATAGTATATTTTTTCTACACTTGATGTTAGGTAACTCTGAACCATGAAGCCCAAATTGTGTTGATATTTTTATGGAATTCTATGATCAAATACTAATTTATAATTTTTACTTAGTTTCTGCTTTTTCCATTTAAAAAAAGCAAACATTCATGGCGTTCTTCAATTGCTTCATCACTAATTTATTGTCTCTTTTTCCAGGCTGACAAGGCGACAGATGCGGGGCCTTCTTCAGTTTCAAGTCACACATGCCATCGTTGTCCAGGTCAGTGGTGCCCCGTGCCCATCGACGACCTCATGTAGCTGTTCGCCAACGCCTGGATGAATCACTTCAAGACATTATTCCTTGACCATAATGTAGTGCCGCCCTGGACTAGCAGCTTGTCGCCTACACCTCAATACAATACCCAGAAGTGCATCCGCGCTGGCAGCAAGCACAAGGACCTCGACGCCATGGGAAACAATACTCCTTGATGGGAACTAGACCTTCAGGTATGATGGGAGCTTCGAAGAGGAAGCCAGCGGATATTCATGGGAGCTCCTCGTCAAAGTATGATTCTTCCCTTCATTCGCCTTCTCGATCACTTGCCTTTTAGTTTACCCAAAAAATGAGTTAACGTATAATACTGTGTATTGTACGAATCAAATGTATGGTGACTTTGCTCTTTTCCAAATAGATGGTTGGCTGTTATTCCTTTGATCATTAGATTGTTATTACTTAAATGTTCTAATATACTGTACAAAGCTTTCATTTATGTCTTCATAAAAATCACTCTGAAAGTTCATCCAAAAAAGCACTCTGAATATATATTTTTATTTGAAATCCGTATACATATATTTCTATGCAAGCTGAGCTCGTCAATACAAATGTTATTTTGTACAACAATTTTGGTCCCATTGGTGTTGATCCCTTTGATCTCTGGCCATATGACTTCCCATTCAAGATATGATGGGGCATGGATGTGATACACCCACATACAGAGATGTTTAGATGTGAAGTTGGCAAGAGCAGGCTTGTTTGTAGATGAAGTTTTTATACATATGACTGACTACTCTAGCCTTGCCACCATTAGTGTAGTGTTCTTATCTTCCTTCCCATGTTTTGTTGAAAGATCTTCTAGATTCATGACCCGCCTTAAAATTTTCTGTATAATGCAAATACAACCATTTATCATTACAGGTGAGGGATTTAGTATAGAAAGCTACTTTACAAGTAGTCTCAAGCTGGAGGATAACAGATTGGTCGCGATGTTAGGGATCCCCATCAATGTTATACTATTTGTCTCCAGGTATATACTCACTCCAAATTCTAGATATTCTAGCGAGTAGATGAGGTGAAAGTATGTGCAACATAATTATTATTTTTGTTTTGCTCTAATTTCTGCGAGAGTGTTGTTAAATCCCATGTAGCACGATGGTGGTTGTATGCTGCCGTGGAGGAATTAAAGGCACATGTTGATTAAAAGAATGGGTATAAGTAAGGAGTGGCTGGTGACTAATATTGTCGAGTAATTTCTTGATCCGCCCATGATTAATTAGTACCCCAATTTGTTTTCTCAAAAAGGTACAATATTGCTATGGTAAAAGTTACACTTTGTGGCCTCAAATAGCATTCAGATTTATAGATTGATTTCTCTTAGAAAAAATATAGATTTATTCCTGATTCTGTGAGCTCACTAATTATGAAGCTAACACAAGTCTAAGTACCTAATACTTACCTCCACCTCATCGTTGACATCGTGCAGTACCATGGCAGAGGTTTCTTTTGTGCATGGATTTCCAAGCGCTCTGGCAGTCATTGGTGGAAGCGTGGGTTTTAGTTGGCCAACATTCATCTTTTAGGCGCTGTGTTTATGTAGAGAATTTTACTTAACAGGTCTGGATGGCATCTTTTGTCAAAACAAAATCATGTTTGTTTTTATATATTTTCCGCCTGACGCGTAAAGTGTTCCATTATTGTTTTCTTTTGGGGAAATAATTATGCTTTAGGATGAACTGGTTTAGTTCCTTTTTATGTTGCTAAAACCCTATAGCTTGCTTTTATGTAGAAGTCCCTGGATGAACTTTCAGAAATCTTTATTGTCAGGCCACATTGGTACTGAGCTTTCTTGCAAAGGTGCTATGTTCTAACTGTGGTGTATATAGTTGTATAGTTTATACTGAAAGCTGCGTTCTTGTCAGGCCACAATAGTTGTATAGTTTAGATCATACCTTGAGTTAGTTTTGTGCTTGTGGAAGGGCAGCGTCGATTGCAAGACGGCTGGGTTCAGCTTCATTAATATAGCACCATCTTCACAATACTGTACATTATATTCTTAGAATATTTTTTGCACTCTAATAGTTTGGCCTTTGAAGTAAAATACACTTAGTAGTTTTAAATTTCAAGTGGCATGGCTTACAATATGTAAGTGGGTTTTCCACACTTGTAACATGAGAGAATCTGCATAGATCTCAAGGTTGTCATTCGTGGCTGAGACAATGTTTTTAAATCAAGGGACCCGCACTTCGTCATTATCTAAATTGCGCTTGATTATTTTCCTACAAGGATCTGCACTTCGTCATTACCTAAGCGCATCAGTTAGAAGAGAAGTTAGAGCTGACGGGAGTGGTGCCAACAGTTTCCACAATAATCGTCTGACAGATAAATATATATCTTCTCATTTTTCAGATTTTGTTGTTCAATTCAGTTAAATCTACTAGCTTACTGGTTGTGGTATAACTATTTCTAGAATTTACAATGTGGTTTCCGTGCCTATTGATTTAACTTGATGAGAGAAAAATGACTTCTTGGGTTCACTGTTCACTCTACATAGTGGTTGTAACTTTTTTGCTTCTGAAGTGTCAAAGGATACAAAAATCAGGATGATATATTAGGCTGAGACAATGTTTCTAAATCAAGAGACCTGCACTTCTTCATTATCTAAATTGCGCTTGATTATTTCTGCCCAGCAATATCAAGATGAGGATACAAGCATATCAAGTGTACAAGACGTGTAGTCTCCTCATGAAGGTGGCTGAGCTATGAATTTGCTCTTGGTATATTTACCTATGCTGGATATGGGGTCAGATCTTTGGTATGCAAGTGAATGCATATGGAACAATGATTGCACATATTACAGTAAGCTATATTCTCTTCACATTTATGCATATTCTTGTTGGGACAAAAAAAGTGGTTATAATAAGCAGATTCTTGTTGGGACCAAAAAAAGTGGTTATAATAGGCAGATATATTTCTTCCCATTTACACATATTCTTGCTGGGAGAGAAAAACAAAGCAGTGATAATATGCAGTTTTACATAAGCTTATGTCTTGCAAACTAGCTAGAACCGAAAACTGATGATTATTGCTTGTTTTCTGACTTCTGTTGCAGAATGTGAAAGCTTATTACCCACATAAAACAAGTAGGTGTTATGAAGTCCTTGTATGCCTAATTATTGTTGTTGTAGTTGTCATACATGCGTAACAATCTGTGACAAACACACGCATACCCGTGATCTCTCTCCTACAAATACCCTTGACTAATTCCTCAGAAGTATATGTAAAAACAGAAACAAATGCTTCATGCCCGCTCGCTTGGAAACAAATGCTTCGATGGCCAATGCGCAACTAATTGCATGCACACTTACAAAATATTTCTAACAACCAATCAGGACATTTCACTTACGAGGATCAGTCAAAAAGTTAGCACGTACCAGAAAGAGACCCGACCGTGATTTGTGTACTATAAAGGAACGGAGGGAGGGAGTAATTTCTTAATTGGTAGTGAAATAAAGCAAATAAGTCAGGAAAAAAATAGGTGATGTGAGAAAACTAGGTAGAGAATAGATTTGTGTGGAAAATTAATCTGCAACAATTATTATGGTCATCCCAAACAAATTGAGGGAAGATTTTTCCCTTTAATAATTATTGTGCGACCACCTTCCTAACCAAGCTTCGATTGTCCTGTTGGTACATACATGAAGAACATTGTCTATAGAGTGATACTGACATCATAGGTGAGAAATTTGGCACTTAGGTGATGCGAAGACTTGAGGAAGAAGGTAGTGTTATTGAGCTTACAAGTTACATTTTTTTGTGCGTAACATAGTTCTTTTATAGTAAAATTGGATCTCTCTATTGGGTATGGCTTTCTACATGGCATTTAGTGTAACCTGCCAAATCTCTCCCCTATGATTTTTTTAAAGTATAGCACCCAAATGATTCATCCATGACATGTTCTTGAAATTGATTTGCACTGCTGATTATTCAAAACACGAGTGTTAGATTTTGTAGTCTGAAAATATGATAATGATGCCGAGAGAAGAGAGCATGCGTACGATCCATGAACTTGATGTGCGAGATGGTATGACTTATTCAGATAACCATCTTGATCCTTCCTTTTTCTTCATAATATTGCCAACCATCGAGATTGTGGTCCGGAAGGTCGCGGGTGCTAAAGATTGTGGCACGGTTTAGAGGGTTGGCCGGCGGCGGAGGCGGGGACTCAGGTTGAGGGCGACAAGCAAAATATTTCAAAAGCCCGTGGCAACACAGGGGCTTTCTACTAGTAGTTATTGGTTATTAGTAGGATCGCGATCTACTAGAGGCGACCGAGGCGATCTTCTCCTGCTTTTCTTTGTTTTCTTGTTTTTTTCTTCTCCGATTTTACATTATTTTCTTTTTTATTCTCCATTTTGTTTCATTTTTGGTTTTTCTTTGTTTGTTTTTGCTTTTCATTCTACATTTTTATATACATGTTCAACATTTTCTCAAATACTTTTTCAACATTCTTAAAATACATGTTTAACATTTTTATACATAGGATCAACATTTTTTAAAGTGCTGGTTCAACATTTTCCTATCAATTTGTTTTTCATTGTAAATTTTTATATAAATGATAAAAAATTCAAATACTGGCTCAAAAATTTTCAAATACTTGCTTAACAATTTTTCAAATACATACTTGTTTAACATTTCTATATACATGATCAAGATTTTTGTCAAATAGTTGTTCATCGTTTTCCAAATACTTGTTCAACATTTGTCAAATACTTGTTCAACATTTTTTATGTACATGATCAACATTTTTTCAAATACTTGTTCAAAATTTTCTTCAAATACTTATTCAACATTTTTCAATTATTTGTTCAACATTTTTTATATACATTATCAACATTTTTTAAAATGTTTTTTGAAGAGTATTTTTTTGTTACATATATTTAGACTTTTTTGAAGTATAAAACAATTACTAAAAAAAGTAAAAAGAAAACAGAAAACGTTAAAAAAAAGCAGGAAAGAGAGGCTGTGGCGTCCCGTGCTAACGGGCCGGTCCAGTTCGCTCGCCCTTCAGCGAGTCCGAAGCCAGGACTCGCTGAAGGTGAGACATAGTCGCACCCGCCGTGCAATAAGCGGCAATGGTTGCGGCAAATAGGGTAATTCCTAAACTGCGCCCTCAGCACCCATCTACAGCGGCAACTTGGGCTCGGCCCATCTACCCCTTTTTTCTGCCTTATTCCGCAAAATAAAAAGCTACACGCGTGAGAGGGATTTGAACACGCGACGTCTTCACTCATTCTAAGCACCAGTAACCAACCTGCCATAGACATCTAATGTGATTATCTTCTTCCTTTCTTTCTTCTTCCCTCTTTTTTCTTTTTTCTTGTTCTTTTTTTTCTTTTTTTGAAAGGTTTAGTTCGGTTCTTTTCTCTTTTGCTAAATGTCTGAACTATTTTCGAAAATTGATGAACTCTTTTTGAAAATTGATGAACTGTTTTCAAATTCTATTGAACTTTTTTCAAATTCAATGAACTTTTTTTGAATTTGGTGATGTTTTCTCAAACTCGATGAACTTTTCTCAAATTTGATGAACTTATTTGAAATTCAATGAACTTTTTTCAAACTCGGTGATTTTTTTTCAAATCCAATGAACCTTTTATTGAAACTCGATGAGCTTTTTTTCAAACTCGATGAACTTCTTCCAAATTCAATGAACTTTTTTGCATTTTTTATGAACATCATCAACTTCGGTAAACTTTTGTTTCAAATTTGATAAACTTTTTTTCAAATTCGACCTTCGATATGTTTTTTCAAAAAGTTTATGAACATATTTTCAAACTCGATGAGCGTTTTTTTCAAATTGATGAAGTTTTACCAAATTAGTGTACCTTTTTTCATTTTTCATGAACTCTTTTAATTCGTGAACTTTTTGTAATACATGGACTACGCAATTTTTTTCAAATATGTGAAATTTCTGTTTTTTGTTTACTTTAAGAAAAACACATTTTCCAAAAATGTTATCAAATAATTCAAGAATCAAAGAGCTATTGTAAACTGTAGAACGTGCAATAAATTGCGCGTCTATGGTGCTCTTAAAAAGTTCGCCCCGTAATTAGTCGCTAGTTCCAAGTTGCGTTGGTGGTTAGCCATACTCATACCTTACAATCCCGGCGCAAGTTTGATCCTCCGGTTCGCTACTTTTTCGGGTTAAATTTTCCGCGTTGCGCGAAGTAATGCTGGGCCGGCTCGAGTAGCAGCACCTTTCGTTGCCAATAATCAAAACCGGCGCCGAGAGCGCCGGTTAGGACGGGGACCTCCTGGCAAATAGTTGTCCAAACACACAGGCATGGGGCAGTTGGGCCAGACCCATTAGCTGTTTCGCTTGCGTTTTTTCCTTTCTCTCTCTTTTTTCTTTGGGTTCTATTCTTTTTTTACTCTTTCGGTTTTTTTGTTTTCATTTCCTTTTCTTTTTACTTATGATTTTTCATCTCCTTTTCTTGGATTTCCTATTCTTTTATCCAATTTCCCCCCTTTGATTAATATTTAATGTTAAAATAAATGAACATTTATAAAATATATTAAAATCTATTGTGATTTTTCTAAATGTATATTGAGAGTTTTCAAATTTGGTGCAATTAAAGAAATATAAAATATTTTCTAAAATCATGTAGTTTTTGAAAAAAAGTTTAGGCCTATAAAAAATCATGTAACTAAAAAATACTGGCAAGCTATTAAAAATGTGCATGTAATAAAAAATGTCTACAATTTTACAAAATGGCCGTGTCGTCTAAAAAATATTGATTATGCACCATCGGTTATTAAATAAATATTCATGTTTATGGAAAACAAAATAAAAATTGACTGAAAGCCCTTAATACTAGAAGAAAACCAAAAAAAATGCTACAAGCCTGAGTAGAAGTGCAACACTAAAAATGAGGAAGCCCAGCTAGCGACACAAATGAGTAGGCCTATGCACCATCGATATGTGTGTGTGTGCGCGCGCGCGTGTGTGCTCGACAATGTGACGCACATAGCGCCATGTAGGACTCTCGAGGCTAACAATGGCATTACCTACGAAGAGATAGAGTGGGCCCTTTTCCAAATCGGGCAGGACAGATCGCTAGGCCCAGTTGGACTCCCTAATTTATTCTACCAAAGGCACTCACCCTTTTTCCAGAACGAGGTGTGCAGGCCGGCTAGAGACTTTTTAAAACGTTAATGACGACCGTGTGGATTTTAGTGATATTATTTTAGTCTTAATCCTGAAGGTAAATTGTTGAGAGCTTCTCACTCGGTTATGTCCTATTAATCCGTGTAACATGCTTTATGAGATTGTGTCAAAGGTGCTTGCGAATCGCTGGAAGTTAGTCTTGCCTATTCTCACCTTGGAAGACCATAACGCATTCGTGACGGGAGACTCTTCACAGACAATGTTCTCATTGCTTACGGTTTTGTGTGCACTCCATTGGGATGAAGAAAAGGAAGCCCATTTCTACACTCAAGTTAGATACGACGAAATCTTACTATGGGGCCGAGTGGATTTTTCTGGAATAGATGATATCTCACTTGCGTTTCTCGGTTTTCTAGATTGTTATGATCATGAGGAGCATATCTTATATGTGTTTCTCAGTTAAGCTCAGTGGAGGTTTTTTGGATACGTTTGCACCATCTCGGGATCTTGGGTAGGGTGATCCTATCTCCTCTACCTCTTCTTGTTTTACATGGAGGGGTTTTCAGCATTTTTAAAGAAATCTCAACAAGACAGTGAGATCACGGGTGTACATCTGGGAAGGGCCACATGTCACTCACCTTCTTTTTGTCAACGATAGCATTGTCTTCCTTGAGGTCTCAAAAGAGAACTTGTCTACCTTACATGAGATTTTGTAGACGTATCGAATTGATTCATTACAGAAGGCAAACCTTTAGGACACATCCATCATTTTTGGGAGGGGGTTTGGAGAGGGCTTGAAGAACAGCTTGAAGCAATCCACGTGCTCTGAAGAAGCTTTGTCTAAGCATAAGAGAAAGGGTTGGTTCCAAGATGCTAGGGTAGAAGGGTCGGGGGCTTTCAAAAGCTGGCAAAGAGGTGTTGGTTAAGTCGGTTTTCAAGCAACGCTAATGTATACCATGAGATGCTTCAAATTCCCAAAAGATTGTGCTGGGACTTGAATTTTGACTCATCTAACGTTTGGTGGGGGAAACAAGTGATGATGTAAGGTTCATTGGATTGCCTCAGACAAATTGTGCGCTAGCGATAGCGAAGGCGGTATGAGTTTCTGGGACTTGAATGTAACGCCCCGAGACCGATGCTCTAGGTGTCTTCCGTTTATTCACCGTCGTTGCCATGTCAGTTGCTTGCGTGTTGCACTTTGCCATATCATCATCTGCATTTCATCGGCATGTTTGTCAAAACTTGCATCCGTCCGGGTCCTCCCAGTTCTCTCTGTTGCCCGTTCTGAGCCCAGACACCTTCACACGCGCCCGTGACATCTCTGAAATATTATTTTATAAGTGGCATAAAATGTTCTCATAATGGGTTGAAAGTTGGTGTGCGGTCTTATTATAGTGTAGGTAGACCGCCTGTCAAGTTTCGTCGCATTTGGAGTCCGTTTGATAGCCCAACCGTTAAACATATAGCGGCATCGTTGCCGGTTTATTTGTCGGATGTTTCGGTCTCCAAAACTGCCGCCGGGCCTCTCTCTCTCTTCTCTCCCACAGCCCATGGCCTCTTCACAGCCACTAAACCAGCCCACCTGCAACCCATCTAGACCCCCCTCTCGCCGGAACCGTCCGACCGACATCGAAGGGTCCAGAAAACCCCTCCCAACCCTTAAACCCTAGCAAATGTGCTATATATGGACACCCCTAGTCCATTTTGGGCAACCTAGACCCCTACCCCTACCTCCTGTCGCATCCAACCCCCTCCTCGCTTTCCGTGCCACCCCAGCCGCCCTCTGCCACTTGTCGCCGCTTGATTGGCCTGCACCGCCACTCCCAACCAACTGGAGCCGGCCACGTCGCCCAGCCAGCCTCCCACGTCCCTGCAGCCCTCCCATCCCATAGCAGGCCCGCCCCGGTGTAAGGGCATATTTATCCCCAAGGTGTTTTGGTGATTGATGACAATGCTTTTGTGGACTAATCATGTGCGTTGAGTTTTTCAGAGATTCATCCTTTGGCACGAGACGATTCCCTCCCCTCGGTGTTTTATTCAAGACGGTGTAGCTCATTCGTTTCTCTGTTGGTGGACTAGTTTCGTAGGAGTCACCGTACTATCAAGAGGGGATCCGCTTTGGTAAGGCTAGGGTGGAATCAACACGTACACATCCTTATCACACCCGATGTTCCTTTCCCCATCATTGGAGCTATCCTTCCTCTCCTTGCCTGCCCTGACCTGTCCCAGCGGTAGTACCACGGTCCTTAGCGGTAGTACCGCCGAAGCACGTCAAGCGGTAGTACCGCTCCCCAAGCGGTAGTACCGCTTGCTGTCTTCGGCCGTAGTACCGCTGTGGTTCCGGGCTACTACCGCCTCGACACGAGACCTTGGTTTTTCGTGTCGGGTTTTGCGGTACTAGTAGCGGCAGTAGTGGCGGTAGTACCGCTCTAAGCGGTAGTACCGCCCCTTCTTCCGCGGTAGTACCGCTCTGGGCCCAGGTCCCTGCTATCCTCATGTGCGCGACAGTACCACTGGGAGGGAACGGTAGTACCGCTGGTTCAGTGGTAGTACTGCCCTGCCCAAGCGGTAGTACCGCTCTGTGCGTGGTTGCTTGGAGGGGTAATGGTTGGATTGTTTCCCCCACTATATAAAGGTGTCTTCTTCCCCAAAGTTGACCTATCTCTTCCCCCAAAAGCTCCATTGTTGCTCAAAGCTCCATTTTCGCCCGATCTCTCTCCCTAGCCAATCAAACTTGTTGATTTGCTCGTGATTGGTTGAGAAGGCCCGATCTACGCTTCCACCAAGAGAAATTTGATTCCCCCCACTAATCCCTAGCGGATCTTGTTACTCTAGGGTGTTTGAGCACCCTAGACGGTTGAGGTCACCTCGGAGCCATAGTCCATTGTGGTGAAGCTTCGTGGTGTCGGTGGGAGCCTCCAATTAAGTTGTGGAGATTGCCCCAACCTTGTTTGTAAAGGTTCGGTCGCCGCCTTCAAGGGCACCAATAGTGGAATCACGGCATCTCGCATTGTGTGACGGCGTGAGGAAAATACGGTGGCCCTAGTGGGTTCTTGGGGAGCATTGTGCCTCCACACCGCTCTAACGGAGACGTACTTCCCCTTAAAAGGAAGGAAATTCGGTAACACATCCTCGTATCCACCGGCTCCACTCTTGGTTATCTCGTGCCTTTACTTGTGCAAGCTTATTTGTGTTGTATCCCTTGCTTGCTTATGTGCTAGTTGTTATTGCATCATATAGGTTGCTCACATAGTTGCATATCTAGACAACCTACCTTGTTGCAAAGTTTAAATTGGTAAAGAAGAAATAAAAATTGTTAGTTACCTATTCACCCCCCCTCTAGTCAACTATATCGATCCTTTCAATTGGTATCAGAGCCTCGTCTCTTTATTAAGGACTTTGTCGTCCGAAGAGTATGGTTGACACCACAGACGCTGTGGAGGAGCACTCCGGTGTGAATCCTACCTCGTCTACGGCCGATGGGGGAACCGCGGTCTCTCGTGAGGAATTCAATGTGGCTTTAGACACATTGAAAAACTCCATGGCGACCGAGGTTGAAAGCATGTTTACTAAATTCCTAGAAGGACTTAAACTGTCTACCTCGCCAATGAAAGTGGGTGATCCCACTAACAAGGTGACGGATGCTACCTCCGACAAGGGGGAAGCTAATAGTGAAAAGGGTCCTTCTACTAGTGGTAGAAATGGCACCGACATATATGCCCATGTGGAACCTCCAACTTATGGTGGACCGATTCCCTCTACTCATTTAAATCATGCCGGCCCTCCTCCTAAGATTGAGAAAAATGAGGATTTTGATTCTTGGGTGTATCGCTTCAAGCGTCATTTAAAGCATGTGAATACTAATCTTTGGAGAATCATTGAAGAAGGTTTCTATCCACATGACCCAAGAAACTTCACCCCTAGAGAAGCCGTGGATAATCAATTCAATGAGAATGCTCTCTTCTACATCCAAGAATCAATTCTCCCCAAATATCTCCCTCATCTTCGACCCTACGCCGTGGCCAAAGACGCGTGGCATTGCATTGTGTCTCTCTATCGGGGAAGTGCGAGCATTCAACGCTCCAACTATGAAGTGGTGAAAGATGAAGCCGATGAGTTTGCTATGAAGGAAGATGAAGAACCTCGTGAGCTCTTTCGGAGAGTAACCAAACTTGCGGTCTCACTCCGAGATCATGGGAGCAAGGACACAGATGACAATTGGATCAAACGCAAGTTCCTCAAGGCCATGATGCCTTACAACAAGGCCATGTCCTCCGTCATTCGTCAAAGACCGGACTTCCACTCCATGACCTCAAGTGAAGTGTTGGATGAGTTTGTTGCAATGAGCATCTTGGACAAGACCGCCGATAACGCGGTGCTCCAGTCTCAAAGGGCAAAGAAGCCCAACCTTGCCTTGAAGGCCAAGGTTATTGTGGAAGAAGAGGAAGATGAGGAGAGCAACCTCGAAGATACAAAATATGATTATCACGAGCACATGGCTCTTGCTTCAAGGAAATTTTGGAGCAAGAAGAACTCAAGACCCAACTTCAACAAGAACAACTCAAGTGGCTTCAAGGGAAAGCAATGAGTTAGAACTTGTTACAACTGTGGCAATGTGATCCATTTCGTTGCGGATTGTCCTTACGAGAAGCGGGAAGACAATGGTGGCAAGCTCATCCGGAAAGACAAAGCCAAGTCTTTCCCCAACAAGAACAACTTCACCAAGAAGACTCCTACTCGAGGGTTGGTGGTTCAAGAGGAATACCGTGAGGATGACGATGACGATGAAGATAGTGAAGCAATGGCCATGGCATCCGTTGCCATTGCCACAACTCCCTAAATGTCTCTCTTTGATTCACCCAATGAGAACATCACCGCCAAGTGCCTCATGGCTAAAGCCACCAACAAGGTAACCCCCAACATCAAAACCACCATCATTCCTAATCCCTCTTTGACGGATGGCATTGATGATAGTGAGGGGTCTAATGAGGAAGTAAATGAATTTGAGTCCTTTATGAGTAAGCTCAAGGGCAAATCCAAGAAGCACTTTGTTGCTCTCTTGGAACAACTTGGTGAAGCCAATGACGTGATCGAGGCTCACAAAGAAACCATCTCTAAGATGGAAGGTCATAGTCGTGACTATGCCGATGAGATATCGGATCTCTCTAATGATCTTGAGGAAGAGCGTGGGCATCGTTTGGCTCTTGAGGAGTCACAAAACGATGACCATGCCAAGTTAAAGAAAGATCTTGATCATGCTCTTGTTGTGTCTCGTGTGCTAACTTCCGAGAAGGCTAAACTTGGGGTTGATCATGCTAGACTCAAGGAGGAGTTTGATGTACTTGACAAGGCCCACAAGGTCTTGAAGGGTGCTCATGCACACCTCAAGGAGTCTCATGCTCAACTCCAAGTTAAGCTAACCAAGGAAAAGGCCACCTTTCCTCACATGGTCTTAATTGATAATGCAAATGCTACTAACCCGTGTTGTGAGCATGTGCATCTTGTGGAGGAGAATGCCAAGTTGAAGGAACAACTCGAGAAAGGCCTTGTGTCATGCATACAAGGTGAGAAGAACCTAAATGACCTTTTGAGCAATCAAAAGGAAGTTGTGGCCAAGGAGGGAGTTGTGTTCTCACCCAAGTCCAAGAATAAGAAGAAGAACGAGAAGAAGAATGACAAGTCCAAACGACCTCCCCCGCTTAAGCAAACGTTTGTGAAGGAGGGAGAGGGTGCTCCTAAGGAGAAGAAGAACAATGCGAAGAGTGGTGATGCCAAAAAGGGCAAAGCCATCTCTTCCAACAAAGCCGGCGACTTTAACCCTTCTTATGTGTTGTGCCGTGCTAGTGATGGGCATGTTTATGCTAAATTTGTTGGTTCTTCTTATGAGTACATTGAATGGTCTATTTGGGTTCCTAAGACCCTTGTTACTAACATCAAAGGACCCATTACTAAATGGGTACCTAAAACCAAGCATTGATCTCTTGTAGGTGTTTGCTTCCGGTGGGGGATCATGGTTGCTCGATAGTGGAGCAACAAATCATATGACCGGGAGCAAGGACTTGGTGGTGGATGTGCAAAAGATCCCATCTATGCCCACCAATGTCGAGTGGGGTGATGCCTCACATTCTAAGGTATTGGGTCTTGGCAAGGTTGTCATTTCTCATGATCTAACGATCGAGAAAGTCATGCTTGTTGAGTCCCTTGCGTACAACTTACTTTCCGTTCGTCAACTTGCACTCATGGGTTTTGCCACCTTTTTGATGTTGATACCGTGGCCCTCTTGTGGAGCAAGACTCTTAAAGTAGCCTTTGTTGGGCATGTCGAGAACGGTCTCTATGTTATTAACTTTTCGGAGCAACCCACTAAGACCGCGACATGCCTAATGGCTAAAGTTGATGTGGGATGGCTTTGGCATCGCCGTTTAGCCCACGTCAATATGAGATCTTTGCAAAGTATTCTTAAGGGGGACCATGTTCGTGGACTAACAAATGTTAGTTTTGCCAAAGATCATGCTTGCAGTGCTTGTATCGAAGGAAAGCTTCATGAGAAGGCTCACCCTCCCACGACTATCATCTATTCGAAGAGACCCTTGGAGCTCCTTCACATGGACCTCTTTGGGCCTCCATCCTTTGATAGTCTTGGCGGAAGAAAGTATTGCTTAGTGATTGTGGATGATTATTCAAGATACACGTGGGTATATTTCTTCAAGAGGAAGAGTGAAACTCAACAAACCGTCATCGACTTTGCAAATGAAGCTCAACGACAGCATGATACAAAGATCTTGACAATAAGAAATGACAATGGCACCGAGTTCAAGAACTACACCTTGGATGAGTTCCTTAGTGATGAGGGGATCAAGCATCAATATTCCGCTCCATACACCCCTCAACAAAATGGTGTTGTGGAGAGGAAGAACCGGACGTTGATGGATGCGGCAAGGACCATGATGGCGGAGTTCAAGTCTCCATACAACTTTTAGGCCGAAGCCATCAACACTGCGTGTCATGCATCAAATCGGCTCTATCTCCGCAAAGGCTTGAACAAAACTCCTTATGAAATTCTCACCGGTAACAAGCCCAATCTCAAGTACTTCCGGGTGTTCGGGTGTAAGTGTTTCATTCTCAAGAAAGGTGTTGGTTTGTCTAAATTTGAGGCTAGAGCTTATGAGGGCATATTTGTTGGTTATGCTACAAACTCTCATGCTTACCGTGTCCTCAACAAGTCCATCAGACTCATTGAGGAGACGTGTAACGTGGAGTTTGACGAAAATAACGGCTCCCAAGTGGAGCAAAGTGGTACTTGTGATGTAGGTGATTAAATTCCTCCCCAAGCCATAAGAAGAATGGGTATTGGTCATATTCTACCCATTGAGGAACCCCTTGTGGCCGAAGGAGAAGGACAATGCTCCACTCAAGTGGAGCCATCACCTCCCCAAGACCCACACGCTTCTGAAGAACAAAGTGAAGGCCCTCACCCTCATGAACAAGACCAAGGGCAAGATCAACCTCAAGATGGTGGTGAACCACCAAATGATGCCCAAGGTCAAGTTCTCCCCCTCGAGCAAGTTCAAGATCAAGAGCAACCTCAAGATCTCGAACAAGCTCAAGACAACGCTCAAGATGATCAAGTTGATCCTCCTCCTTCCACATCCGAGGAGGAATTAGAGCGTCGTGTCGTGAAGATTGCTTCCAAGCTCACCACCAAAGGCCATCTCATGGAGAATGTGGTTGGAATCCTAAGAAAGGGGGTAAGCACTCATAGACAATTAGCAAACTATTGTGAACATCACGCGTTTGTCTCTTGTGTTGAACCCCAAAAGGTCTATGAGGCACTCGAAGATTCAGATTGGCTCAATGCCATGCATGAAGAACTCAACAACTTCGAGTACAACAAGGTGTGGAGATTGGTGCCACGGCCGTCGGGGAACAAGTGGATTTTCAAGAACAAGCAAGACGCTCATGGGAACATCATTCGCAACAAGGCAAGATTGGTAGCACAAGGCTACTCCCAAGTCGAGGGTATCGACTACGGTGAAACCTTTGCTCCCGTTGCTCGCCTTGAATCCATTCGTTTGTTGATTGCTTATGCTCCCCATCACAACTTTAAGTTACAACAAATGGATGTGAAAAGTGCTTTTCTTAATGGTCCTATTAATGAGTTGGTTTATGTCAAGCAACCCCCCGGGTTCGAGGATCCTACTTCCCGGATCATGTGTATCAACTCGATAAGGCACTCTATGGCCTTAAACAAGCCCCACGTGCGTGGTATGACCACCTTACCGAGTTGTTACAAGATCGTGGATTTGAAGTTGGGCAAATTGATCCCACTCTTTTTACTAAGAAGGTCAAAGGGGAGTTATTTGTGTGCCAACTATATGTTGATGACATTATCTTTGGTTCCCCTAACAAAGTTTTCAATGAGGAATTTGCCGCTCTCATGACCTCTAAGTTCAAGATGTCTTCGATGGGAGAGTTCAAGTTCTTCCTTGGTTTTGATATCAAACAAAGAAGAGAAGGTACCTTCATCAACCAAGCCAAATACACTCAAGACATGCTAAAGAGATTCAAGCTAAGTGATGTCAAGCCGGCTACTACTCCAATGCCTACCAAGTGCCAACTTGACATTGATCCCAATGGTAAAGCGGTGGATCAAAAGGTATATCACTCTATGATTGGATCCTTGCTTTTGTTGGGGAACGTAGTAATTTCAAAAAATTCCTACGCACACGCAAGATCATGGTGATGGCATAGCAACGAGAGGGGAGAGTGTTGTCCACGTACCCTCGTAGACCGTAAGCGGAAGCGTTAGCACAACGCGGTTGATGTAGTCGTACGTCTTCACGATCCGACCGATCCAAGCACCGAACGTACGGCACCTCCGAGTTCAACACACGTTCAGCTCGATGACAATCCTCGGGCTCCGATCCAGCAAAGCTTCGGGGATGAGTTCCGTCAGCACGACGGCGTGATAACGATGATGATGTTCTACCGGCGCAGGGCTTCGCCTAAACTCCGCGATGATATGACCGAGGTGGAATATGATGGAGGGGGCACCGCACACGGCTAAGGAACGATCCGTAGATCAACTTGTGTGTCATGGGGTGCCCCCCTGCCCCCGTATATAAAGGAGCAAGGGGGGGAGGAGTCCGGCCCTAGGAGGGGGCACGCCAAGTGTGGAGTCTTACTAGGACTCCCTAGTCCTAGTAGGATTCCACCTCCCTTGTTGGAGTAGGAGAAGGGGAAAGAGGGGGAGAGGAAGAAGGAAAGGGGGGCTGCGCCCCTTGTCCAATTCGGACCAGAGGGGGGGCGCAGGCCTCCTTCCTTTTGGCCTCTCTCCTCTATTCCCGTATGGCCCAATAAGGCCCATATACTCCCCGGCGAATTCCCGTAACTCTCCGGTACTCCGAAAAATACCCGAATCACTCGGAACCTTTCCGAACTCCGAATATAGTCATCCAATATATCGATCTTTACGTCTCGACCATTTCGAGACTCCTCGTCATGTCCCTGATCTCATCCGGGACTCCGAACTCCTTCGGTACATCAAAACTCATAAACTCATAGTATAACTGTCATCGAAACCTTAAGCGTGCGGACCCTACGGGTTCGAGAACTATGTAGACATGACCTAGAACTATTCTTGGTCAATAACCAATAGCGGAACCTGGATGGCCATATTGGCTCCTACATATTCTACGAAGATCGTTATCGGTCAAACCGCATAACAACATACTTTGTTACCTTTGTCATCGGTATGTTACTTGCCCGAGATTTGATCGTCAGTATCCAATACCTAGTTCAATCTTGTTACCGGCAAGTCTCTTTACTCGTTACGTAATGCATCATTCCGTAACTAACTCATTAGCTACATTGCTTGCAAGGCTTATAGTGATGTGCATTATCGAGAGGGCCCAGAGATACCTCTCCGACAATCGGAGTGACAAAACCTAATCTCGAAATACGCCAACCCAACATGTACCTTTGGAGACACCTGTAGTACTCCTTTATAATCACCCAGTTACGTTGTGACGTTTGCTAGCACCCAAAGTGTTTCTCCGGTAAACGGGAGTTGCATAATCTCATAGTTACAGGAACATGTATAAGTTATGAAGAAAGCAATAGAAATATACTAAACGATCAAGTGCTAGGCTAACGGAATGGGTCATGTCAATTACATCATTCTCCTAATGATGTGATCCCATTAATCAAATAACAACTCTTTGTCCATGGTCAGGAAACATAACCATCTTTGATTAACGAGCTAGTCTAGTAGAGGCATACTAGTGACACTCTGTTTGTCTATGTATTCACACATGTATCATGTTTCCAGTTAATACAATTCTAGCATGAATAATAAACATTTATCATGAAATAAGGAAATAAATAATAACTTTATTATTGCCTCTAGGGCATATTTCCTTCAGTCTCCCACTTGCACTAGAGTCAATAATCTAGTTCACATCTCCATGTGATTTAACAGCAATAGTTCACATCACCATGTGATTAACACCCATAGTTCACATCGATATGTGATCAACACCCAAAGGGTTTACTAGAGTCAGTAATCTAGTCCACATCGCTATGTGATTATCACCCAAAGAGTACTAAGGTGTGATCATGTTTTGCTTGTGAGATAATTTTAGTCAACGGGTCTGTCACATTCAGATCCGTAAGCATTTTGCGAATTTCTATGTCAACAATGCTCTGCAAGGAGCTACTCTAGCTAATTGCTCCCACTTTTCAATATGTATCTGGATCGAGACTTAGAGTCATCCAGATCGGTGTCAAAACTTGCATCGACGTAACTCTTTGCGACGAACCTTTTTTCACCTCCATAATCGAGAAACATATCCTTATTCCACTAAGGATAATATTGACCACCGTCCAGTGATCTTACTCCTAGATCACTATTGTACTCCCTTGTCAAACTCAGTATAGGGTATACAATAGATCTGGTACACAGCATGGCATACTTTATAGAACCTATGGCTGAGGCATAGGGAATGACTTCCATTCTTTTTCTATCTTCTGCCATGGTCGGGTTTTGAGTCTTACTCAATTTCACACCTTGCAACACAGGCAAGAACTCTTTCTTTGACTGCTCCATTTTGAACTTACTTCAAAATCTTATCAAGGTATGTACTTATTGAAAAAAACTTATCAAGCGTCTTGATCTATCTCTATAGATCTTGATGCTCAATATGTAAGCAGCTTCATCGAGGTATTTCTTTGAAAAACTCCTTTCAAACACTTCTTTATGCTTTGCAGAATAATTCTACATTATTTCCGATCAACAATATGTCATTCACATATACTTATCAGAAATGTTGTAGTGCTCCCACTCACTTTCTTGTAAATACAGGCTTCACCGCAAGTCTGTATAAAACTATATGCTTTGATCAACTTATCAAAGCGTATATTTCAACTCCGAGATGCTTGCACCAGTCCATAGATGGATCATTGGAGCTTGCACATTTTGTTAACACCTTTAGGATTGACAAAAACTGTCTGGTTGCATCATATACAACTCTTCTTTAATAAATCCATTAAGGAATGCAGTTTTGTTTATCCATTTGCCAGATTTCATAAAATGCGGCAATTACTAACATGATTCGGACAGACTTTAAGCATCGATACGAGTGAGAAAATCTCATTGTAGTCAACACCTTGAACTTTGTCAAAAACCTTTTTCGACAAGTCTAGTTTTGTAGATACTAACACTACTATCAGCGTCTGTCTTCCTCTTAAAAATCCATTTAATCTCAATGGCTTGCCGATCATCGGGCAAGTCAACCAAAGTCCATACTTTGTTCTCATACATGGATCCCATCTCAGATTTCATGGCCTCAAGCCATTTTGCGGAATCTGGGCTCACCATCGCTTCTTCATAGTTCGTAGGTTCATCATGATCTAGTAGCATGACTTCCAGAACAGGATTGCCGTACCACTCTGGTGCGGATCTTACTCTAGTTTACCTACGAGATTCGGTAGTAACTTGATCTGAAGTTACATGATCATCATCATTAGCTTCCTCACTAATTGGTGTAGTAGTCACAGGAACAAATTTCTGTGATGAACTACTTTCCAATAAGGGAGAAGGTACAATTACCTTATCAAGTTCTACTTTCCTCCCACTCACTTCTTTCGAGAGAAACTCCTTCTCTAGAAAGGATCCATTTTTAGCAACGAATGTTTTGCCTTCGGATCTGTGATAGAAGGTGTACCCAACTTTCTCCTTTGGGTATCCTATGAAGACACATTTCTCCTATTTGGGTTTGAGCTTATCAGGTTGAAAACCTTTTTCATATAAGCATCGCAACTCCAAGTTTTAAGAAACGACAGCTTAGGTTTCTTGCCAAACCATAGTTCATACGGTGTCGTCTCAACGGATTTAGATGGTGCCCTATTTAACGTGAATGTAGCTGTCTCTAATGCATAACCCCAAAACGATAGTGGTAAATCGGTAAGAAACATCATAGATTGCACTATATCCAATAAAGTACGGTTATGACGTTCGGACACACCATTATGTTGTGGTGTTCCAGGTGGCGTGAGTAGTGAAACTATTTCACATTGTTTTAACTGAAGACCAAACTCGTAACTCAAATATTCTTCTCCACGATCAGATCGTAGAAACTTTGTTACAATGATTTTTCACTTCACTCTGAAATTATATGAACTTTTCACATGTTTCAGACTTCTATTTCATTAAGTAGATATACTCATATATGCTCAAATCATCTGTGAAGGTCAGAAAATAATGATACCCGCTGCAAGCCTTAATATTCATCGGACCACATACATCAGTATGTATGATTTCCAACAAATCTGTTGCTTGCTCCATTGTTCCGGAGAACGGCGTTTTAGTCATCTTGCCCAAGAGACATGGTTCGCAAGCATCAAGCGATTCATAATCAAGTGATTCCAAAATCCCATCAGCATGGAGTTTCATCATGCGCTTTATACCAATATGACTTAAATGGCAGTGCCACAAATAAGTTGCACTATCATTATTAACTTTGCATCTTTTGGCTTCAATATTATGAATATGTGTATCACTATGATCGAGATCCAACAAACCATTTTCGTTGGTGTGTATGACCATAGAAGGTTTTACTCATGTAAACAAAACAACAATTGTTCTCTAACTTAAATGAATAACCGTATTGCAATAAACATGATCAAATCATATCCATGCTCAACGCAAACACCAAATAACACTTATTTAGTTTTAACACTAATCCCGAAAGTATAGGGAGTGTGCGATGATGATCATATCAATCTTGGAACTACTTCCAACACTCATCGTCACTTCCCCTTCAACTAGTCTCTGTTTATTTTGTAACTCCTGTTTCGAGTTACTAATCTTAGCAACCGAACAAGTATCAAATACTTAGGGGCTACTATAAACACTAGTAAGGCACACATCAATAACCTGTATATCAAATATACTCTTGTTCACTTTGCCATCCTTCTTATCCACCAAATATTCAGGGCATTTCTGCTTTCAGTGATCATTTCCTTTGCAGTAGAAGCACTCAGTTTCAGGCTTTGGTCCAGCTTTGGGCTTCTTCGCGGGAGCGACAACTTGCTTGTCATTCTACTTGAAGTTCCCTTTCTTTCCCTTTGCCCTTTTCTTGAAACTAGTGATCTTGTCAACCATCAACACTTGATGCTCTTTCTTGATTTCTACCTTCATCGATTTCAACATCACGAAGAGCTCGGGAATCGTTTTCGTCATCCCTTGCATACTGTAGTTCATCACAAAGTTCTACTAACTTAGTGATGGTGACTAGAGAACTCTGTCAATCACTATCTTATCTGGAAGATTAACTCCCACTTGATTCAAGCGATTGTAGTACCCAGACAATCTGAGCACATGCTCACTAGTTGAGCGATTCTCCTCCATCTTTTAGCAATAGAACTTGTTGGAGACTTCATATCTCTCAACTCGGGTATTTGCTTGAAATATCAACTTCAATTCCTGGAACATCTCATATGGTCCATGACGTTCAAAACGTCTTTGAAGTCCCGATTCTAAGCCGTTAAGCATGGTGCACTAAACTATCAAGTAGTCATCATATTGAGCTAGCCAAACGTTCATAACGTCTACATCTGCTCCTGCAATAGGTCTGTCACCTAGCGGTGCATTAAGGACATAATTTTTCTGTGCAGCAATGAGGATAAACCTCAGATCACGGATCCAATCCGCATCATTGCTACTAACATTTTTCAACACAATTTTCTCTAGGAACATATCAAAATAAACATATGAAAGCAACAACGCAAGCTATTGATCTTACAACATAATTTGCAAAATACTACCAGGACTAAGTTCATGATAAATTAAAGTTCAATTAATCATATTACTTAAGAACTCCCACTTAGACAGACATCTCTCTAGTCATCTAGGTGATCACGTGATCCAAATCAACTAAACCATAACCGATCATCACGTGAGATGGAGTAGTTTTCAATGGTGAACATCACTATGTTGATCATATCTACTATATGATTCACGCTCGACCTTTCGGTCTCCGTGTTCCGAGGCCATATCTGCATATGCTAGGCTCGTCAAGTTTAACCTGAGTATTCCGCGTGTGCAAAAACTGGATTGTAGCCATTGTAGATGGACGTAGAGCTTATCACACCCAATCATCACGTGGTGTCTGGGCACGACAAACTTTGGCAACGGTGCATACTCAGGGAGAACACTTCTTGATAATTAGTGAGAGATCATCTTAAAATGCTACCGTCAATCAAAGCAAGAATAAGATGTATAATAGATAAATATCATATGCAATCAAAATATGTGACATGATATGGCCATGATCATCTTGCGCCTTTGATCTCCATCTCCAAAGTACTGTCATGATCTCTATCGTCACCGGCACGACACCATGATCTTCATCATCTTGATCTATATCAATGTGTCATCACATGCTTGTCTCACCAACTATTGCTCTTGCAACTATTGCTATCGTATAGCGATAAAGTAAAGCAATTATTTGGCACTTGCATCTTATGCAACAAAGAGACATCCATAGGGCTTCTGCCAGTTGCCGATAACTTCAACCAAAACATGATCATCTCATACAACAACTTATATCTTATCACGTCTTGACCATATCACATCACAACATGCCCTGCAAAAACAAGTTAGACGTCCTCTACTTTGTTGTTGCAAATTTTACGTGGCTGCTATGGGCTGAGCAAGAACCGTTCTTACCTATGCATCAAAACCACAACGATAGTTCGTCAAGTTGGTGCTGTTTTAACCTTCGCAAGGACCGGGCGTAGCCATACCCGGTTCAACTAAAGTTGGAGAAACTGACACCCGCTAGCCACCTGTGTGCAAAGCACGGCGGTAGAACCAGTCTCGCGTAAGCGTACGCGTAATGTCGGTCCAGGCCGCTTCATCCAACAATACCGCCGAACCAAAGTATGACATGCTGGTAAGCAGTATGACTTATATCGCCCACAACTCACTTGTGTTCTACTCGTGCATATAACATCAACGCATAAAACCTGGCTCAGATGCCACTGTTGGGGAACGTAGTAATTTCAAAAAATTCCTACACACACGCAAGATCATGGTGATGGCATAGCAATGAGAGGGGAGAGTGTTGTCCACGTACCCTCGTAGACCGTAAGCGGAAGCATTAGCACAACGCGGTTGATGTAGTCGTACGTCTTCACGATCCGACCGATCCAAGCACTGAACGTACGGCACCTCCGAGTTCAGCACACGTTCATCTCGATGACGATCCCCGGGCTCCGATCCAGCAAAGCTTCGGGGATGAGTTCCGTCAGCACGACGGCGTGGTGACGATGATGATGTTCTACCGGCACAGGGCTTCGCCTAAACTCCGCGACGATATGACCGAGGTGGAATATGATGGAGGGGGCACCGCACACGGCTAAGGAACGATCCGTAGATCAACTTGTGTGTCATGGGGTGCCCCCCTGCCCCCGTATATAAAGAAGCAAGGGGGGGAGGAGGCCGACCCTAGGAGGGGGCGCGCCAAGTGTGGAGTCCTACTAGGACTCCCTAGTCCTAGTAGGATTCCACCTCCCTTGTTGGAGTAGGAGAAGGGGAAAGAGGGGGAGAGGAAGAAGGAAAGGGGGGCTGCGCCCCTTGTCCAATTCGGACCAGGGGGGGGCACAGGCCTCCTTCCTTTTGGCCTCTCTCCTCTATCCCCGTATGGCCCAATAAGGCCCATATACTCCCCGGCGAATTCCCGTAACTCTCCGGTACTCCAAAAAATACCCGAACCACTCGGAATCTTTTCGAACTCCGAATATAGTCGTTCAATATATCGATCTTTACGTCTCGACCATTTCGAGACTCCTCGTCATGTCCCCGATCTCATCCGGGACTCCAAACTCCTTCGGTACATCAAAACTCATAAACTCATAGTATAACTGTCATATATTTTCATGATAACCTTGCATATATTTTCATGAAGCCCTTGGATGAAGCAAGATTTCGTGAGTTAAGGTATGAGCTAAATATCATTGATTCGAGCAATGTGACTTGAACCCTTGCACACCTCACCTCACTTAATTTGTTGTGTAGTTTAGGTGTAGGCATGGACATAGGGGGAGTGTTGTTCTCTCAATGAAATCTCCCTCCCCCCATTATGCATAAATTGATCTAGTCTTTCACATTAACCATTTTTGATGGTACTTGTGCTTCAAGGATGAGTTTTGGTCATGGGTCCAAGGTTAAAATCTTTGCGATGCCATACCTCTTGACTCAAACATAGGTGGCCTCGGCCACCGCCCTCTCTCGAAGAGGTGTGTTTTGGCCCCTTGCTAGTGTGTTTGCCGCCGTGTTGGTCTTTCCTCCTTCGTGCCTTTGCTTTTCCGTTTCTTTTTTAGCTTAACCATTCTGTCTAGGGGCCGGTTTGTTGCTGGGCGGTACTACCGCAGGTGGTGCGCGGTACTACCGCTTATGAGCGGTACTACCGCCCACCAGCATAGTACTACCGCTGCGGGGCAGGGTCAGGGGGTTATATCGGGGGCAGGGGGAGGTTTCTTCTCCCCCATACCCATTCGCTCGCCCCCTCGCTCCGTTTCTTCTCTCTAGCAACTGGTCGCCACGGGAGGGCTCCGGCGGATCTCCTTCTCCGGGGCGTCCCTCTCCATTCCCTTTGGTGGAGTCGATCCCCACCTCGTCCTCTTGCAATGGATGCCGGTATTTCCCCCGTTCCCTCTCTCTTCTTGTCTAGATTTCCAATCTAGCATCTTAGGGGCAATAGTGGTTGCATCTCTAGATTTTTGGCCAAATCTAGGCTTGAGTAGGATGGAGAAGGCATCTAGGTGGTTTGGATTAGTGGTTGGTAGAAGTATTTTTGAATTTGGTAGGACGGTAGTGCCAGATCTGACCACGGCAGTAGGAAACCGCAGTTTCCCCGTCTCGAGTGGTACTACCGCTTGGAGCGGTACTGCTGCTTACAGGTCGCGGTACTACCGCTTGCTACCAAGTTCCATCGTGCTCTTACCATTTAGTGATCCTTTTTGTTGTGTTTGGTGGCTTATGCTTGTTCTTTCTGGTTGTTTTGCGTGTTCTTGTGTGTGGTTCCAGGTGATGAACATCCTGAGCATCAGGCTCGACGTATCAACCCCGGTCGTGCCATGTCAAAGCGTTACCACACAACTGAGTCTGCAGGAGGTTCCTCAAGTGCTCCACCTCCACCTCAACTCAAGAAGAAGTCTGCTGTCAAGCCGAAGCAAACTGGCAAAACCGTGCCGCAGATGAATGCCAAGGAGTTTTGGGCAAGGCGTCGCCGCAACCCTTATGAGGCAGACCAAGATCCCACTTTGGTCCCGTCCGTTCTGGAACAGGTTTCAGTTTGCCATATTCTTTGATGTGCTCAAGGCCAAGAAGAACCTCTATGTTAACGTGCGCTCCATCGACACCGACTATATGGAGAAGGATCCTGAATATTTTGGTGAAGCTCTTCAGATGTGCACTCAACTGAACATTCTTGGTATCATGCAATTCAACAAAGATTATGATGCTGATATTGTGGCCCAATTCTATGCCACGGTTCATCTCGGGACTAATGAGGACAGGACACTGACTTGAATGACCAATGGCAAGTTGCTTTCTGTCAAGTGGAAGGCGTTCATGGAGTTGCTTGGGGTGGAAGATCACGGGCTTGCGTCTCATGTCGGCTTTCGCCCTCACCGCAACACAACCTCCACTCACAAGCAAGCTCTCTGGCCCTATTGCACGCTGAAGATCAACCCTGAGACTAAGAAGGAAACATATGAGCTGCCTGCCTTTCTGGATATTCTTCACCGTGTCTTCCGTGAGACTCTTTTCCCTCGCATTGGGAATCTGGATATGGTTCATTCTTATCTCATGGACATGCTTCTCTTATGCCAGCGTGAGAAGGAAGAAAACACTGGCGAGTCCCTGGACATCTCTCATGTTATGTGGTCTGAACTCTTATCTGCCATCTCTGAGCGTAAGTGCCTGATCTATGGCCCATTCATCATGCTGCTTATTGATAAGGCCTGGGATCGTGTCTATCCCAAGGTTTTGCTAGAGAGTGGAGAGTTGGTGTCTCATGAGGTCAAGCGTCTGAGGAAGAAGGACAACTGGGGCACTCAGGTCCCTAAGTCTGGGGGTGCATCGTCTGCTGCTGCCATGGAGACCGAGGAGGAGGCTGAGGCTGAGGATGATGATGACTATGAGCCTTCTGGGGATGAGCCCTCTTGGGCAAAGAAGCTCAAGCTCAAGATAAAGAAGCTGTTTTGCATGGAGTCTCACGGTCAGTACATGACTCATGTTGCTGAGAAGAAGGCCAGGGGTCATCACAAGGAGCTCATGCGTCAGTTGGGTGCTACCGTTCTCAGTGGATCCGAGGACCAGCTTACTGAGGAGGAGGACTGGATTCAGCAGCACTGCCCGTGGACAGATTCTGATGCCGAGCAGTTCCCAACCGACAACGGTGGTGAAGACGATCACGCTGAGATCTGATGTTCGCGACCTTGCTATCACCTGGAGCCGTAGCAACACTCCCTCTCTTTTTGGTGTCTCAATGCCAAAGGGGGAGAGAGTTTAGGGATTTGTGTCATCATTGTCTGTTTCGCGAGTGTGTCTTCTTTGTGGTGTGCTTTCTTGCCGTTTGCTTTGTTTGGTTTTGTGTCAGTGAGACCTAAGTTCCAGACATATGGTGTGAGACATATGCTACCTTATCTTTAGATTATCTTTATCTATGTCTACCTAGTTTATGAGTTGCTTGCTTATCCTGTTATTTACTCTGCTCTCATATACCCTGCTTAGGTTGTTGGTCTCTAAAATGTAGGGGGGGCGTTGATCCTAGTATGTGTGCCATGCAGTCCAAAGCACTTATCTAGATAGCACACATCTAGGGGGAGCCCATCTACATTTTAGGACGGTGGGTTTTTTGCGCATGTCATATGTCTTTCCCCGTTTGTGCAAATCCCGTATTGTCATCAATCCACCAAAAAGGGCGAGATTGTAAGGGCATATTTATCCCCAAGGTTTTTTGGTGATTGATGACAATGCTTTTGCGGACTAATCGTGTGCGTTGAGTTTTTCAGAGATTCATCCTTTGGCACGAGACGATTCCCTCCCCTTGGTGTTTTATTCAAGACGATGTAGCTCCTTCGTTTCTCTATTGGTGGACTAGTTTCGTAGGAGTCACCATACTATCAAGAGGGGATCCACTTTAGTAAGTCTAGGGTGGAATCAACACGTACACATCCTTATCACACCCTATGTTCCTTTCCGCATCATTGGAGCTATCCTTCCTCTCCTTGCCTACCCTGACCTGTCCCAGCGGTAGTACCGCGGTCCTCAGCGGTAGTACCGCCGAAGCACGTCAAGCGGTAGTACCGCTCCCCAAGCGGTAGTACCGCTTGCTGTCTTCGACCGTAGTACTGCTGTGGTTCCGGGCTACTACCGCCTCGACTCGAGACCTCGGTTTTTCGTGTCGGGTTTTGCGGTACTAGTAGGGGCAGTAGTGGCGGTAGTACCGCCCCTTCTTCCGTGGTAGTACCGCTCTGGGCCTAGGTCCCTGCTATCCTCGTGTGCGCGGCAGTACTGTTGGGAGGGAATGGTAGTACCGCTGGTTCAGTGGTAGTACCGCCCTGCCCAAGCAGTAGTACCGCTCTGTGCATGGCTGCTTGGAGGGGTAACAGTTGGATTGTTTCCCCCACTATATAAAGGTGTCTTCTTCCCCAAAGTTGACCTATCTCTTCCGCCAAAAGCTCCATTGTTGCTCCAAGCTCCATTTCCGCCCGATCTCTCTCCCTAGCCAATTAAACTTGTTGATTTGCTCGGGATTGGTTGAGAAGGCCCCGATCTACACTTCCACCATGAGAAATTTGATTCCCCCCACTAATCCATAGCGGATCTTGTTACTCTTGGGTGTTTGAGCACCCTAGACGGTTGAGGTCACCTCGGAGCCATAGTCCATTGTGGTGAAGCTTCGTGGTGTCGTTGGGAGCCTCCAATTAAGTTGTGGAGATTGGCCCAGCCTTGTTTGTAAAGGTTCGGTCGCCGCCTTCAAGGGCACCAATAGTGGAATCACGGCATCTCGCATTGTGTGAGGGCGTGAGGAGAATACGGTGGCCCTAGTGGCTTCTTGGGGAGCATTGTGCCTCCACACCGCTCTAACGGGGACGTACTTCCCCTTAAAAGGAAGGAACTTCGGTAACACATCCTCGTCTCCACCGGCTCCACTCTTGGTTATCTCGTGCCTTTACTTGTGCAAGCTTATTTGTGTTGTATCCCTTGCTTGCTTATGTGCTAGTTGTTATTGCATCATATAAGTTGCTCACATAGTTGCATATCTAGACAACCTACCTTGTTGGAAAGTTTAAATTGGTAAAAAAAAGAATAAAAATTGTTAGTTGCCTATTCACCCCGCTCTAGTCAACTATATCGTTCCTTTCACCAGGCCCGGATTTCGCCGCTGCGCGCACCCACCGCCGCAACCCCGTGTCCGCCTCCCGCTCCCGATCTGGAACAACAGGAGCCCGAGCTCAGCGCCCCGAGCCCCTGCCTCGCTGACCCAGCGCCTCCCGATCCCGCCGCCCCATCTGCGTGCCACCGTGTCCTCATCGGAGACGAGCACAACCCTGCCCGAGCTAGGGCCTCGGCGGAGTCCCGACCCCACCGTAGTTCACTGCTGCTGTAGTCTTCCCTTGCCATGGCGCCGCCGCCTCAAGCTCCGCCGGACCCCATCACGCCCGAAGCCGTCCTCCCCGACCTCGGATCTCCCCATTCCAGCCAGTCCCCACCATGGCCGCCTCACCAGAGCTCCTCCACAAGTAGCGCCGCCGCCCCTTGCCCTCCTGCTCGTGCGCCAGGCATGAGAAGGAGGCCGCCCCATGTCAGCGCCTCATGGGCCCAGCAGCCCAGCCCACTTCCCCGTCAGCCCCGGCCTGCCATCTTCACCGACCTGGGCCGAGCCCAGTGGTGAGCCCCAGCTATCCCGCGCCCGTGCATCAATTTGTTATCTGACGCTCGTCCTTTTTTTCCTGAAAATTTGGCCAAGTCCCTGGAAAAAAAAATATGTGTGCATGTTTGAGTGATGATAACTTTGTGCATATTGCTCCATTTTGCATGTATGATATGTCAAAATGTTCATCTCTTGATGCTATACATGTTGGAGTAGTTTGTATTCATGCTACTGTTCATGTTGATGTCTTAATCTTCGTTGCGAAATTGCTAAGTGTTATATATTGCTGAAAACTGCTACATGTTAGCATCATTTAGGTATCTTGTGAGTGGTGTAACTTTGTACTTGTTGATGCTATGGTGAGGATCTTGATATGCAAATGTTCTGCTCTTCATGTTCTACACGTTGATGTGCTTTGCATTCATGTTAGGGTGCATCTTGATATGTTAATCTCTGTTGCAAAAGTGCTTGTTGCTGTTAATTGCTGAAAACTCTTATAACTTGCCTATTTGTCTTTTTTATATCTTTTTGTGTGATTTTCTTTTGAGCATCATGTCTACATGTTTTAGGAGCATAATTATGTCATCTTTGCTGTGGTGCAATCCATGTATTTTAATATGCCCTGTAGTGAGTGTATCAAGCTTGTGATGAGTAGACATGGACAACAAAACATGTCAACTGAGCATCTCTAGTTTTCTGTTAACATCATGATGTCATGTTGTTCCAGTTTTCTGTTAACTTCATGATGTCATGTTGTGAGCTTGCTATTGATTGATCCATGCCTCTTTTGGAGATGCTCCAATTACACGTTTTGAAGTATGCTATGAGTGCTTTGCCCAGATGCCAAGTTTGTTAATTTTGGATATCATATGCCTCTTTTCATGCTTGCAAACATGCTATCATAATGTTGCTGTTTTACACTTGCTGAAACTGTTTCAATTTCCAACCTTGTCTTGTTGGTTCCCACTAATCCATGAGCCATATGTATATGATGCCATGATGTTATTTGCTCTTTGTTATGTGTACTTTGACTTCGTGCCCTTAGTTGCTATGTATAGTTGCTGTAGCATCTTTGTTTCATGCCTCCAACATGCCATCATATTAACTCTGCTCATGTATATGTCCCTGTGTTATAAAGTTGCATTTTGCATTGATCACATTGGTTTAATCTTGATGCCTATGAACCTGAACCTGAACCTTAATGATATTTGAAGTATGTTATGTGTACATGAAGTGCATGTCTAGTTTGTGCTCATATGATTCCTGTAGCATGTTGTTTTGATGTTTGCAAAGTGTCTACTTGCTGTTTTGGACAACTTGTCCTTTAAACTTGTTTGGAGTGTATGTGTTGCACCGTTGCTCCGTTTTGAGCATGATCTATATGAAAATTGCTTAGAATTGTATGTAGTTCATCATGTCATGTTGGATCCTTCCTTTGAGTGTGTTTGCTTGATGTTTGTATGCATTTTGCATCAATGCCATGTTTAACTTGTTTTGCTCATATCTTCTAGGCTGTAGCTCCGAATTAAATGAACTTTATAGGTAACTTGACTAGATTTTCGCGTAGATCATCATGGTGCATCTTAACTTGCTGTATAACAACTTTAAATTAATGTATTGTTCAGTTCTGGACCAATTTCGAAATTTGCATATGAGGACTTTCCGGACTTGTTATATGTTGTTTCCGGCCTCATTTAAACTTGCTTTGACGTGATGTTCTTGTATGCATCATGTCTTGCCATGAGTAGCATCATATAGCCTTGTCATGCATCATACTTGGTTGAGCATCATGCCATGTTTATGTGTTGTGTGTTTACCATGTTGTTTGCTTCTTTCCGGTTGTGCTTCTTCTCGATAGTTCCTGTTTTGTTGCGACCATGAGGATCCGTTCATCTATGCTTGGTTCGTCTTCGCTCGTCCGTCTTCTTCATGTACTCGTTCTTCTTCCTAGCGGGATTTCAGGCAAGATGACCGTTACCCTGGATCTCACTACTATCATTGCTATGCTAGTTATCTCGATGCTATTGCTATGTTGCGCTTCCTACCACTTGTTTATCGAGCCTCCCAAATTGGCATGTCAGCCTCTAACCTTTTACACCCTTCCTAGCAAACCGTTGTTTGGCTATGTTACCGCTTTGCTCAGCCCTTCTTATAGCGTTGCTAGTTGTAGGTACAGTTGCAGGTTGTTCCATGTTGGAACATGGATATCGTGGATATTTTGGAATATCACAATATCTCTTATTTAATTAATGCATATATATACTTGGTAAAGGGTGGAAGGCTCAGCCTTATGCTTGGTGTTTTGTTCCATTCTTGCCACCCTAGTTTCTGTCATACCGTTGTTATGTTCCTTGATTTTGCGCCCCTAACACAGTGAGGGGTATGGGACCCTCTTGACAATTCGCTTTGAATAAAAATCTTCCAGCAAGGCCCAACATTGGTTTTACATTTTCCATAATAATAATTGAACTAAATAATTAATTGGCATAGGGCGTCATGAACCCGATGATTTTCTACATAGCAGGGGGGGGGGCAACGCTGATGGTGTTGGTCCCAAACGGGCAGACTGGGGGGCCGCCTTGGGGAAACCCGAGGTATTTGGTATACAACTGTAGGCTGACCCATCCGAACGTGTCCGGAGACTAGATACGCGCGACTGCTATCAGGGTGTCGACACGCCGGAAGGTCTTGCTGGACTTGTTTTACCATTGTCGAAATGTCTTGTGCACCGGGATCCCGAGTCTGATCGGATGTCCTGCGATGGAGGATTGTCTCCGCGGATCATGAGCTTGTCATGGGCTAAGTTGGGACACCCCTGCAGGGTTTAAACTTTCGAGAGCCGTGCCCGCGGTTATGTGGCAGATGGGAATTTTTTATGTCCGGTTGTAGAGAACTTGACACCAAATTCAAATTAAAATACACCAACCGCGTGTGTAACCATGATGGTCTCTTTTTGGGTGAGTTCAAGAAGAGAACATGGTGGGGTTATGTTTGAACGTAAGTGTTTAGGATCACTTATTGATTATTTAGTTTTTGACCGTCCGCGTAGCTTCTCATCTTATTTTTGTACTCGTAAGTTAGCCACCATACATTGCTTAGTCGCTTGATGCAACCTCACCACTTATCCATTCCATACCCATTAAGCTTTGCTAGTCTTGATACCCATGGTAATGGGATTACTGAGTCCTCGTGGCTCACAGATTACTACAACAACAGTTGCAGGTACAGGTAATGCGATGATCATGACGTGAGAGCGATGTTTGCTTGTCTTGGAGTTCTTCTTCTACTTCTTCCTCGTTTAGGGGTTAGGTTCCTGGTCGGCAGCCTGGGCTAGCAGGGTGGATGTCGTTTGAGTTAATGTTTGTGTTTCATCCATAGTCGGATATTGCTCTTATGTATGATGTTGTTGTATTCATGTGGCATTGTATGCCTTTTGTATGTATCCCCATCTATTATGTAATGGTATGATGTAATGATATCCACCTTGCAAAAGCGCCTTCAATATGCGCTTCTATCCTTGGTGGGACCTTCGAGTTCCTTTAGGATAGGGCCACATATTGGGCGTGACACTGAATGCCTTCAATCAGGCCATTTTGGCGAAGCAAGCTTGGCGTTTTCTCACGACACCATCATCCCCATGTGCTTGTGTGTTGAAAGCTAGGTATTCTAAGGATTCTGACTTTATGCTCATGACCTACCCGGAGGGTAGTTCATACACGCTAGCATAATCTATGTGAGAGAACTTATTCGTGAAGGTCTGATATGGAGAACAGAAAATGGGGCCAAGGTTGATGTGTGGCATGATACCTGGATCCCAACTTGGTCTATGAGACCACTTGGATTCGAAGATATGTGAAATGTTTGTCATGTTAGTGACCTTCTCAATCCTCAAGCATTGGTTTGGAATGATGCCTTGCCCAACAAGTTTGCCTAGACAATGACACATATGATGTGAAGCATGTGGTGGTCAGTGATGATAACAAGGAGGATATCCTGGCGTGGAACTTCACTCGCCAAAGTGTTTTTACCGTCCATTCCATGTATCATCTCAGCATGAGGCCCGGTAAGCAATCCAATAGAAGAGAAGAAAGCTTAGATTTGGTCTTAGCTCACCGAGAGTGGTTGGCCCTCTAGAGTACATGCTAATGTCTCGGACAAGGTGAAGGTGAAAATTCGTATTATACCCTAAGTGTTTTTGGTGTTAATGAGTAATGACACCACGATTGGTGTTCTAGTCATGACCGACCTTGGTATATAACCAGAAGGGCGACCGCCCAGGGCCCGGGCCAGTGGAGGGGCCCATGATCTGGTATGCTTGTATAGCTAGGAAAAAGTAGTTTTTTAATAAATAAAAAGATATGCAAAAATAGTGGAGGAATCAAGATGGGATAGGTCCAAAGTGTTGATTGCTAGGGATAGGAAAAAGTGATTAGGTGAAGCATTGCACGGGCGCAGACTGCATGCATCAGTCACAATCATTTTGTCGCTATTGCCATTAACAAACATTGCTTGCGATTCTTGTCTCCATCGTTTGCCATACTCACGCCATTTTTGGCCGGCCAAGGCAGTCGATCACTCAATCACTCACATTTGGCTATCCCCTCGTCCAGTGCCTTTGTATTTCACAAATACGCATTTTTTCATCCCCAATTTAGTGTGCATGAGATGATTAGGATTCTCGTGTACACATTTCTAATTCTATGTTATTTTTCTTCATAATTTTAGAACATTAGCATGCCTTACAATATTTCCTAAGAAGCATTTTGTTAGTTTTATTCTACTATCTTTATGGTCTTTCCGCCGTAATATGGCATTGTCCAACAAGATGTATGGCCGTAAGTTTACTGTTAACACTATGCAAATGAAGTTATATATATTTATTTACATAGCATGCCCACACACATATCTATCCTCTTAGGACTTGGAGGCCCATGTCACCGAGTTTGTCCTAGGGCCTTTCGAAATATAGAGCCGACCCTGGTTTTAGTTGTGTGTTTGAGTCTATACACAGTGCCATGACATATTCAAATACAAGCATGCATGGATTGAAGTTGTCTCTCCCGGAATTCTTGCCTCCTTCATGGTGTTTAAATTACTCTACTTCATTAGCTCGAAAAATGTGTTGGAAGTTGCACAAAGGTGGCCTGGATTTTGCACAACACATTCAAGCATTTTCATGCTCTCATCAGGCACAATCAAACTTTTCAAGGCCCTAACTGATGACAAAATGAGCTCGCTCACCTTGCTCTCCCCCAATTCCCAAAAGAGGAAAAGTGGCAACATCTTGTCAGTTTTTGTCGCTCGAGTCCTTAGGAAAGTCGTACTATAAAGAGGGGGTGCACCATGAATATATGGTGGGATTCAGATCACATACACTAAGAAATATGCACCCACAAAATATCGCCACTACTTGATAGTGTGCCCAAGCTACAATTGTTATACACATGAAACATGTAGCCTGAACCTCCATTATCTAGCCCTCCGGGCAGCCTCCGACCAGCTTCTGGGGTCAACAGAAGGATTGTACCCTCGAGTACCACCTCTTTGTTAACCCTGGAACCTTCCTAGGAGCCTCTGGGGCCCAGACCCTAGGAGCCTCCGGGGCGTGCAGATTCAGTGCATAATTGTTGGAATCTTGGGCCACCTATAAAAGTTTCCCTTCTTCCCCATGAAGGGAGTGAAGACTCCATTCTCTCTCCTCCATTGATTTGAGCTCATATTTCTTGGATATCTCTTTTCCTATCCACCCAAACTTGTTGATTTTATAGGAAAAACAAGAGGAAACCCCAATCTACACTTTCACCAATGAAAATTGAATCACTCTTGATCCTAGGTAGATCTTGTTACTCTTGGAGTTATTGGGGCCTCCTAGACAGTTGGAGTCCTTCCTAAAGCTTCCTTGTTGTGGTGTTCTTAGTATAAGTTTGTAAAGGTTTGGTGGCGCATTCAAGTCCATTCACGAGTGATTTGAGGCTCATTCATTGGGTGACTCAAAAGGATATTAGGGTGAGCCATTTGGTAGCACTCGGGAAGCCTTGGATCTCGCACCTCTCCAACAAAGATTAGCACTCCCCAAGAGTGTGAAATTCAGGATGTATCTTCGTCTCTGAGCTTGTGGTTTATCCTTTTTGTACCCTTACTTTTCACTACCGCAGGATGCTGCTAACGCGACACTACAATCAGAGACCCTTCAATGAAACTGTGTGTGATGCATTAATCACAAACAGTGATGTAAAAAACTGTTAAAAAAGATGCAAAATGTTTGAGATGGCGGATACATAAAACACAGTTTGCGATTAGGCAACACAACAGAAACGGTCAGCTAGATCAATGTGTCTGCAATTGACGGCATACACTTCACACGGATGAACTATTTGCGATTAGCCACAACAAACAAAAAACAGTTAGACAATTCAACGTGTGTGCACTAGACGGGCACACATTCTAATTAAAAGAAGCGTGCACGATGGTAATAACGAGCGCGCATGGTTGTTGGAACAAGACGTGTGCAGACATCGCCTATTGCGGTGCACCCTATTGAAAGATCGAGGATGTCTCCTAGAGGGGGGTGAATAGGCGCTTCAAAATAATTATGGTTTAGGTTTGAAAAAATGCGGAATAAACCTAGCGCTTAATTTGTCAAGCACAAAACCTACAACAACTAGGCTCACCTATGTGCACCAACAACTTATGCTAAGCAAGTTAAACAACTAAGTGATAGCAAGATATATGACAAGAAACAATATGGCTATCACAAAGTAAAATGCATAAGTAAAGGGCTCGGTAAGAGATAACCAAGATATGTGGAGACGATGATGTATCCCGAAGTTCACACCCTTGCGGATGCTAATCTCCATTTGGAGCAGTGTGGAGGCAGAATGCTCCCCAAGAAGCCAATAGGGCCACCGTAATCTCCTCACGCCCTCGCACAATGCAAGATGTCGTGATTCCACTAAGGGACCCTTGGGGGCGGTCACCGAATCCGTACAAATGGAAACTCCTTGAAACCAACACATGTATTCAATAAATGCCTATGGAAAAATTCTTCAAATATAACTCAATGCAACCATTAGTCCATAGAGAATGTTATCAATTACCAAAACCACACATGGGGGCACCACATGTCCTTTCAATCTCCCCCATTTTGGTAATTGATGACAATCCCTTTCAAGAGAGTTTATATAAGGAATTATGCATCACCATGCAATGCAACAACCAATAATGCATGTGTATGAGATGAAAATGTGCTTAGGAACAAAACCAAAGAAAGAAGAAATAACTCTCTAAAATTCTCCACAAAACTCTCCGAAACTTCTCCCCGATTGGCATCGATTGCCAAAATGGGCGAAAAGCTTAGAAGGACAATATAAATTGTGGTCCTCCATAAATTGTGTATTTCTCAACAAGAGAGTGGAATGCAATACACAGATCAAAAGGTAAATACTTGTAGGAAGACAAACTATATTGAGGCACAAAGATTGCTAAAGAATGATAAGCCACAAAGACATAACAAAGAGAGACACAAGCAATGAAGCAATCAAAAGATACCAACTGAAACAATCCGACAATGGATCCTACAAGCCACATGGATACAAGATATTATGATATGAGCGAAGGAGTGTTCTAAAGAACATAGAGAAGCTCCCCATGATTTGTGCAATATTTAGTTTTGTAATTTGGTACAACATGCACAAAGTAGGATCATCACTCCCCCAAAATCAATAGAAACACACAAGTTCAAGTGAGCATATAGGAAACTAAGCCTAACACTTGCAACAAACACATGGTTGAGCAACATGTAAAAGAGGAAACTTAGGAATAGACTAAAAAACCCGATATGTGTGAGTCAAGGCAATGCACTTGAGAAGACTAATGTACGGATGAGCATTAAGCATCAATATAGTCTTGAATGAATGAGATACACGGTGCAAGGCCTGTCATTCCCACACACAACAAGCAAATGGGTTCACAAGCTCACTAATAAGCATATAAAGAACCTATGCTTGTGACAACCCGTGGTGAAGATATAAAAGGAAGCTTCGTTAAGAGGAGGGATACCAATTTAATTGGCAAAAGTCTCATCATGACAAGTAATAGGAAAACAATCTTCACCACAAAAGAGTGCAACAAGATGTAAAGATATAAGATCCGCACTCAAGACACATACTTTCACGGAGCCACCTAGGAAATACAAAGGAACGAAAGGTGGACGTGAAAGAATAAGGATATCCACTAAAGATGTAACTTATCTCAAGTGAATAGTACTAGGTAGTTGAAAATCATGATGATATCAATCCACAAAGAAGGATGCACACATGAAATGGTTACTCAAGGAAAGAATAGGATACCCAAACGGAAGTCATAAAATATACTGATAAGATATTTGCTTGAAAAGCATATAATGCATGGCTTAATATTATCTTTAGTATATTAATGAGCTTCAACAAAATGAACATCAAAGACATCACAACTATCAACAAGAGATCATTATTGAGATGCTTTGAGAAGGGAAACAAGTATCACAAGAACTAATCAAGAAATGCATGCCATGATGCAACCTACACAAGGTTCTATGTAAGAAATGTATGCATGAGTAGATACTTGTTACCGAGATAGAATTGGAAGGATGTAGTAGATACCAATTGAATGTAAACGATAGTAGTTCATTGAACGTCCCAGCTTGACTCCAATAAGCACATGGTGACACCACCTTTCTTTTGAATGAGCCGAGCATCCAATGCATCTCTAGTTGTTCCTAGAACAACACCACAAACAACATGGTACCCAAACTCATTGGGACCAAAGAGTTAGCAAACCCACAATACATATGACAAACTCCACATAAATATGTGCATATATATATGAAATAGAATTTCGTGCACATCTTAGCCAATTATAGACTTGGTGGAGTTTCCCTTATATATTGGGTCCAATAAAGAAAGCATGCCAAAGAATGTACATAAGGAAATACGCATGCTCTTGACTTCAAGGACCAAATCAACACATGGTTGATAGGATCCCAAAAGAAAAGATACCAAGTGAAAATAACATACTCAAAGAAGAACTTATCACTTGAAGGATACCAAATAAAAGATACATCAAAGAATGAGATATCAATTGATACACAGTAAAAGGAAGACACTAAACTCCCAAAAGAGAGGAAGGTTCCTAACGAACCAAGACCTCTACAAAGTTTCATGGTGGCACACAGTACCAAAAAGAAACGACTTGTCTTCCACCAACACACACTTGATAAGGATCACAAGATGAGTGTTCTAAACAAAATAGGATAGCTCCCCCAAGAGTTGTGCATTATAGAATTTACATTTGAATGCAAAATGCACAAGATGGGATCACCGCTTTCACTATATCCATAGACGCACTAGACGGGATCAAGAAATAAACATGATCCACAAGTGGCACGGAAGAACTTGAGAGTTGAAACAATCCTAGGCAAGAGATAAGGCAAATAAAACCAAAGGCCAATGTAAAGATGATCAACAATTTCTACCACATAAATTGTTACCAATTGTCAAGAGACAAGAAGTATTTGGAAATAATTCCCGATGGTAGATTTCAAAGATATACATCATCATCTTCAGACCAAACACAAAAGCAAATTGCAACTTGTAGAGCTAACATGCCACCTAGGGACAAGATAATTTACAATATCAATTCTAGGTGACAATATCTCAAATGTACACATTTACTGGGCTTGTAATTTGCACATAGCACATTACTCCCCCATAATGTGATACCAAATAAAACCCCACAAGAGGCAATAATAATCCAACAAGAGATAATTAATGGACTATTTAGAATTTGAATTTCTCATGAGAAGACATACCACATAGAGACTAGATAAACTTGTAATATCAATACTAGATGGTATTCCTCATGTACACGCATTTATAGGATAGTGAGGTGCACAAGGCACATCACTACCCCACAAATGGGATATTCCATTAATCTCTCACAAGAGCCAACTAAGATACAAACAATATGCACAAGGTCTCAACGTATGACACACATGTACATGATGTGCAAACCAACATGCATACACATACTTGATTACTCAAGATAAGCAACTTGGATACACAACATATACAAACACATGCAAGGAACAAAACCAAAACATGCAAAGGGGCAAGTAACTTTCAACGTAAACAATTTAAGTACAAGTTACCGCAAGGAGGCACATTGGATATAAGATAGAAACTTGATAACCCAATTGACTCGGCTTGAGACAATAAGAATGATGAAGTCCCCTTAATTCTTCATGATGTATCCAAGTCTCCAATGCCCTACAACAACACATATTGATCAAGTTTGAGCTAGTTGGTCCCCAACTAAGTTGGGTCCTAAGAGGTTAGTCACAATAGGCTTGGCAACCCAAATGGTTCTTTTCTTGACACCACTTTGAGTACCAACAAACTTGGCAAACACGTTCCCAACCTTATCCTTCCCAAGAGAATAGACATCATCTATTAGAATAGGGTTGGATAAGGTACCATTCGTGCATGAAGAAGCTACTTGACCTTTCTCACGACACAGGTAGCAATGTTTACTATTCACTTTCTTCTCACTTGATTTATCAACTTGAGAAGCATTAGCTTGAGTCATCTTGGGAAGAGGCATTTCTTCAACTTGAGGTTGAGCATGGGAATGAACTTGTGGCCACTTCCCTTGTTGCTTGTCACTTATGGCCTTCTTCTTCAATAGGCAAGATGTAACATGATGCCCTTCAACTTTGCACTTGAAGAAAATAATCTTGGCCAAATTCTTGACTTGTTTTTGGCCCTTTTTTTTGTTCATCCTGGACTTTTTCTTATTGGAGTTGAATCCAAGTCCACCTTTGTCATTGGGGGATTTTTTCACACTCAAGATATTGTTGAGTGTGGACTTCCCTCCATGACTCTTTTCCAAGTCTTTCTTCAAGGAAGTGACTTGGGCCTTGAGCTCTTTGATTTCCTCTACATGGTTAGTATCAACACAAGTACTAGAGGAAGTATAAGCTTCATCATTATAACAACAAGGCAAGGAAATCAATTCATCACAAGATGTAGCAACATTATGAGTGGATGAATTATGAGGACTAGCACATGGCAATATGGCATTTAGACTTGAAATAGTCCTAGTATCCACATGAGGCTCACTAGATGTTACCTTAGTCATCATAGCCTCATGAGCTATCTCTAGCACATTATGGGATACTAGAAGATCATCATAAGAGCTTGAGAGCTTTTCATGACTTTCTTCCAATTTCCTATAATTGCTAGATAGCAACGCAAGTTGAGCCCTTAGCTCAACATTCTCCTTCAAAATGGATGCTTAACAAGAAATAGAGTTAGTAGCACTAGCATCATCATTAATAACAAGAGGAGAAGGCAATTTTGCAAGCTCTTTTGAATATGAAGCTTTAAGTTGAGCATGAGACTCGGTGAGTTTGATGAGCTCACTCTTAATGACCCTTGAGCCATTTTCGAGGTGCCCAAAGTCCTCAAGGAGTTTATCATGCGCAACTTCAAGCTTCTCATTTTTAGTTTCAAAATCATTGGCCATCTCAAGAGCTCTATCATGAGATTCTTTCACTCTAGACGATTCTAGAGCAAAAGTCTCCTCAAGAGATTCCTTTGTGGTTTGTTCAAGTTCAAGAGCTTGAGAGAGGTCTGCAATCTCATTAGCGTAATCACACTCATGACCTTCCATTTTCTCAATGGTGACCTCATGCTCCTTGAGATGAGATTCAAACTCCTCAATATATTTCTTGCCCTCAATGGCAATGGGCATGATTTCCATGAAGTTGGAACGAGCAGTTTTATTTTTATGAAGAGCTTTAAAAACCATTTCCCCCTAATTTTTAAGGAGGAAACATTATCACTCTCTTCATCATTATCCTCATCATTATTAGCATTAACATCATCATCAAGAGACATATTGGGGTTCAAAGTAGGAGATACCTTTGAAACCTTAGCCATAAGGCAAAAAGCAATAGATGACGATGTAGGATCCCTTGAAGCACCGTTCAAGACCACATCTTGTTCCATAGACTGTTGGGTTTTCTCTACATTGTTAGCACAACAACTCGAGGAAATACATGCATTTTTATCATGGCAACAAGATATAGCAAGCATATCATCATGAGATTTAGTCAAGCAATTTCTACATGATATGCACGGACTCTCAACACAAGCATGTGAAACATTTAGAGTGCTCAAAGTGCTAAAGTCCAAAGATGAAGCATTGCAATAAGAAAGTGGTGAAGGATAATCAACAATAAGCCCACTATCATCATTGCAATGAACACCACTACTCACCATGTCATTACCTTGTGGCAAACCACATGTAGGTGAAGTAGAAGAAGTTGAGAACACTATATGACCGGAGGTGGAGGGAGGAAAATTATCGTCAAAATGTTGGAAACACCATATTTATCTTTAAGCTTTGTCCACAACTCACGAGCATCCTGAAAGGGCATGAGTTGAAATATAACTACGTTGCTCAAAGCATCAAAAAGCACATTAGAAGCTTGAGCATTGAGATAAGAGTTTTTCTCATCCTCTATAGATAATCTTTGAGGATCCTTCAGAGGAGAAAACACCATATCTACAATTCGCTCTAAACACAGGTCAATGGCCCGAAAATGATTAAGCATGCGAATAACCCAAACATAAAACTTTGTGCCATCGAAACTAAGAGTGTCAGAGAATCCTAATCTCCTAGTCGACATCCTTACTCTCTAGGCGGTTAAGCCTGACAAAGAGAGACGAGGCTCTGATACCAATTGAAAGATCAAGGATGTCGCCTAGAGGGGGGGGGGTGAATAGGCGCTTCCAAATAATATGGTTTAGGCTTGAATAAATGTGGAATAAACCTAGCGGTTAATTTGTCAAGCACAAAACCTACCACAACTAGGCTCCCCTATGTGCACCAACAACTTATGCTAAGCAAGTTAAACAACTAAGTGATAGCAAGATATATGACAAGAAACAATATGGCTATCACAAAGTAATGTGCATAAGTAAAGGGCTCGGGTAAGAGATAACCAAGGCATATGGAGACGACAATGTATCCCAAAGTTCACACCCTTGCGGATGCTAATCTCCGTTTGGAGCGGTGTGGAGGCACAATGCTCCCCAAGAAGCCACTAAGGCCACCATAATCTCATCACACCCTCGCACAATGCAAGATGCCGTGATTCCACTAAGGGACCCTTGAGGGCGGTCACCAAATCCATACAAATGGCAACCTTTGCGGGCGGTCACTGGAACCCATGAGATTGCTCGGGGTGATCTCCACAACCTAATTGGAGATCCCGATGCTTGTCCAGAGCTTAACACCACAATGATTGAGCTCCGAACACCACCAACCGTCTAGGGTGCCCAAGCACCCAAGAGGAACAAGCTCAAGGGTACCAAGCACCCAAGAGTAATAAGCTTCTCAACTTGTAACTTCCATGTATCACCATGGAGAACTCAAACCGATGCACCAAATGCAATGACAAGGGCACACGGAGTCCCAAGTCCTTCTCTCCCAAATCCCACCAAAGCAACTAATGCTAGGGAGGAAAGTGAGAGGAAGAACAATAAGGAGAACACCAAGAACTCCAAGATCTAAATCCAAGGGGTTCCCCTCACATTGAGGAGAAAGTGATTGGTGGAAATGTGGATCTAGATCTCCTCTCTCTTTCCCCCCCAAAACTAGCAAGAATACATGGAGGGATTGAGATAAAGCAAGCTCGAAGAAGGTCAACAATGGGGGAAGAACACGAGCTCAAAGGATAAGGTTCATTGGGGAAGAAGACCCCCTTTTTGTAGGTGGGAAAAAATCCAACCGTTATGCTCACAGCCTGCACAGAGCGGTACTACCGCTAGGGCGGTGGAAGCCCTTTGAAAAACAACAGCAAGGAGGCAAAATGTTAGTAGAACCGCCGGAGCGGTACTACCGCTCGTCCTCATGGTACTACCGCTAAGGGTAGCGGTACTACTGCTTGCGAGCGATACTAAAAATATACATCCGTGCCTACCACCGCTGAAGTTAATACGAGGTTTTGGTTCGGATCAGAAGTAGCCACGGTAGTAACTGCAGTAGTAACCACGATAGTATCGCTCTAGAGCAACAGTAAAAAATTACATCCGCTCCAAATGGTAGTAGCCGCGGTAGTACCTCTAAAGCCTTTTAAGGACACCAAAACTACCACAACTTCTGCAAGCGGACTCCGAATTCAACGAAACCAAGTTTATTGGAAAGCTAACGACATGGGCTAACACAATATTCATAGAAAAACAATAATAAGAAAATTAGAAAAGGCTCATAAGAAAATGGTGAGAACCCTTCCTTGAATAAGACTGGTAAAACCTCCAACACCGAAAGCACAATAGAAGAAGCATATGAAATCCGTTTTTGATGTACTAGAGCTTGTCATGAAGATAACCACAAGCTCTAAAGCCTCAAAAAGAGAAACTACAAATAAGAATCAAGAAAGATGATGCAAGGATGAAATGGTTTGAGCTCTCAACAAACGATACGATCAAGCTACTCACTTGAGAGCCCCCTTGATAGTACGGCTATCGATCTTATAACTCGATCTCCAAAATGTCACCATGAGACCGGTAAAATACAAAACCTATCAAGGGCAAACCTTTGCCTTGCACGAAGTCCACTTGAGCTAGATGATGACGATCTTGACTCCCTCAAGTTGGACCACCTTTCTTGATTGCGTTCGCTCGATGAAGACTGGTTGATTGCTCCCCCATACTCCACTATGGGTTAGCCACTCTTTGGCACATCTTCACAAGTCCATTGAAACCACAATGGATGGCAAGATTTAAGGATGATCGCTTCATGATGCTCCACTTGAACTTGCACAACGCAAACTTGATGGTGATCACCACTTGATGTCATCCTCCATGGGTTGTATGAGATCTTCCTCTTGATGCAAACCCATGGAAACAAACCTAACCCCACATAGAACTCACACATAGATCATGGGTTAGTACACAAAGCGTAATGGATAGTGCTTACCATACCATGGGATCACTTGATCTCTCTCAGTACATCTTCTACGCTTTTTGAGTTGATCAATTTGAGTCACTCTTGACTTAGTCTTGATCAACCTTGAACCTTTCCAACTCTCTTCATTTGGATCATGCCTTGAAGGTAAGCATGAATGATCACACAATCTTCTTATTCAAGACATGCTTGCAATAATCTCAACTCAACTCTCACATGACTAATCTTTGGATAATTCCTTAATAGCACCTTGGTCAACACATAAACTCCTTGAAACCAACACATGGACTTCAAGAAATGCGTATGGACAAATCCTTTAAATATAACTCAATGCAACCATTGGTCCATAGAGAATGTCATAAATTACCAAAACCACACATGGGAGCACCGCATGTCCTTTCACCTATGATGCAAACGCCACGTACGCGGCCGAGGAAGCGTGCCCACGTTATGCCGTCCGGGAATACTGCCGCACTTAGAAATAATAGAACCGTCAAGAAATTTTGAGCCTGTGTCCTGTCACATTCCAAATTACTAACATGCTATATTTAATTGCAAACCTCTTCACACCGATCAAAACCTAAATGGTTTCCCACTTAGGAGCGTACTTGTACTCGGTTATAAATACTACTACTCCAAGATGACTCATTCCTCCTCAAGTCCTCATCCACAAAAAGAAACAAGTCATTCATCGTTGTTCCCTTGCATCTGCCATGGCCAGCGTGAGTTCTGGGTCGAGAGACTATTACTAGGGAGAGGCGAGCATGGAAGCAGAAGCACAAGAGAGGTCCCGCCTCACCGTGAAAGCAACCGACATGTCCCGCTGTGCGGCCGTAGCAGCACATAGGTCCTGCCACACCGTTGAAGCAGCACAGAGGTCCCGCCACGCCGTTGATGCAACAGACTGGTCCGGCCGCACCGCGGAAGCAGCAGAGGTGTCCCGCCGCACCGCAAATGCAGCGGAGATGTCCTCATGTGCCGTGGTGGCCTGGTAAAATGTCTCACGAGAAGGCAAGGACTCTCATAGGCGCATGCTTGCTATGCTCGATGACCTGATGGGTCGGATCTCCAACTGGATGAAGAAGCAGGACGAGATGAATGCCTCGTTTGAAAATGCTACCAGCGTCATCCGGGGACTAGGGGAGGAAAAGGCGAAGCTCCGCACCGAGCGCGACCTGCTGAGGGCGAAGATCGCTGGAACGACGGAGCAGCACGAGGAGACCACTGCCTTGTTGCAGAGGATTAGCGTCATCGTCAAGAAACTTATGGATGAGAATGCCATGCTCCACATCGAGTGCCAAAGGCTGGTAGAGGGATCCATGGATGCTCTCAAGCAACGTCTTGAGGACATGAAAGAGGTAATTGCCGCTCACTACGGAGACTAGTTTCCGCGGCCTGTATCAACGCATCAAGAAAGTATAGATCAACAAGCCAGATCGTTGTCTTCCTTCTTCTTTTGCCCTTGTGTATTTCGGGCGTTGCCACATGTGCCTTTTTTATTTATCTTCCTAAATATGTAAGACAATTATTATCCACTGTCATCGTCCTTATATTCATCAGTCTTGCTACAAGTCACAATCGATGCTATATAGGTTCGTCAGATCTTACATCAAGATCCATGCAAAACTTTCTTTTCAGATTTTCCTTTTTCTCTCTTAAATCTCAGTCGAGTGAGACATAGCCACACCATGAAACAAGGGCTCGGGCGCCATTAATGGATACGTTGGGAGGAAGGTGGGCGATAGATAAAGGTCAAAGGGCTCTCCTCCCAATGAGCATGCACAGGGGTCTGATCGCATGCCTCCCGTACTCAAATAGCTACCCCGCACGACACCTCCTAGCCAATAAAAAAGGGACGTGTGGCGACACGTAAATGGTAAGTAGAATGCCCACGGTTTCAATAATACTTGTGTTGCCGATTTGTAACGTGACAACACTTGTTCCAAAATGACTTTGTTGATTGTTAATATGTGCGCCTTTGCAAATCGGACAAAAATTTACCACAACATGTTGGTGCCATGTCATGACACGATGCCAAGTTTCATGATTTTTAGGCGAGTTTTGGATTTACGCGAATTTTAAAACCATGTTTCTCGATGTTTCCGGCTGAGCCAAGATGCCCAGATGTTTGAATTTCATTCCCACTTCTTCCATGGGACCAAGAAATTTGCCCAAGTACACATAAATAATTTTCTAACTAACTTTTGTGCACTAGAGCATGCGCTTGTACTTCAAATTTGAATTATGTGCATGAAATGCCTGGAAAAATCAATTAATGTATACAAAATGCCAAACGAACACGAAATAATTCCAAAATTTAGCATGAAACTCATGTTTGGTCTAAGTTTCCTGTGTAAAAAAATCAAGGCGGGAGAAGGCAGTGTATGTCGTTCCGCACACGGAGGTGACTCGTTCCCTCTCGGAACCATGAGCCTTCTTGAGAGAAGCTCCGGTTTGCAAGACGCTTATACCAAAGATTGTCCCAATTCGGCCAAAAATTTTACCACAACATGTTGGTGCCATCATGACACCATGCCAAGTTTCATGATTTTCAGGCGTCTTTTGGATTTACCGGAATTAAAACACCAAGTTTCTCAATATTTCCGGCCAAGCCACGATGCCCAGATGTTTGAATTCCATTCCCATTTCTTTCATGGGACCTAGAAATTCATCGAAGGACACACATGTGATTTTTCAACCAACTTTGGTGCACTGGAGCATGTGCTTGTAGTTCAAATTTGAACTGTGCACATTAAATGCACAAAAATTAAATTAATGTACAAAAAAGGCCAAACGAACCCGGAATAATTCCAAAATTTAGCACGGAACTCCAATTTGGTCTAAGCTGCCCGTATAAAAAAATTAAGGTGGGAGAAGGCAGTGTATGTCTTTCGCACACGGAGGTGACACATTCCCTCTCGGAACCACGAGCCTTCTTGAGAGAAGCTCCGATTTGCAAGAAGCTTATACCAAAGCTTGTCCGGATCCCAATTCGGCCAAAAAATTTACCACAGCATGTTGGTGCCATGTCATGACACCATGCCAAGTTTCATGATTTGCAGGCGTGTTTTGGATTTACAGGAATTAAAAAACCAAGTTTCTCAATATTTCTGGCTGAGCCACGATGCCCAGATGTTTGAATTCCATTCCCATTTCTTGCATGGGACCTAGAAATTCACCCAAGGACACACATGTGATTTTTCAACCAACTTTGGTACACTGGAGCATGTGCTTGTAGTTCAAATGCCCAAAAAATCAATTAATGTATAAAAAGGCCAAACAAACCTGGAATAATTCCAAATTTTGACACATCACTCATATAGTTCTATGTCGTCTCTATAAAAAATCAAGGAGGGAGGGTTGCATATATCGTTTCGCACATAGGTGACACGTTCCCCCTCGGGAACCACGAGTCTTCTTGAGAGAAGCTCCGGTTTGCAAGAAGCTTATACCAAAACTTGTCTGAATGCGGCCAATTTTTTACCTTAGCATGTTGGTGCCATGAAATTACACCATGCCAAGTTTCATGATTTTCAAGCGAGTTTTGAATTTACAGGAATTTAAAAACCAAGTTTCTCAATGTTCCCGGCCGAGCCACGACGCCCAGATGTTTGAATTTCATTCCCATTCTTGCATGGGACCTATAAATTCACCCAAAGACACACATGTGTTTTTTCAATAAACTTTGGTGCACTGGAGCATGTGCTTGTAGTTCAAATTTGAATTATGCACATTAAATGCCTAGAAACTCAATTAATGCATAAAAATGCCAAATGAACCCAGAATAATTTCAAATTTAAACACTACACTCATGTAGTTGCATGTTCACTATACATAAATGTTCTAGCAATTCAAACACCATCCTTTCCCTTTGTAACACACCATTTTTTCTTTCAAAACCTAATGAAAAAATCAGGTATACCACAAACAATTTACTAGCAAGAATCGTGTGGGATGCGATATAAAATATCTTGGCGCACCGTCTTGTCTGGCTTACGCAGGAAGCTTCATCGTCTACAGTCCACCGCCCGCGCTTGAACCACACTTGCGTGCTAGTTTCTCGCGGCACCGAGCGAAATTTTTCTTCCATCGCGGAAATATCTATTTCCCCGCCCCTCCCTCCCACCAAAAGCCACATTTCCACTGTTCCTCCTTGCTTTCCAAGTTCAAACCTTCACTGCTGCTTACTAGTAGCTCAGTCTCCTCGCCAACGACCCTTCTTCTAGAAGCGCCGCCTCCTCACCGGCAACCCTTCTTCTTGCAGCGCCGCCTCCTTGCTGGGACCTTCTTCTTGCAGTGCCGCCGACCCTTCTTCTTGCTGCACGACCTCCTCGCCGCCGACCCTTCTTATTGTTGCACGACCTTGTTGATATGGCCGGGTAATGCACACCCCACCACACCATCCTTCCCTCCCCCGTCCCACATCCCCCGACCGACGGTGCGACACCTTCCGCCAAAATCACTGGCCCCGTCCTCCAATTAATCGCCGCCCACAACCATTTTGCATGTAGTATAACGTGGAGCTCAGTAGCATCTGTGTCACGCCCAATACGCGACCCTATCCAAAAGGAACTCGAAGGTCCCACCAAGGATAGACCCGCATATTGAGACGCTTTTGCAAGGTGGACATCATTACATCAACATTACATAATAGATGGGGATACATACATAAGGCATACAATGCCACATGAATACAACATCACAATACATCAGAGCATCATCCGACTACGGATGAATCACAAACAGAAACTCAAACGACATCCACCCTGCTAGCCCAGGCTGCCGACCTGGAACCTATCCCCTGATCGAAGAAGCAGAAGAAGAACTCAACGCAAGCAAGCATCGCTCTCGCGTCATGATCATCGCATAACCTGTACCTGCAACTGTTGTTGTAGTAATATGTGAGCCACGAGGACTCAGCAATCCCATTACCATGGGTATCAAGACTAGCAAAGCCTAAAGGGAAAAGGAAGGGGGTAATGTGGTGAGGTTGCAGCAGCGACTAAGCATGATATGGTGGCTAACATACGCAAATAAGAGCGAGAAGAGAGCAAGCGGAACGGTCGTGAAGCTAGCAATGATCAAGAAGTGATCCTGAACTCCTACTTACGTCAAACATAACCCAGAAACCGTGTTCACTTCTCGGACTCCGCCGAGAAGAGACCATCACGGCTACACCCGCGGTTGATGCGTTTTAATTCGGATCTGGTGTCAAGTTATCTACAACCGGACATTAACAAATTCCCATCTGCCTATAATTGCAGGCACGACTTTCGAAAGATTATACCCTGCAGGGGTGTCCCAACTTAGCCCATGACAAGCTCTCACGATCAACGAAGGAATATACCTTCTCCCAGGAAGACCCGATCAGACTCGGAATCCCAGTTTACAAGACATTTCGACAATGGTAAAACAAGACCAGCAAAGCCTCCCGCCGTGCCGACAAATCCCGATAGGAGCTGCACATATCTCGTTCTCAGGGCACACCGGATGAGACTAGCTACGAGTAAAACCAACCCTCAAGTTGCCCCGAGGTGGCCCCGCAGGCAGCTCAGTTCGGGCCAACACTTAGACAAGCACTGGCCCGGGGGGGCTAAAATAAAGATGACCCTCGGGTTGGCCGACCCAAGGGAAAGGATAGGTGGTGGTGAGGCAAATGGTAAAATCAAGGTTGGGCCTTGCTGGAGGAGTTTTATTCAAAGCGAACTGTCAAGGGGGTCCCATAAATCACCCGACCGTGTAAGGAACGCAAAATCCGGGAACATAACACCGGTATGACGGAAACTAGGGCGGCAAGAGTGGAACAAAACACCAGGCAAAAGGCCGAGCCTTCCACCCTTTACCAAATATATAGATGCATTAATAATATAAGAGATATTGTGATATCCCAATCAAAATCCTGTCCACCATGGAGAAATCTTCAACTTCACCTGCAACTAGCAACGCTATAAGAGGGGCTGAGCAAAAGCGGTAACATAGCCAAACAACGGTTTGCATAGGAAAGGTGTCAAAGGTTAGAGGTTCATGGTAATATGGGAGGCTTGAAAAGCAACAGATAGGTAACGCAGCATAGCGATAGAACGAAGCAACTAGCATAGCAATGATAGTAGTGAGATCCAGGGTAGCGTTCATCTTGCCTGAAATCCCGCAAGGAAGAAGAACGAGTCCATGAAGAAGACGAACGGATGAAGCCGAACGGACCGTAGACGAACGAATCCTCACGATCGCAACGAAACAGGAACTATCGAAAAGAAGCACACAACAAGGTAAACACACCACACATGAACAAGGCATGATGCACAACCAATCATGATGCATGACAAGGCTACATGAAGCTACTCGTGGCAAGAGATGATGCAAACAAGAGCGACACACTAAGGCAAGTTTAAATGAGGCCGGGAACAACATATAACAATTCCGGTAAGTCCTCATATGCATATTTCGAAATTGGTCCAGATCTGAATAAACCTTATGTTCAAGTAGTTAAACAACAAGTTAATATGCACAAGGATGATCTACACGAGATTCTAGTCAAGTTACATATAAAGTTCATTAGATTTGGAGCTACGGCCTAGAAGATATGAGCAAAACAAGTTAAACATGGCATTGATGCGAAATGCACCCAAACATCAAGCAAACACCTCAAAACAAGGATGCAACATGATAATATGAAACTACATGCAATTCTAAGCAAGTTTCATATAGATCACACTCAAAACGGGGCAACGGTTCAACACACACACCTGAAACAAGTTTAAAGGACAAGCTGTCCAAAACAGCAACTAGGCATATTGCAAGCATCAAAACAACAAGCTACAGCATCTCAACATAATAACAAAAGGCATGGGCATGATGTACAGGTAAAGCATTACAAAACATGAACACTGAGCTATCTCTAGAAATCACTAGAACATGCTCAAACACACATGGTAAGATTGCAAGTTATAACAATTCAGACTTTACAGAAAATAACAGCACGATGCAATGTTTAGAGCTATCAAACAACATTTTACATGAACTTATCATGGAAAACAAAGGCATGGAATGAATCTACTAATTTCATAGATCAAAAGTCCCTTACTGACCATAAGTCAAAAAGGATCAGAAAATATGATGGCACCCACGTAAACATAGCAAGTTATATTACAGACTCAAACATGGCAGGAACATAATTATGAAGGCATGTAGAAGATCTTGTGCAACTCACTACAGAGCAAAACATGGCATGGCAAGGCACCCAACAGTAAGAAGGCAGTTTAGTGAAGCTAAGAATGACAATAGCAAGGTCATAGGGTGCATGGAACACTAACAAAACACATGGGAACAAGTGAACTTAATGTTAACAGGCTGACAGCAATATTTTCAAGCAACTTTGGAGCAAGATATGAACAAGCTACAACAACCTATAAATGCAACCAGGGGCATGGATAGATAGAGTATGACATGTAGATCAAAACATGTTTATAGAACATCTCCAGATTATGCATAGAATGATTAGTAGCAACATGTTTATATAGCATCACGAAATAACAGATTCAGCCTAGCAAAACAACAACATCATGAACCCTACTTAACAAGCTTGACTCACTCACCACAAGTCATTGAATGGCAAGATAAGCATAGCATCATCAAGAAGACATGTTTGTGTAACCAACCAAGGCAAGAACAAGTTCATAGCATGCAAGTATCAACTATAGCAACATTGGCCAAATTGAATAACATGTAAACAATCTGCCAGGAAACATTTTGAAGCAAAAGTGGAGCACGAAAATGATATGCTAGACTACTCCATAATTGCAACCAAGGGCATGAATGGATAGACAATAACCACATGTTCAAAACACCCTTACCGAACTATCTCAAAATATGCATGGATCTCTCTATAGCATCAAGTTTACATGGCATGAAAATAACAGCAGAACCGGGACTAAAATCAGCAACATCATGATGCCTAGTTTGCATGCTTGTGCTAGTCACCACATTGTTCGCAAAAATACATGGTAAGAACCACTGTAAAGAAGACATAGCATAGTTCAAAACACATAAAGACATTAACCTCATAGGATGCACACATCAATCATGGCAAAAATGACAAAAGAGCTCGTTCTGATAACAGACAGCAGAAAACATCATGAAGCACTCTTACAATGATGATTCAGGCACCTAGATGACCTCAAATGAATATGATGCAATGGAATGAAATGATGTACTCGTCGAGGCGAACAATTTGACATATTATACGCATGAAACGGAGCTACGGATGCAGAGATACGATGGCATGAACATGACATGAAAATTACTGAAACTGGGGACTTAGTGGAATTATACCCTCCGAAAAGTCAACTCGGGACGGAGATATCCGGGACGCGGGGATCCCGTTTGGTTCAACTCCTGGTGGATCTCGTCCATCTTCTCCGGATCCGACCGGAGAAGAACTCCGGCGAGCGGCGGGCGGCTCCGGCGAGGTTGGTGGACGGTGGAGGCGACGGGGAAGGCGCCGGCAGGGTCGGGGACGGCGGGGCCGAACCGGTCCCGGCCGGATCCGGTCGGGGCGGCGCCCGGCGAGCGCGAGCGGCGCGGAGCACGGAGGAGCTCCGGCGAGCGCGGCGGCGGACGACGGAGGAGCCGCGGGGCGGCGCTCTCGGGGCCGGGGAGGACGCGGCGAGCGGC
>NC_041385.1:630434697-630437397 GCF_002162155.2 Triticum dicoccoides
GGGCGGCGGCGCGGAGATGGGCCCGCGAGGGCCGGTCTCGGGCCCGAGCGGGCCGACGCGGTGGAGGGCGGCGCGGGCGACGTGGCGGCAGGCGATTCGCCGAGGGACGGCGGGCGGACATGTCCGTCGGTGGAGGAGAAGGTGTCCGGCGGCGCGATGGGAATTTCTAGGGTTTCGGGGGGAGAATTCATCCGCGAATTTTCGGGGGAGGCACATATATATAGTTTTTGGGAGCTAGGAGAGTCCAAATGAGGAGCGGTTTTCGGCCACACGATCGTGATCGAACGACCGAGAGCATAGAGGGGAGTTAGATGGGTTTTGGGCCACTTTGTAAGGGGTGTTGGGCTGCAAAGAGAGAGGGGGCTTTACGGTTACCCGGTTAACCGTTGGAGTACCGAACGAACTCCAAATGGCACGAAACTTGACAGGCGGTCTACCAGTGCTATACCAAGGCCGCTTGGCAAACCTCGGGCCATTCCGAGAAAGTTTAACACCCGCTCACAACGAGAGACAAAAAGGGGAACGCCGGAGGGCATAGGAGTGCCGGATTGCAAAACGGACAACGGGGAAAAGGCTCGGATGCATGAGACGAACACGTATGCAAAATGAAATGCACATGATGACATGATATGAAATGCAGATGATGACATGGCAAAATGCAACACGCAAGCAAATGACATGGCAACGACAGCAAATAACTGGTAGACACCTGGCGCATCGGATCCGGGGCGTTACAACACTCCTCCACTAACAAGAGATCTCGTCCCGAGATCTTAGGACCGAGATGGGAGAGAAAAGGGATGAGGTGAAACAAGAACTCAAAAGGAGAAGCAAAGAATCGATAGCACTCGAGAAGAAGAGAGGAACGACGAGAAAGACGAGAATCAAAAGCTCACGGAATCAGATAGACTATGAAACCACTCCGGTTCAAACGAGATAAGAAACAAATAAGACTGAAAGGATTAGGCAGCACTCCGGCTAAAAATGGAAGGAATAGAACATGAACTTCACAAGATGGGATGATACTTGGCGAGATGAACAACGCAAAGCCTCCGGAAGAATTGAAGAATGGAATCAAAAGAATTTAGAAGGAAGGGTTGAGCAGAGTTGTTGAGAAGATCAACAACGAAAGAATAAGCTTGTTGTGGACTTATGGATAACATCTCAGAATTATGAGGTGATCATCGACCACAAACAGAAATGATTGGATAGCTGAGAAGAACGAAGGAATGTAAAACTCCACTTCACAAGAAAATGAAGAATTATTTGCGCTTCGAGACGCGAGAAGAAAAGATACTTGAACTCCTCCAACAAGAGTCTTGATGAACACTTGAAGAGTGAATTGAATCATGACGAGCCACCGTGAAGAACTCCGGTAACAAAAGGATGACAAGATAGAATGAAGGAAGAAAGAATAAGATGAGCCTTGCGATGATTTAGATGGAGGTTCCGACGAAATGACCAAGGAAATTTGAACTCCGGAAAAGAAAAGACGAAAAAACCATTGGAACTAGAATTTATTCATCAAGAACAAACTCCGAAGGAAAGGATTACTCACTTGGATGAAATAAGAATAAGATTTATTGTATGCTTATCCTTCATCAAGTTAAATTGATGACAACCAATGGATTTTGCATATTACTTATTCTTCTTGAAAAAGGATTGAGAAGAGATATAGCGCAAAACTTGAGAAGGGATAGCACAAAACTTGAGAGAGTCTTCATGAACCACCGGTAGGATTGAAAGAACGAATGGATTGAAGTGACAATTAAAGAAAAGAATCTTGAACGAACCACCGTAAGAATTCGAAAATGACTGCCGAAAGAGAAATAAACACCGAAAGAATTAAAAGAACAAATATGCTTGAGGGGTTTTAGATGCAAAAGGACAAAGAGATCATGAGTTGATTAATGAACACTTGAACGAAGCACCGGGATAAATGGATAACGGTAACTGAAATGATGGCCTCCAGTGAAACGAAAAGAAATCAACTCTTGAAATACTCCGGATGGGTAAGAAAAGAATATCTGACAAACTGAAATGATTCGAGATGGTAACACAAGGCTAGAACCACGAATCTTCGAGAGAACGGACAAGACTTAGAGGAAAACTCTTCTTCGATCTTCAAAAGGTGACGAGAAACACCACCAAAATTACTGAGATACTCCAGTAGAATGACAAGCGAAGAGGTTGAGCCAACAATGAAAAGAGTTTGAAAACGATCTTGGAAAGACATCTGACTGATGAAATTCATTCTTACGTCAGACTTGAAAGTAATTTGAGAATACTCCGGGGGAATTAGGAGAGTCAGGTAAGATCCTGGGAAAAGACCTGTGGGTTAGGGCCCACTGAAGAGAAAACACCGTTGAAAAGGATGATGAACAGATAAATAAAGCACCGGAACAATTGAGATATTAGAAAGAGGTGATAACCTCGAATTAATTCGAACACAGACGAATCTCGAGAACTCCGGAAGGATAAACTGGCGAGCGGCGAACGAGCAGGGAAAACACTTGATCCAAGGAAAAGAATGTGATCAACCCGAAAAAACTTGAATTGAGTCCACCGGAGAAGAAAAGAGATGAAGAGTGGCGGATGAAACGAGAATTCACCGGTTGAACTGATTGACGAAAGACTGAAGAGGTTCCGCACGAATGAGATAGATGGTCGAAAGAGACTCAGGCTCCGGGAAGAAGAGGG
>NC_041385.1:630437674-630442176 GCF_002162155.2 Triticum dicoccoides
GAAATCGACGAATATCTTGAAGAGAAAACACTGATTGAAATCATTGAGGAAAGAAAAGCAAAGACTTCGCACGAGTAGGATGGATACTCGATAACGGACTCCGGCTTCAAGAAGAAAAGGGGTGGGCGGGTGGGAAAGAAAACAACTGAGGATTGATCTCAAAGATGAAGAGGCTCGAGTCGACTTGACGAGAAATGCATCGGATGAAAAAAAGCCGAGGAACAACTACAGGAAAACCAACTGCGTGATCCTAAAGAAAATTTGAAAGGGAAGAGGAGTAATTCAAAACACCTACGTCAAGAATCCTTACCAGAGCGACGAAGGGGCTGAGGAGTAAAAAGAATTCCTACTCTCCGATATAACTAGACTCCGAAAAACAGTTTACTTCTAGACTCAACAACGGCCAAACTACATGATCAATCAAGGGGGCTCCTAGGGTCGGTCGAGGCTCTGGTACCAACTTGTCATGCCCAATACGCAACCCTATCCAAAAGGAACTCGAAGGTCCCACCAAGGATAGACCCGCATATTGAGACGCTTTTGCAAGGTGGATATCATTACATCAACATTACATAATAGATGGGGATACATACATAAGGCATACAATGCCACATGAATACAACATCACAATACATCAGAGCATCATCCGACTACGGATGAATCACAAACAGAAACTCAAACGACATCCACCTTGCTAGCCCAGGCTGCCGATCTAGAACCTATCCCCTGATCGAAGAAGCAGAAGAAGAACTCAACGCAAGCAAGCATCGCTCTCGCGTCATGATCATCGCATAACCTGTACCTGCAACTGTTGTTGTAGTAATCTGTGAGCCACGAGGACTCATCAATCCCATTACCATGGGTATCAAGACTAGCAAAGCCTAAAGGGAAAAGGAAGGGGGTAAAGTGGTGAGGTTGCAGCAGCGACTAAGCATGATATGGTGGCTAACATACGCAAATAAGAGCGAGAAGAGAGCAAGCGGAACGGTCGTGAAGCTAGCAATGATCAAGAAGTGATCCTGAACTCCTACTTACGTCAAACATAACCCAGAAACCGTGTTCACTTCCCGGACTCCGCCGAGAAGAGACCATCACGGCTACACCCGCGGTTGATGCGTTTTAATTCGGATCTGGTGTCAAGTTATCTACAACCGGACATTAACAAATTCCCATCTGCCTATAACCGCAGGCATGGCTTTCGAAAGATTATACCCTGCAGGGGTGTCCCAACTTAGCCCATGACAAGCTCTCGTGATCAACGAAGGAATAGACCTTCTCCCAGGAAGACCCGATCAGACTCGGAATCCCGGTTTACAAGACATTTCGACAATGGTAAAACAAGACCAGCAAAGCCTCCCGCTGTGCCGACAAATCCCGATAGGAGCTGCACATATCTCGTTCTCAGGGCACACCGGATGAGACAAGCTACGAGTAAAACCAACCCTCAAGTTGCCCCGAGGTGGCCCCACAGGCAGCTCAGTTCGGGCCAACACTTAGACAAGCACTGGCCCGGGGGGGGGCTAAAATAAAGATGACCCTCGGGTTGGCCGACCCAAGGGAAAGGATAGGTGGTGGTGAGGGAAATGGTAAAATCAAGGTTGGGCCTTGCTGGAGGAGTTTTATTCAAAGCGAACTGTCAAGGGGGTCCCATAAATCACCCGACCGTGTAAGGAACGCAAAATCCGGGAACATAACACCGGTATGACGGAAACTAGGGCGGCAAGAGTGGAACAAAACACCAGGCAAAAGGCCGAGCCTTCCACCCTTTACCAAATATATAGATGCATTAATAATATAAGAGATATTGTGATATCCCAATCAAAATCCTGTCCACCATGGAGAAATCTTCAACTTCACCTGCAACTAGCAATGCTATAAGAGGGGCTGAGCAAAAGCGGTAACATAGCCAAACAACGGTTTGCATAGGAAAGGTGTCAAAGGTTAGAGGTTCATGGTAATATGGGAGGCTTGAAAAGCAACAGATAGGTAACGCAGCATAGCGATAGAACGAAGCAACTAGCATATCAATGATAGTAGTGAGATCCAGGGTAGCGGTCATCTTGCCTGAAATCCCGCAAGGAAGAAGAACGAGTCCATGAAGAAGACGAACGGATGAAGCCGAACGGACCGTAGACGAACGAATCCTCACGATCGCAACGAAACAGGAACTATCGAAAAGAAGCACACAACAAGGTAAACACACCACACATGAACAAGGCATGATGCACAACCAAGCATGATGCATGACAAGGCTACATGAAGCTACTCATGGCAAGAGATGATGCAAACAAGAGCGACACACTAAGGCAAGTTTAAATGAGGCCGGGAACAACATATAACAATTCCGGTAAGTCCTCATATGCATATTTCGAAATTGGTCCAGATCTGAATAAACCTTATGTTCAAGTAGTTAAACATCAAGTTAAGATGCACAAGGATGATCTACACGAGATTCTAGTCAAGTTATATATAAAGTTCATTAGATTTGGAGCTACGGCCTAGAAGATATGAGCAAAACAAGTTAAACATGGCATTGATGCGAAATGCACCCAAACATCAAGCAAACACCTCAAAACAAGGATGCAACATGATAATATGAAACTACATGCAATTCTAAGCAAGTTTCATATAGATCACACTCAAAACGGGGCAACGGTTCAACACACACACCTGAAACAAGTTTAAAGGACAAGCTGTCCAAAACAGCAACTAGGCATATTGCAAGCATCAAAACAACAAGCTACAGCATCTCAACATAATAACAAAAGGCATGGGCATGATGTACAGGTAAAGCATTACAAAACATGAACACTGAGCTATCTCTAGAAATCACTAGAACATGCTCAAACACACATGGTAAGATTGCAAGTTATAACAATTCAGACTTTACAGAAAATAACAGCACGATGCAATGTTTAGAGCTATCAAACAACATTTTACAGGAACTTATCATGGCAAACAAAGGCATGGAATGAATCTACTAATTGCATAGATCAAAAGTCCCTTACTGACCATAAGTCAAAAAGGATCAGAAAATATGATGGCACCCCACGTAAACATAGCAAGTTATATTACAGACTCAAACATGGCAGGAACATAATTATGAAGGCATGTAGAAGAGCTTGTGCAACTCACTATAGAGCAAAACATGGCATGGCAAGGCACCCAACAGTAAGAAGGCATGTTTGTGAAGCTAAGAATGGCAATAGCAAGGTCATAGGGTGCATGGAACACTAACAAAACACATGGGAACAAGTGAACTTAATGTTAACAGGATGACAGCAACATTTTTAAGCTACTTTGGAGCAAGATATGAACAAGCTACAACAACCTATAAATGCAACCAGGGGCATGGATAGATAGAGGATGACATGTAGATCAAAACATGTTTATAGAACATCTCCAGATTATGCATAGAATGATTAGTAGCAACATGTTTATATAGCATCACGAAATAACAGATTCAGCCTAGCAAAACAGCAACATCATGAACCCTACTTAACAAGCTTGAATCACTCACCACAAGTCATTGAATGGCAATATAAGCATAGCATCATCAATAAGACATGTTTGTGTAACCAACCAAGGCAAGAACAAGTTCATAGCATGCAAGTATCAACTATAGCAACCTTGGCCAAATTGAATAACATGTAAACAATCTGCCAGGAAACATTTTGAAGCAAAAGTAGAGCACGAACATGACATGCTAGACTACTCCATAATTGCAACCAAGGGCATGAATGGATAGACAATAACCACATGTTCAAAACACCCTTACTGAACTATCTCAAAATATGCATGGATCTCTCTATAGCATCAAGTTTACATGGCATGAAAATAACAGCAGAACCGGGACAAATCAGCAACATCACGATGCCTAGTTTGCATGCTTGTGCTAGTCACCACATTGTTCGCAAAAATACATGGTAAGAACCAATGTAAAGAAGACATAGCATAGTTCAAAACACATGAAGACATCAATCTCATAGGATGCACACATCAATCATGGCAAAAATGACAAAAGAGCTCGTTCTGATAACAGACAGCAGAAAACAGCATGACGCACTCTTACAACGATGATTCAGGCACCTAGATTACCTCAAATGAATATGATGCAATGTAATGAAATGATGTACTCGTCGAGGCGAACAATTTGACATATTATACGCACGAAACGGAGCTACGGATGCAGAGATACGATGGCATGAACATGACATGAAAATTACTGAAACTGGGGACTTAGTGGAATTATACCCTCCGAAAAGTCAACTCGGGACGGAGATATCCGGGACGCGGGGATCCCGTTTGGTTCAACTCCTGGTGGATCTCGTCCATCTTCTCCGGATCCGACCGGAGAAGAACTCCGGCGAGCGGCGGGCGGCTCCGGCGAGGTTGGTGGACGGTGGAGGCGACGGGGAAGGCGCCGGCAGGGTCGGGGACGGCGGGGCCGAACCGGTCCCGGCCGGATCCGGTCGGGGCGGCGCCCGGCGAGCGCGAGTGGC
>NC_041385.1:630442677-630554581 GCF_002162155.2 Triticum dicoccoides
TCGGGGTCCGGCGAGGCTGCCGCGGGAGGCGGGCGCGGGCGGCGGCGCGGAGATGGGCCCGCGAGGGCCGGTCTCGGGCCCGAGCGGGCCGGCGCGGTGGAGGGTGGCGCGGGTGACATGGCGGCAGGCGATTCGCCGAGGGACGGCAGGCGGACATGTCCTTCGGTGGAGGAGAAGGTGTCCGGCGGCGCGAGGGGAATTTCTAGGGTTTCGGGGGGGAGAATTCATCCGCGAATTTTCGGGGGAGGCACATATATATAGTTTCTGGGAGCTAGGAGAGTCCAAATGAGGAGAGGTTTTCGGCCACGCGATCGTGATCGAACGACCGAGAGCATAGAGGGGAGTTAGATGGGTTTTGGGCCACTTTGGAAGGGGTGTTGGGCTGCAAAGAGAGAGGGGGCTTTACGGTTACCCGGTTAACCGTTGGAGTACCGAACGAACTCCAAATGGCACGAAACTTGACAGGCGATCTACCGGTGCTATACCAAGGCCGCTTGGCAAACCTCGGGCCATTCTGAGAAAGTTTAACACCCGCTCACAACGAGAGACAAAAAGGGGAACGCCGGAGGGCATAGGAGTGCCGGATTGTAAAACGGACAACGGGGAAAAGGCTTGGATGCATGAGACGAACACGTATGCAAAATGAAATGCACATGATGACATGATATGAAATGCAGATGATGACATGGCAAAATGCAACACGCAAGCAAATGACATGGCAACGACAGCAAATAACTGGTAGACACCTGGCGCATTGGATCCGGGGCGTTACAATCTGGCAGTGGAGAAGCAAATCGCCGCCGCACGTGCGCACGAGGTCGCTATGGTTGCCATGCGTGCCAACCGCCAGATCTTGGTGGAGCACCTCGTCTTCGAGGCCACCGTTGACACCACCACGCTGTTGTCTACTTTAAAATACAGTTTGTGCTATTTTCTTGAGGCCACCGCCAGTGCCCTCTAGTGATTTGTCCTCTGTAATGTTAATATGAAATCTGATGTTCAGTTAACAGTTTGGTCCTCTGAAATGTAATGTTCAGTTAACAGTTTAGTCCAACAATTGCTACATTTCGTACTACTGTTCTCAAGCATTATTTGTTTTGTTAATTGTCTTATCTTCTAGTACATGTTTCTATTCTGCAATGTCGTGCTCAGTTAACTATTTTGGTTCATTTGGTCTGTTGTCCATTTAACTGTTTGGTTCAATTCTACAAATTGATTTTCATTTGTTGTGGGTACAATTTTGTATTGTTATGCATGTGAGAAATAAATCGAATTTGTATGTACTCAATACATATTCTTCTGATAGTATGTCAACTCTCAATTAACCTGATCAAGATCTTCCGTATATGTGTTGCAGGGAAACAATGGGAGACACTGCGGTTTACCATCGAGGTTTGCTCATGCATGGTCCTTTTGCTAATAGCACATTTATTGTGCAGTTGCAGGATGGTACTAACTCTTTTACCTTGTTTTTACCCCTTGTGCCATTTCAAAATTTATAACAGTGATTTATGCGTATCTTTGTTTTCAGTACTTTTCAAAGCAGGTCACCGATGATTACCTCTCAAACCACCTGCATGGTCAAGAGGCGAGGAAGGTATTCATTCAACACCCACGGTACAATATTGAAGTCTTTCTGAAGAGGGTGAAGGTTGGGTGGGCAATTATCCATAGCCATATGCCTAAAGTTGCAAGGACATTCAACATCACTGAAGGCTCAATATTTGCCTTCCACTTCTGCAGTTTCCCAGAAGAGATTCATCTGTCTATTTACCATGTATGATGCTACTTTCCAAAGCTTTTCGATGTTGCATGTGAAACTTGGTGTTGTTGTGTAATGATGTAACTGAGTGCTGAAGCTATCTGATGTAATTCGATTATGAAACCCTAGTTGCCATTATAAGGATATGAAATATCTGGTGTGTTTTATAAGAAATGTCAATTTGATTACTACACGGATTATCAATAATAGGCTAATTACCCTGCTTATTGGGGTTTTCTATTGCAGACGGTTACTCAGACAACACCGTGGGCGATGTACTCAAAACAACCCACACGGTTTCTACAAAGTAGGTGTGTTGGATCAACTGGCAATCACACACGGCTTTCGGCAGAGAACTATTTGCGTTAGGCCACCTTGCACAAACGTTTCCACACAAAAAACTATGTGTGATATACATATGAACGGAAATGCTTTTCTAGGATTCACCGTGTGGGATGTACATACGAATGGAAACAATTGGGTTTCGATGCCCCGCCAGATCACATACGAGCTCATTTTGCCCCCGGTTGTGTGGCCGGAGGGCCTATCGCTGATGGTTTTCTGGATCGTGTGGGAAGGAACCCCCTATCGCACACACTCACTAGGCGACGGTTTAAAACTCTGTCATGGAAAGGGGGTAAAAACCGTTTGTATAGCACGTCTCTGCACCAGTGTGTGTTGCTTGCTACTAGTTATTGTGTTGCTTTAGTTTTACCTTTTGCTCCCAACATATCACATCATATGGTTGTTCTCAACGTAGATTTCTCATCTAGATAACTTACTTTATCTATTTTATCCCATATCTTTTAATATATGATAAATTTTGGAGTCTCCTATAAATCCTATTCTACATCTAGTCAACCTCTTCGATCTTTTCAGAAGGTCCATGCCTGGCGCTTGCTAAGAATGACTTTGCTGCGGATGCCAAGTTGCACAGGGGACGGATCAATCCGGGGGTGTGATGCTTGCAAGTGCAAAAGGCTTAGTTGTAGTCTTTTCAAAGTAAGAGTATCGATTCCACATGGAGCACATGAATTGAACTTTGTCTTTTGTAAAGACTTAAGAAAATGTGCCTGCAAGTTAGTTGTAAATGAAAATAAAATGAAGGTGGAAAGGTTGTAATACTTTTGGTGAAGTACGAACAAAAGTAAATTGCGCAAAATAAGTAAAAGAACAACACGGAGTAAATAAGCAATGAAACTGAGAATATGGTTGAAGCATTCTCAGGGAGTCTGAAATCCCCACTAGTATGTGTCTACTGTAACTTACGCGAGTGCATAGTCCTTGGTTGGATACTTGAGCCACTCTTCATGTTTGTAATTGGGCAGAGCCGAGTACAATATACGAGCTGCTATGTGTAGTCTCCGTATCATGCATGACACCCCCGTAGTTTCCTCATTCCGGTTCTCAGTATGGTGATTAAGGGTTTCCCCGTGAAGGTGACCACACTAAGGGTTCTCTGTTACTCCCCTGTCAATTTCAAAGTCGGGAAAGAGAGGATAATGTTGTCACCTCTTTAACATTATATCTCAGGCTGTATAACGTCAACAATATGCTCCATGGCCATAAAAGGTGGAAATGCTGAGTGGGGCACCTCCACAACATTCATAAAAGGCTATTAAATATAACATTCAACAAAGAATCTCCTATCCCTATAAGCGTTCAATACCTACACTTACTAGGGTTCGTCCATATCCCACGAACTAAGAGGATTACTCAGACATGGAGATGGTAACCATCATATGGATGTCGGTGCCAAACATGAATGATAGATCAGAGTAATACATGTAGGAGTCCTCTAGGATTCAATATTACAATGGAATGAAGATGGATGGTGGTGAAGATGATGATGGATATCATTGTTGTCGAGGTCTCCTTGTACAGGTGTTGACAATAGTGATGTCCTTCTTGTCGATTCCCCCTTCGGATGCCTTCCAGAGGCTAGGGTTCTTCGTTCTGGAGAGGTTTCTGATGGTTGTGGGTGTCTCTTCCACTATCCTATTGTTAGGAATTAATTAGTGGATTAATTAGCACACGCTAATTAACAAACAGTCATTAGCAAAGGGTGTGTCCAACCCCGAACAGCCATGTCCCTTCTCTCTCTATTGCCAATAGGCACTTGTTCTAGAGGGATGCCTCCGAAATGCACCTCTTTTTCCCACATCTTCCAAACGTATATATACTTGAGAATCAATAGAAACCATGACTGATTATCCTTTCACTTTCAATCTCGTTTTACTCTAACACGTTATTGATACGTCTCTGTCGTATCTACTTTTCCTAACGCTTTTGCTCTTGTTTTGGACTCAAATGTGCATGATTGAATGAAACTAACCCAGTCTGACACTGTTTCAGCAGAACTACCATTGTGTTGTTTTTGTGTAGAAATAGAAGTTCTCGGAAAGGAACAAATTTTTTTGGAGATTTATTTCAGAATAAAAGAAAAATACTGGAGCCAAGAACCACCAGAGGGGGGGGGCTGGGTGAGCACAACCCACTAGGGCACGCCCCCTCCTGGCACGCTCAGGTGGGTTCTACCCACCTGGTGGCCCCGTAGACCCTGATTCTGACTCCTTAAATACCTATATTTGGAGAAATAACCATTGAGGAAGAATTATCGCGTTTCATGAGATGGGGCCTCCGCCGCCTCCTGTTCTTCATCGGGAGGCCAGATCTGGAGTCCGTTTGGGGCTGCGAAGAGGGGAATCTTCAATCTTTGTCATCACCAACCCTCCTTCATCGCCAATTCCATGATGCTCCCCACAGGGAGTGATTAATTCCTTCATAGGCTCACTGGTCAGTGAGGAGTTGGATGAGATTCATCATGTAATCGAGTTAGCTTTGTTAGGGCTTGATCCCTAGTATCCACTATGTTCTGAGATTGATGTTGATATGACTTTACTATGCTTAATGCTTGTCACTAGGGCCTGAGTGCCATGATTCCAGATCTGAACCGTTTATGTTTTCACCATTGTATCTATGTTCTAGATCCGATCTTGCAAGTTATATGCACCTGCTACGTGTTATGATCCGTAAACCCCGGAGTGACAATAGTCGGGATACTTTTCGGTGATGACCTTAGTTTAAGTAGTTCATGTATTCACTATGTGTTAATACTTTGTTCCGGTTCTCTATTAAAAGGGGGCCTTTACCACGGGAGGGTAGGACAAAAGATGTCATGCAAGTTCTTTCCATAAGCATGTATGACTATTTACGGAATACATGCCTACATTATATTTATGAACTGGAGCTAGTTTTGTACCTCCCTAGGTTATGACTGTTATATGATGAATATTATCCAACGAATTCACTGATTCAATGCCTACGAATTTCCTACATATTGCTCTTGCTAAGTTGTTACCGTTACAGTTGCTGTTACCACTACTATCAAAACTACCATACTACTTTGCTACTGATCACCTTGCTGCATATATCTCATCTCCAAGTGTTGTTGAATTAACAACTCAACTGCTAATACTTGCAAATATTCTTTGGCCCCCCTTGTGTCGAATCTATAAATTTGGGTTGAATACTCTACCCTCAAAAACTGTTGCGATCCCTTATACTTGGGGGTTATCAAGACCTTTTTCTGGCACCGTTGCTGGGGGGGCATAGCTTTATTTGTTGAGTCACTTGGGATTATTATTAATCTATCACTATGAAGAATCAGAAGGATACCAAGACTAAGATTTTTTCCCTCTAAGACACGGGGAGGTAAGGAACTGCCATCTAGCTCTGCACTTGATTCACCTTCTATTTTGAGTAGATTGCAACACAACCACATGCTATTAATCCTGATATGTCGCAAGTTATTGATGATGCTACTTCTGCTATGAATGCTACTCATGATGATGCTAGTACCTTGCTTGATGATAATATGCCACTAGGTGAATTCCTTGATGAACAAATTGCTAGAGCTAAAGATATTGAGAATGCTAAAACTGATGAAGTACTTGAAACTGAAAATCTTGAAACACCCGTTAGGCCTAGATCTCCTAGATATGAATTGCCTAAAGTACCTGAAGGTTATGTTATGGATGAGGAGACAACTAGAGATTTTCTTGCCTGCAATGATAGAGATGATCTTAAGAAATTACTATGCAAACTGAAAGAGAAATCTTTGAATGCTAGAATGAAATGTGATCCTAGGTTTGCTACTTCACCTATATATCTTTGTTGATGATAAGGATTATGATTTCTCTATCGACCCAAAGTTAATTACTTTGGTTGAATATGATCCTTTGCATTGCTATGAAAACGAAACCGTTGTGGCACATCTTACCAAATTAAATGATATAGCCACCCTATTTGCTCATGATGAGAAGATTCACTACTACTATATTCTCAAATTATTTCCATTCTCATTAAAGGGTGATGCTAAGATATGGTGCAACACTCTTGCTCCTGGTTGTGTGCGTAGTCCCCAGGATATGATTTATTACTTCTCTGAAAAATATTCTCCTACTCATTGATACGACCATTTTGCATCATGCTTTTATATTGATATTTATTACATTCTGGGCGGTTATTACATATTATGGTACAATACTTATGCCTTTTCTCTCTTATTTTACAAGGTTTACATGAAGAGGGAGAATGCCGGCAGCTAGAATTCTGGACCAGAAAGGAGCAAATCTAAGAGACCTATTCTGCACAACTCCAAAAGTCCTAAAAATTTATAAATAATTATTTTGGAATATATACACAATATTGGGCAAAGAAAATACCAGAGAGGACCCACCAAGTGGCCACAAGCCCGGGGGGCGCGCCCTACCCCCTGGGCGTGCCCCTAGGGCTTGTGGGCCCCCTGGTAGGTCTTCGGTGCTCATCTTCTGCTATATGGAGGGTTTTGACTTGGAAAAAATCATAAGAAAGCTTTTGGGATGAACGCTGCCATCTCGAGGCGGAACCTGGGCAGAAGCAATCTAGGGCTCTGGCAGAGTTGTTCTGTCGGGGAAACTTTCCTCCTGGAGGGGGAAATCAAAGCCATTGTCATCACCAATGATCCTCTAACTGAGAGGGGCTCAATCTCCATCAACATCTTCACTAGCACCATCTCCTCTCAAACCCTAGTTCATCTCTCATATCATATCTTTGTCTCAAAACCTCAGATTTGTACATGTGGGTTGCTAGTAGTGTTGATTACTCCTTGTAGTTAATGCTAGTTGGTTTATTCCGTGGAAGATCGTATATTCAGATCCTTAATGATATGTAATACCCCTCTGATTATGAACATGAATATTCTTTGTGAGTAGTTACATGTGTTCCTGAGGACATGGGAGAAGTCTTGTTATAAGTAATCATGCGAATTTGGTATTTGTTCGATATTTTGATGAGATGTATGTTGTCTTTCCTCTAGTGGTGTTATGTGAACGTCGACTATATGACACTTCACCATGATTTGGGCCTAGGGGAAGCATTGGGAAGTAATAAGTAGATGATGGGTTGCTAGATTGACAGAAGCTTAAATGCTAGTTTATGTGTTGCTTCGTAAGGGGTTGATTTGGATCCACATGTTTCATGCTATGGTTAGATTTATCTTAATTCTTCTTTTGTAGTTGCGAATGCTTGCGATAGGGGTTAATCATAAGTGGGAGGCTTGTCCAAGTAAGGACAGCACCCAAGCACCGGTCCAACCACATATCTAATTATCAAAGTAACGAACACAAATCCTATGAGCATGATGAAGACTAACTTGACAACAATTCCCATGTGTCCTCGGGAGCGCTTTGCTTTATATAAGAGTTTGCCCATGCTTGTCCTTTGCTATAAAAAGGATTGGGTCACCTTGCTGCACCTTAGTTACACTTGTTACTTGTTACCCGTTATGAACTATCTTATCACCAAACTATCTGTTACCGGTAATTTTAGTGCTTGCAGAGAATACCTTACTGAAAACCGCTTTTCATTTCCTTCTGCTCCTCGTTGGGTTCGACACTCTTACTTATCAAAAGGACTACGATAGATCCCCTATAATTGTGGGTCATTAAGACTCTTTTCTGGCACCGTTGCCGGGGAGTGAAGAGCCTTTGGTAAGGAAACATTCATATTACGTGCTAAAATTTACTATTACTTGTCACTATGGAAAATAATCCTTTGAGGGTTTTGTTCGGGGTATCTTCACCTCGACCTGTAGAGCAAGAAGTTTCTCCTCAACCTACTGAAAATATTTATTATGAAGTTCCTTCGGGTATGATAGAGAAACTGCTAGCTAATCCTTATGCAGGAGATGGAACACTACATCCTAATATGCATCTAATCTATGTGGATGAAGTTTGTGGATTATTTAAGCTTGCAGGTTTGCCCGAGGATGAAGTCAAGAAGAAGGTCATTCCTTTATCTTTTAAGGAGAAGGCATTGACATGGTATAGGCTATGCGATGATATTGGGACTTGAATTTACAACCGATTGAAATCAGAATTTTATCAAAAGTTTTATCCTATGCATTTGGTTCATCATGATCGGAATTATATATATATATATATATATATATATATAATATTTTGCCTCGTTGAGGATAAAGTATTGCTCAAGCTTGGGGGAGGCTTAAGTCAATGTTATATTCATGCCCCAATCATGATCTCTCAAGAGAAATTATTATTCAAAACTTTTATGCTCAACTTTCTCGTAAGGATCAATCAATGCTTGATACTTCTTGTACTGGTTCTTTTAGGAAGTAGACTATTGTATTCAAATGGCATTTATTGGAAGGAATTAAACACACTCTAAAGATTGGGAGCTCGATGAAGGTAAGGAGTCAGGTATAAACCTTAGGCTTGATTGTGTTAAATCTTTTATGGATACCGATGCTTTTCGTGAATTTAGCACTAAATATGGTTTTGACTCTGAGATAGTAGATTATTTCTGTGAATCATTTTCTAGTCATGTTGATCTCCCCGAGGAGAAGTGTTTAAATATCATCCTCCCATTGAAGTAAAAGTAGTAGAACCTATCACAGTTGAAGAAGAAACTATTACTTATAATGTTGATCCTGTTATTCCTACTGCTTACATTAAGAAACCACCTTTCCCTGTTAGAATAAAGGAACATGCTAACGCTTTAGCTGTGGTTCGTAAGAGTTATACTAGAACACCTACACCCCCTGAACAAATTAAAGTTGAACCTATCATTGCTAGGGTTAAGGATCCCTTGGTCGATAATATTGATGGACATGTTATTTATTTCTGTGATGAAGCTTGTCGGGGATATACCCCGAGGTGTAACCCCGTCGGATGTATGACCCTACCGGACTTGGCGATTCACTGGTGACTCGTCCTGACCTGGCGACTCATTAGTAACCCGCTCAGGGCTAGCGACTCATTGGTGACCCGGCAGACAGCTCAGAGGAGCAACAAGACTTGGTGGCCCAGAAGGTGATTCATGGAAGGCCGACTCATATTATGGTGGGCCGGCTTAAGAGGAAAGCATAAGGAATATTCCCTTACAAAGGAAGCAAGACTAGGACTCTACTTATAATAGAGTAATCCTAACCCTACTAGGACTAGTCATGTAAGCCGCCCTTCAACTTATATAAGGAGGGGCAAGGCACCACAAGAGGGATAAGTTTCACAAGTTGAGACAGACAAATCAATAGCTCTCGAGATAGAGGTAACGAAAGAGCACCCTTGTAATTGTGAGCATTAACATCATCAATATCAATGAAGGAGGATGTAGGCTTTTACCTCCACCACGAGGGGTTGAACCTGGGTAAAGCCTTGCATCTCTCATCCCACTCAACCCCTCTTAAGCTACCACATGGATGCGTTGGCCTCACGACTAAGTCCTCACACTAAGGACATATGTCGTGACAAATCCACGACCATTGGTGCCAATCGTGGGGCCTACGCATGGTGGAGTTCTTGGAGGGATCTCTCTCAGGGATCGAGAAAGCCACAGATGGCAGGATGACGAAGAGCTGACACGAAACAATCATGCAGGATATCCCAACACGTGACAACCTCGGGTTGTAGTTTTTTCTGCCGCCCGTCCTCTTACGATCCGCCAAGACCGATTTGAATCTGATCAACTATGTCACTGAGTGGACACTTGGAAACATTGCGTACTTGTTGGACCAGGAGCAGACCAGATGAGGAGAAAAAATAGCATTCAACGCTGGAAAATTTACAAGCTAGCAGCAGGAAAAAAAGAAGTAAAAGCAGCACGCGTGAGGAGTCGTCATAGCAGTTGCCCCACATGGACTGAAGTTGAGTATTCAACATAGATATCAAGTATTTATTTAAGGGAAGAATCTAGTGTGAAAGCATCCAAGTCAGTTTTTTTACTCTTTTGTTCAATGGACATTGATGTCTACTACAAAACCTTCTTCTTGTAGACGTTGTTGGGCCTCCAAGTGCAGAGGTTTGTAGAACAGTAGCAAATTTCCCTCAAGTGGATGACCTAAGGTTTATCAATCCGTGGGAGGCGTAGGATGAAGATGGTCTCTCTCAAGCAACCCTGCAACCAAATAACAAAGAGTCTCTTGTGTCCCCAACACACCCAATACAATGGTAAATTGTATAGGTGCACTAGTTCGGCGAAGATATGGTGATACAAGTGCAATATGGATAGTAGATAAAGGTATTTGTAATCTGAAATTATAAAAACAGCAAGGTAGCAAGCGATAAAAGTGAGCGTAAACGGTATTGCAATGCTAGGAAACAAGGCCTAAGGTTCATACTTTCACTAGTGCAACTTCTCTCAACAATAATAACATAATTGGATCATATAACTATCCCTCAACATGCAACAAAGAGTCACTCCAAATCCACTAATAGCGGAGAACAAACGAAGAGATTATGGTAGGGTACGAAACCACCTCAAAGTTATCCTTTCTGTTCTATCTATTCAAGAGTCTGTAGTAAAATAACATGAAGCTATTCTTTTCGTTCGATCTATCATAGAGTTCATACTAGAATAACACCTTAAGACACAAATCAACCAAAACCCTAATGTCACCTAGATACTCCATTGTCACCTCAAGTATACGTGGGCATGATTATACGATATGCATCACACAATCTCAGATTCATCTATTCAACCAACACAAAGTACTTCAAAGAGTGCCCCAAAGTTTCTACCGGAGAGTCAAGACGAAAACGTGTGCCAACCCCTATGCATAGGTTCATGGGCGGAACCCGCAAGTTGGTCACCAAAACATACATCAAGTGGATTGCGTGAATATCCCATTGTCACCATAGATAAGCACGGAAAGACATACATCAAGTGTTCTCAAATCCTTAAAGACTCAATCCAACAAGATAACTTCAAAGGGAAAACTCAATTCATCACAAGAGAGTAGAGGGGGGAGAAACATCATAAGATCCAACTATAATAGCAAAGCTCACGATACATCAAGATCGTTCCATAGAGAGAACACGAGAGAGAGATCAAACACATAGCTACTGTTACATACCCTCAGCCCCGAGGGTGAACTACTCCCTTCTTGTCATGGAGAGCACCGGGATGATGAAGATGGCCACCGGTGATGGGTTCCCCCTCCGACAGGGTGCCGGAATGGGCTCCCGAGAGGTTTTTGGTGGCTACAGAGGCTTGCGGCGGCGGAACTCCTGATCTATCTTTTGCTTTGATGTTTTAGGGTATATGGGAATATATAGGCGAAAGAAGTTGGTCAGGGGATGCTCGAGTAGCCCACGAGACAGGGGGCGCGCCCAGTGGGGGGGGGGGCACCCCCCACTCTCGTGGCCACCTCGAAGCTCCTTGACTTCAACTCCATGTCTCCTGGATCACATCCATTCCAAAAATAACGCTCTCGAAGGTTTCATTCCGTTTGGACTCCGTTTGATATTCCTTTTCTTCGAAACACTGAAATAGGCAAGAAAACAACAATATGGCCTGGGCCTCTGGTTAATAGGTTAGTCCCAAAAATAATATAAAAGTGTATAATAAAGCCCATAAGAATCCAAAACAGATAATAATGTAGCATGAATGCTTCATAAATTATAGATACATTGGAGACGTATCAGACATGTCCACCGATGGCAGGTGCTAATACTTGAAGCGCCCTAGTGCTACTACATGGCCAGCACAGAGATCAAGAATTGATTGCTACTCCATGAAATATCGAGATGGGCATGTACGTGGGGCAAACCGACAACAGGAGGACCCGGTCGACCTCGTCATTGCCGCCTGCAACTTGGACTCGGACGGGTGCAGTCCATTCAAAAAAATAAGAGGGGGAAATCATCGTGGTGGACAATCATAGTACTACTCGATCCGAAGGATCAAACAAATATTAATTAAGTACTATTTTTGCATGTGGAGCCGAGGATTACTAAATGCTTACTGGTTTTGCCTAGTGGTATGTCGCCTCAGCCTCGCAGCGGGCTTTCTCAAGTCGCCGTTTCTACTGCGGCCGACCAGCCTCTCTGCTTCACTGCGGGTTTCCATTGAACCATCAAGGCCATGACCCGCCGACCTCAACTCTGCTGCGCTGCCTCTGAGCTGCTGCTTTGAGCCACTGTTCCGAGACACCATCGTGAGCCTCCCTTACAGGTGTGTCTGATCGTCGCTCATGGTAGGTGCATGGTTGGAAGGGCGTGTTAGTGTTTCTACAAGGCAAAAGGCCCTTTCGTTGATACTGAGAAAAGTCAAACTTTGGAGAAGGACAAAGCTCCGTCAGAATTGCCAATGCTACATCAGCGTCTTTTGGAGACAAAATACAAAGTCTAGCTTCTGGTGGTGAAGGTTGGGAGAAAAAGTGAAATATGTGGATGTTTCTGCTGATGTTCTTCCATTTAAACATGGAGCTCTTGAGTATGTGGAGGTAGTAAGATGGATGGAAGCTCTCAGTTGGGTAGTTCTGGTGCACGATATCTTTTGAAGGCACAGATGGATTCCACCCCTTTCTCAATGAGAACGTGAACGGGGGAGCAGCATGGCTGGTTAGGGCGATAAATTGCTGCTGCGGCTTAGCCAAGACGGCGTCTCCTCCGCTGCCGTGGCCTTGACCCGGAGCCGCGCCTCGAGCTATCCCTCTACTGCTACTCCACGAAACGCCTGATCTCTGCAGCGAGCCGCCATCACCGGCCGCGCCGCAAGTTGCCGCGGTCTTGAGTATGTCTTAAATCGCCCTATTGTTGTTGAGTTGCCAACGCCCAGCGGCCGCTGCTATGAACACCTCGTTGTAATAAAAAGCGAGAGTGGATGAATCACAGTTGAAACTACTGGAGACTATTCACAAATGCTATATAAGGATCATCCGTCGTGTGGACAAGATAGTTGATATCCATCTAAGTCTATTTTATTAGCACATATTGTTTTTTCCAAAAACAATTGCTCTGGTTCATGTTTTGTGCAGGGCAATGATTCATTATAAAGGTGGTGCCATGCTGTGCCTATGGAATGTGTGTTAGCATCATCATGCACTAGCGTCCGCGCCCGCTTACTGTTGAACGGGTGTGCGCAAGCTGCCGCCCGTGCGGCTCGATCTACATCAACGTGCGGCTGACCGCACCCCACGCCTGCGATTGACTCGCCCGTTCGTGCATCGATGGGGTAAACTCATCTGTCTGCACCGGCTTACAATGCCACGGCTCACTAATCTGTCTGTGCCACCTCTGATGCTGCGGTTGTCTTTACCGCCCGTCTCTCGTGGTCGGGTCTACATCAGCTCATATGGGATCATTTATAACCCGCCGAGCTTCAACATATTACAGTGTTCCGCTGTTCATACTGCCGGTTTATATCACAGTCAAGAATGAAGAATCTCAAGACAACTCCTTGAGTCGTCTTATGACTCAGGGCCTACAATGACATGACTCGGCAGAATTGGCCGGTTTCAGTGAATTCAAGAACTCATGGTCATTGGAGGCAAAAATAACCCGCCCCTGGAGGTTACTGCCTATCGGTGAAAATTTCAAGGCCGTTAGAAAAATTCCGGCTTAAAAAAGTGTCTGGCAATCACAGAGTTCTGGCTCAATAGAAGAATTCCAGGTTATCAAGAAAGATTCCGGTTCAAAATCTGGTTCAAGGGAAATCTGTCTCCCATAAAGCTTTGAAGCTCTCAATATCTGGTTTAAAATCTCGGCTCAAGAAGAAATTTATCTCTCACAAAGTTCAAGTTCTTAGGAAAAAATAAAGGTTGCCAAAGAGAACTTGCTGTCATGATGAGCGGTTCAAACATGGGTATCTTGCCTTGTTGGCTTATCTTATTGCAGATCACTTGGGGGCTTCCTGCTAATTGAGCATAGCTGTGACTACCCTCTTGATCCGGCTTGCACGCCTTATTACAAATTACTCGGGGGCTTCTTGCTCACTGAGCATAGCTATGACTACCCTTTGATCTGGCTTATACGCCTTTTTACAAACAACTTGGGGGCTTTCTTCCTAGGTTTAAAGGTTACCAAAGAGAACTTGCTACAATGCACAGTTCAAACATAGGTAACCTGCCTTGATGGCTTATGATAGGTCACTTGGGGGCTTCCTGTTTAATGAACATAGCTATATTTACCCTTTTATCGGCTTTGACACCAGGTGTATTCACCAAAACTCTGGGTTATCCTGCCTTTGTATGTCGGCCACTCCGCCTAGGTAATCCTGGAATGACCCGCCGTACTCTTGACAGTCAATCTTATAAAGACCCTGAACTTGTCGAAGTTAAAACGGCGATTGATCATGTGAGGCCCGGTTTATAGGTTTGAATAAAGGATTAACTCAGTGGTTGTGCGGCCCTTTGAACAACACTTGATATTCAGGTTTGGCAGCCTACGAAAGCCTTGTTTTTCTGGTTTGTTATTTTATTTGAACATTGTTTGGGTTCATATTTTTTGTACCATATTGACATATGGTTTAAAACGATTTAGGCCATGTAGCCTTAATCCTTATGCCTCATATTTGAGCGTATCTGGAGGTTTAATAACCCGGTCTGGCTTTGGACGATAAGTCACCAATATGATGTGATTGTGCACTTGGAGTTTTGCGCTCTAAGTTTTTTGAGCTATTACCTTTGCTGCATATGGCGCTGTAAGCTGGCAGTTTGAACTGATTTCACAGGCCATGTAGCCTTGATTATATGACTCATTATTGAGCATATTGGGATTGATAACCCACCCTAATAGCAGACTTTAAGTCGCCAGGATCTTTTGCATTGAGCAATCAGAATGATGATATTTCATGACTCCGGGTTGATACTGGCTCGTTATAATTGTCAAGGCATCACCATGGTATTAATCTACATGTATGTCTTTCAATAATTGTATGAATATTTGGGGTTTTTGATAACCCGTCCTGGCTTTGGACGTTAAGTCGCCAGTGTACTTTGATTGCACAATTGGTGTTATGCACTATGAATCCTTGGGCTGTCAACCTCATTGGGCATGGCGATGTAAGCCGGCGGTATGAACCAAATTCACAGGTATCTTTTGTACTTGTTATATGAAGATGCATGGTTTGATAACCCGCCCTGGCTTTTGACGTTAAGTCGCCAGTATACTTTGGATTACACAATTGAATCATGTGCTTATAAATCTTTGGGTTGTCACCCTCACTGGATACGGCAATATAAGCTGGCAGTATAAGTCAATTTTACAGGTATGTTTTCCTGGTTATATGAGTATGCGAGGTTTGATAACCCACCCTAGTTTTGGACTTTATGTCACCAGTATGTTTTGGCTTGAATGGCCTTAATTCTAGTCTTTAACATAATTGCATAAGACTATATTATGTTTGGGTTGTTACCCACCCTGGCTTTTGATGTTAAGTCGCCAGGGCATATGTTGTTTAAACTTTGTGAAGGACATGCAGAGCTATGACTTACATAAATGGTTAAGCCCATCATCAAAGATTACAATTGGTGTTTCAAAAGGGTTATCCATTCTTGATTTTTACAAAGGCTATAAGCTGTCGGGTTATAAAATCCCAGCTTATAATGAATGTGCGTTAAGTTGCCTTGGCCAAGAGCCGTCAGGTATTTAACTCCGGATTTACTTGTCGACAGATAAAGTATTTCAAATCTTTAATAGCCAAACTTGGCTGGATTTTCATTATGATACTGAATGATTGAGGTTTTCATACTGGATTATATTATTCAAATCTAGAATAGCCAACATGGCTGGATTTTTATTATGGTTATCAATAACCAATATTATGATTGAGCTTTTCAAAGTCGCTTCAGCGTAATGGCTATTGTTTCTTTATAAATGGATATGATTAATTCTACAATGGAAGGAATAGTCCTGAGTCGCTGCAGGCATACGACCAGGCACTTGGGGGCTACATTATTCAAATCATGATTATATCAAATATGGAAGTCCCATGTCACTGCAAGCATGCACCATGACACTTGGGGGCTAATGCAAGGTCATTTTTAACTTGCCTTATGAAGACCCGACCCGTCACATTGTGATGAGCTGGCCCTTGGGGGCTACTAATTGCTCTTGTCAAAGGTAACCTGAAACTTGGGAGCTACATCATTTGATGTTATTAATTACTGCTCAAATCTACATGATCATATCTACAAAGTCCATGCTCATTATTGCATAATGACCCGGCCCTTGGGGCTACACTGGTTGAAATTTTTATGAGCATAAGGCAATTACATGTCCCAGGTTGTTGCAAGCAAGACAATCCGGTACTTGGGGGGCTACATATGTGGAATATCCAATTTATAACTAGTGACTGAGATGAACAACCCAGATTTCTTCTAGGTTGCGATATTTATGTTGAAGCATGTCTTAAAGCTATCACTACGTTCCTCCCTTAAGACTTGGGGGCTACAGGAAATTATAAACCAGCAAGTTCTATATTTTCAAGCCGGCTGAAAATCAGATGAGTATTTCAAGACCAATATTTTTTGAGCATTGGGAGCTGAATCAAATGAATTATTCTTCACAATATTTCTGTGAGAAACCAATGCCAGCAAATTTATTATGAAGCTGGTCTATTGACCCAGACTTTCCCGAAGAAGGAAATGACAAGGACTTAAGGATGATCAGGTGCCAGTTCAGGAAAAACTTTTAACTCGGAGCACAACCTGTCAAATATGTTCTTGTGTTTATTTTGCAGGATGAGTTTAAAATGGATAAATCCAAATTAAACTGGGGGCTAATGTTGGGGATATACGCCGTGGTGTAACCCGGCCGGATGTATGACCCAGCCGGACTTGGCAATTCACTGGTGACCCGCCCTGACCCGACGACTCATTAGTAACCCGCCCAGGGCTGGCGACTCATTGGTGACCCGGCAGGCGGGTCAGAGGAGCAACAAGACCCGGTGGCCCAGAAGGCGGTTCATGGAAGGCCGACTCATATTATGGTGGGCCGGCATAAGAGGAAAGCATAAGGAATATTCCCTTACAAAGGAAGCAAGACTAGGACTCTACTTGTAATAGAGTAATCCTAATCCTTCTAGGACTAGTCATGTCAGCCGCCCCTTCAACTTATATAAGGAGGGGCAAGGCACCCCAAGAGGGACAAGTTTCTCAAGTTGAGACAGATAAATCAATAGCTCTCGAGATAGAGGTAGCGAAAGAGCACCCTTGTAATTGTGAGCATCAACATCATTGTCGGTGTCAAAACCAGCGGATCTCAGGTAGGGGGTCCCGATCTGTGCGTCTTAGGCTGATGGTAACAGGAAGCAAGGGACACAATGTTTACCCAGGTTCGGGCCCTCTCGATGGAGGTAAAACCCTACTTCCTGCTTGATTAATATTGAAGATATGAGTAGTACAAGAGTAGATCTACCACGAGATTGTAGAGGCTAAACCCTAAGAGCTAGCCTATGATGGTATGATTGTAATTGTGGTCGGCCTTCTAAGGACCATCCTCTCCGGTTTATATAGACACCAGAGAGCTAGGGTTTACATGGAGTCGGTTACAAGGAAGGAAATATAATATCCGGATCACCAAGCTTGTCTTCCACGCAAAGGAGAGTCCCATCCGGACACGGGCCGAAGTCTTGAGTCTTGTATCTTGACGCTTCTATAGTCCGGATGATGTATACAGTCCGGCTGTCCGGATACCCCCTAATCCAGGACTGCCTCAGTAGGCCCTGAACCAGGCTTCAATGATGATGAGTCCGACGCGCAGTCTTGTCTTCGGCATTGCAAGGTGCGTTCCTCCTCCGAATACTCCAAGATAGTTATCGAACACATAGACCGTGTCCGGATCCGCAAGATGATCTTCACATACCCTAGCATAAATCCATTCTGCTGGCAATCTTTGTACATCGTGCCCTTGCATCGTGGCCTGGTCCAACACGAACCGGCGTCTCCTGCTCCACCTCGACTCGCGTTGCGAGGAGGTTTTATTGGCACGTCCTGCCAAAGCAGAGATCGTGTTCCTCTTAATATGGGATCTTTCATCAATATGGGCATATGTGACCCCACGGCTACCGTTGGTATGATTCCGTGTATTTTAGATAAGTCTCAAGCGGTCACGCTGAGGACTCTTGGTATTCATCCCTTTTATAAAGGGGTCAAGGCCTACGCCTCTTTTCCACCTCTCCCGCTCCTTCTCGCACCTCGAGTTCCAGCACTCAAAACCTAAGCTCCAACACCCCAGATCCTCCAGTATGTCCGGGTCCGACACAAAAGGCTGGTGGGTGGCCTCCTCGATCCAAGAGGAGGATATCGCTGAGCTTAGGGAGGTCGGATACCTGACCACCGATATCCAGCATAGGCTTTCTGCTCCAGGGCAAGTTATCCCCACGCCAGAGCCCAACGAGAGCGTCGTGTCTGTCCCTCACTTTCTCTGAGGCCTGGGCCTCATCCTCGGCCCCTTTGTGAGGGGGCTCATGTTCTACTATGGCTTGGATTTCCATGATCTGGCTCCAGACGCCGTCCTCCATATGTCATCGTTCATTATTGTGCGCGAGGCTTTTCTCCACGTCAACCCACACTTCGGCTTATGGCTCAAGACCTTCAATGTGAAGCCGAAGATGATAGAGGGACCACATGCGGAGTGAGAAGGTGCCATAATAAGCAAGAACGCCGATGCCCCATGGCCAGAGGGCTCTTTTCCGGAAGTATCCGATGTATGGCATCGGAGGTGGTTTTATGTTATAGCTCCTAGAGGCACAAAGTGGGTAGCCGCCCCTGAGGTCCTCTAGGGCCCTCCATCACAGTTAGCGTCTTCGACCGACGTAGGACGGAATTATGGGCCTGCTGGCGATGTGCCAGAACTGCAGAATCGTATCCGGGAGCTTATTGAGAGGGACATAAATCTTGTCAGCATAATGCAAGTGATGCTAGTCCGCAGATGTTGCCGTGCAAACGTCGACCTCTCCAGATGTGGGAGTTTAATCCGGAGGGTCCGTGGACTATTAAGCACTTCTTCTGCCTGAAGCTCGAAGGAATGTGTAAATTATTCTTCGAACCACAAGTAGAGTGTCTGGACACCACTGAGGATTCGGGCCTAAGCTGCAATCGCCTAGATGCCCAAGTAAGTAACCTTAAAGACGGACACTTCATTAATATTTATCACAACTATTATCCTGAAAATCCCTCTGTGGCCAGGAATGGCTCAACAAGGCGGAGAGAATCAGGTGTCCGGTGCCACTTCCTGAAGGCTCGCCCGGTCCGACCATTACCAAGATGCTTGACCGGGTGCTCAGCAAAATCCCTTCAGGGAAAGGCGAAGGAAAGGGCAGTGAAGCCGAACTTCATGCGCTACGCATCCAGACCGGGGAAATCGCTACCCCTCCTGTGGACAATAGCCGGGAAGGGGAGTGTCGGTGTCAAAACCGGCGGATCTCGGGTAGGGGGTCCCGATCTATGCGTCTTAGGCTGATGGTAACAGGAAGCAAGGGACACAATGTTTACCCAGGTTCGGGCCCTCTCGATGGAGGTAAAACCCTACTTCCTGCTTGATTAATATTGAAGATATGTGTAGTACAAGAGTAGATCTACCACGAGATCGTAGAGGCTAAACCCTAAGAGCTAGCCTATGATGGTATGATTGTAATTGTGATTGGCCTTCTAAGGACCATCCTCTCCGGTTTATATAGACACCGAAGAGATAGGGTTTTCATGGAGTCGGTTACAAGCAAGGAAATATAATATCCGGATCACCAAGCTTGTCTTCCATGCAAAGGAGAGTCCCATCCGGACACGAGCCGAAGTCTTGAGTCTTGTATCTTGACGCTTCTATAGTCCGGACGATGTGTATAGTCCGGCTGTCCGGATACCCCCTTATCCAGGACTCCCTCAGTAACCCCTGAACCAGGCTTCAATGACGATGAGTCCGGCGTGCAATCTTGTTTTCGGCATTGCAAGGCGGGTTCCTCCTCCGAATACTCCAATGTTCCCATCATGACGAACAGTGTCCGGCATCTTCATCAATGTTGTACTCCTCGGCTTGAGTGTTTTAATAATGACCATTCCGATGTGTCGAGCAAATGCGAGGAGTCAAGGCATTTTTGAATTTGCCACCCTCGGTCCTTCGGGCTAGCCGTCTATTTGAAGAGATGGGGATTCCCAGATCCAAACCTCACTCTCCCTCCTCGAGCAAGCATCCAACAGAGCGCCCAGAAAAAACCATTCCAACATGGCCTGTCGTCGCAGCTCTTCTGCTCGCTCCTCTTGCCCCAAGCCAGGGGACTGGGGAGAGTGTTCAGTTTCCCATAGCCATTTGGTAAAGTTACAAACCCAAGGGCTCCTCCCACCAGTGTTCATGGTCCCTGTCCGAGCCGGAGTGGCCACCTATAACGACGGAGAACAAGCGGAGAGATCCCCCAATCCGTCTCCAGAGGAGCGAATATGCTTAATTCTGCATCTGTTAAGGGGCGTCGGGTTTCCTATTCATCCATTCCTTCGTGGTCTTCTGGACTTCTATGGCCTCCAGTTGCACAACTTTACCCCAGCCTCCATACTACATATAGCAGGGTATGTCGCCCTTTGTGAGCTATTTCTAGGCTGCGAGGCTCATTTCAGATTGTGGAAGAAGTTGTTCTGCCTTGTCCCCCGCAACCAGGGAGAATCCCTATGTCAAGTGGGCAGGGCCGAAGTATGGCGTATCGCTGAGATCGGATACCTATCCGGTACTCCCAAGAAGGCACCAGATAACTGGGCTTCAGAGTGGTTTTATATTGACGACGCTCCCCTTCCGGATCCAGTCTGGACAGGGCTCCCCAAGTTCAGTAACACCCCACTGAGGGCACATCTAAGCTAGCGCCCCCGAGGCCCCCAAGAGGAGGATTCCAGGGAAGTACATTTCCTGATGAGCAGGATAAAGTTACTGGCCAAATCCGGACTGACGATAGTCGAGGTGATGGCAATATGCATAATGCGGGGAGTGCAACCACTTTAATATCGGAGCAATCCCATGTGGCACTACAACGGGACAGATGATGCCACCCGCTGTGGCCGTAAGGGTCCGGACTCACCCACCGCTCTGGCAAGGATACTGTCTGACCTGTACAAAGGAGAAGTGGAAGACTTCCTCCATATCAAACCCGGGATGGATTCTCCATGTACAATCCCCCAAACTGGGTAAGTCGTCATTTATTTTGTCGCTTCACTCATTGTGGCGTTCTTTGCTAAAGTTACATGCATTGATATTTCTGAGCAGGAACTAAGGAGGGATGTGGAAGGAATCTCCAGCCCTTCCCTGCAGCTAGAGGACCCCGAAAGGGCCCTGGATCCAGGACTCGAAGAAGGCCCAGATGCATCCGTGGAGCTTGTCGATGGGATATTTTATCGGGCGAGCCGTGACGGCGCCCCAGTGGCTATCACCGCTGATTATCCCGAACTGTTACCTTCATTGCGTGTAAGCTAGGCTGAAGACTCGATCCTCCGAAGAGGATTCTTTCCTGATGTCACGCCTTATCCCTGATACATCATGCTTTTGCAGAAGCGACGTTCGGAGCGCAGGGCCGAGCCCCTAGGGACCCGTCAACCACATGCATCCGAATTGGGTAGGATCAAGAGGAAGGCGATTAGAGCCGACACGCCTCTACAGAGGTAAGAAATCAACCTGTCACATAATTATTGTTTATTTGAAGCATGGCAGTGCCCTTTACATCCTGGCAGGAAAAGGAGCATCTGGACTATATCCGGGGATCTCGCCAACCACGCCTCCACCAGTCGGGCTCCAGGACCAACTTCGAGAGAGGAGGCGGGCGTAGGGCCGACACTGCATAGTCCTCCGACAGAGGACGCAGATATGCTCTCTGCCAAAAATTTGGAAGTAGAGAGTGCCATGAATCACCGGCGTCGACGGGCCGTGCTTCTCCACAACATCTTTTCCGAAGAGGCATTTAATGCCTTCAATTCGGGAGACACATACATCCGAGCTGCTCAGAGCGGACTCGCCCGGGCGACAGTCCAGTATACCAAAGATATACGGGTACGAAAGTTTGATGAGTATGTATAGTAGTAGCCCCTGAGACTTGAAACGGTTGAAACAACAATTTTAAGTATCAATTTATGCACAGGTTCTTGTAGATAAGAATGAGCAATTGTCTCGGCAGCTAGAGGAGTGCAAGACCCAACTGAGGGCCACAGTTGCCAAGCTAGAGGAATCCCAGAAGGCCTCATATGGCAACATTTATCTCAATTGTATGAAAATGCACCAGTTGGCAACTGGCTGGTATGACAAATTTAATAGAAAGTTCTGTAGACAACCCCGGAGTAAATCCGGAGGGCGGGAGGGATGACGAGTCGCATCTCCAGAGGCAAATAAAGGCTGGCGAGCGCATTCTTACGCAAGTTAAGCAGGAGAAGAATGCTCTCCAAGATGACAATGTTCGGTTGGACGTAGAAATAAAAGACGTCCGTGTGCAGCTAGCGGACTCCGTAAAGGAGAACAAAAGGCTTTGCCGCGGCATTTATGGTAAGTGCTTAGATGAATTGTAGCATAGTTCAGCGAGGAAGTATATGAAAAAGTTGTGTTTGTAGGAATGCTAACGGGTCACCCTGAGGAGGAGATGCCCGGATCTGCAGGTGACTTACTGCAGGACCTCTCACAACTGCACGAGCGAGCTCGACAGGTGATGCAGGGCATTGCATAGTCTCTGTGGGCAGCAAGCTCCCCGCCAGATGGCATGGGGGGGGGGCTTGTTGACATGCTTCAAGGAGCACGTCGGCGCTTCCGTTTGTGGAAGATTTCAGCCTGCCGACAAGGTGCAAGAGAAGCATGGGCTATGGTGAAGACGCGCTACACCAAGCTGGACCCGAACCATATGGCCGAAGTTGGACCGGCCGGGCCAGATGGGCAAGAAATTCTCGTGAGTCTGGTATATGACCAGGTGGCATTAGCCGCAAAGTATTCGCAACAGGATTGTAAGCTAGATAGCCTGTTGGATGGTATAGAGGATGAATATAATTAGTCCAAATGACTGTGTAATTCGATGGACATAAGTAGCCCCTAGCCGGATTAAAATCATTTGTCATGGCGGACCTTTTCGCTTTAGCCCCCGGATCCTAAAGTCCGGGGTGTGTCCGAATACCCGCTCGGTTATACAAAACCGGAGTATGCGTGGAAACAAGGCATAGGGGTCATAAGTGCTTGAACAGACAAGTACCCAACTAGTTATGTTATATTACATGGATAGTAAGAAACATCTTCCAGGGAGAATAGTTCCGTTAAGGGTTCCTTTCCCTGGGTAAGCATGTGTCAAAGCACATGTCCGGACTGCGAACCAAAGCGTAGGATACAAAACTTCTGGGGATTAATGTTATAATAAACGAAGACATCTTTTGTTCACCGACCGAATATTCTCTTAAGGAAACTAGCTTTCGGCTTCACACAGTCTGAGGTACACATCCAGCTCAACCGGCAGTAATAATCGCAGAGGTGCTCCCCTTATGCCCTAGCCGAGTTAACGGGAACGTATGGCATAAACACAGGAGCCAGGCAACCCAGCTTGGCCACGTCTTAAGTCATATCGATGCATATAATGGCGAATAAAAGGCACACATGGAAAATACATGTATGATGGGCAAAAAGCCCTTTAGAGTAAGTTATGTTTAGCTTTCGTATAGGGAGCCCCCCAGGTATTACTTGCACACATAGTGCGGCCGGAGTAATCCAGAAATCTGCACTGTATTGAAAACTTTGTGTGAAGAGAAAAAGAGCGAGAAAGGAAAAAAGGGGGAGCATAATTGAAAAATGAGGGTGCAGGAGACGAACACTGAGTTCGGCGCTAGGCGTAGAATCTCGGGAGTCTGGTCGCATTCCATGGGTTCGGCTCGAGTCTGTTATCAGACGCATTACATAAGCGGTACGCTCCTCCAGTGAGAACTTTGTCGATGATGAAGGGGCCTTCCCACTTGGGTTTGAGCTTGTCCTTCTTCTTCTCCGGTAAGCGTAGAACGAGTTCGCGAATATTATAAGTTTTGGCCCGCACTTCTCTGCTTTGGTATCGTCGAGCCTGTTGCTGATAGAATGTGGAATGGGCCTTAGCGACATCGCGCTCCTCCTCCAGGGCATCCAAATTGTCCTGCCAATCTAACTTGGCTTCCTTCTCTTCGTACATGCGTACGCGCGGAGAATCATGTATTATGTCGCAAGGTAGTACTGCTTCTGCACCGTACACCATAAAAATGGTGTATATCCGGTGGTGCGATTCGGCGTGGTCCGCAGCCCCCAGAGTACGGAGTCGAGTTCCTCGACCCAATGAGTATCCGACTCTGTCAAGGATCGCACTAGTCTGGGTTTGATGCCGCTCATGATGAGACCATTTGCTCGTTCAACCTGACCATTTGTTTGAGGATGGTAGACAGAAGCATAGTCGAGCTTAATGCCCATTTTGCCGCACCAAGCTTTCACTTCATCAGCTGTAAAATTTGAGCCATTATCGGTGATGATGTTGTGGGGGACATCGTATCGGTGTACGACCTCGGATATAAAGTCTATCACTGGTCCGGATTCGACCGTTTTCACTGGTTTGGCTTCTATCCATTTGGTGAACTTATCTACCATGACCAGTAAGTATTTTTTCTTGTGGCTCCCCCCTTTAGGCCTCGTTTGGTAGGAGAGGATCGAGGAGGTTTTGAAGGGAATTTCCTCGCGTGGCCCAGAAACCCCACAAAACCTCAAGGGCCCGTTTGGTACACGGGGTTTCGGCGGCCCAACCCCCTCCGACCCCCTCCTATACCTCCTTTCCACGCGGTTCAGAGCCCTCGAGGGGGGACGCGTGGATTTGGGGAGGAAACGAAACCGCGCTGCCGCCTGCTCACAGTGCCACCGCCCGACTCCTCTTCAACGCGCCGTAAACCAACTCCCTCGACGCCAGCGTACTTCCTCCGCCATATTGGGCTTCTCCCCGGTGGTAAGACCTCACCTCGTCTCCTCCTATTTCTCCTAGTCGTCTAGGTTTTTTCCATCCGCCCGGCCATGGCTGCCGCCTCGTCTTCCCCGGCGAGATGGCCAAGCACGCCATCTCCGAGGGCACCAGAGCCGTCACAAAGTTCACCTCCTCCTAGACTGATGGCGTGTTGTTGGTTTTTGTATCTGTACTCTTGACTCTGCATACCTGTCTGCAAGTAGTGGTAGTAGTACCGTGCTGGGTGTTTGCCAACGCTTTGTTGGTTTGTTGTTTGTAAGAACTGAATCTGTTGCTACTTTTGGCAAACTAATCGATCTATCTATATGGTAATACTGTAGTAGTGTTGATCTATCTATATGGTAATACTGCAGTAATGTTGGTTTTCCGCTGTTCTAAACACATCAATGTATGGCCATTCATATTTTAGTTGTTGAACTCTATTTATTTGCAGACCTCCTGCATGTTCTAGATTTTTTACTAAATTTACTGTGAATCATTGTATCCTATTGTGCAAACAGAGATTTAGAAATAATGATGCATTCATGTACTAGTGATTTGATTTTTTTACTTGGTGATTGAATTGATCTCTGCCATGTCTGCTTTCATATAGCAGCAGCTTGGTGTTACTCTGAAAATGACAAATGTGAGTAGTTTTGAAGAAAAATGAAATGTGAGTTAGCTCTCCATTTATCACTTCGCTTGTCAAACCGAAGGAACCTTTCATGCCTGCTATGTATATTTGGTGTACCATGGAGCGGCTGTAGTAGTAGCTTCAGACTTGGCTTCGATGGTGCTCTGTAGTTAGATGATGACGTGTGCTCTGACCATGTTGTCCTACTGTAAGATTTGTGCTGGAATTCGTGTGTTGCAACCAGAGTGTTCTTGGATAAATCAGAAGTGGCATATGCAACTTAATTATGTCGCTCTTGAGACTTGTGAATGCCGAATACCTATGAGATATTATTGGTTCCAAGTCATGCTGCTGTGAGGGATTATGTTGCTGTGTGTGACTGCACAATTATGTGATGATATATTGATTCCAAGTCAAGCAAATTATGGTGTTGGTGTGAATAATTGTCGCAAGATTATATTTTTAACTGTTTTACACCATTTTAATTCAATATGGCAATCCCTTCCTGTCAAACATTGTTGCATATGGAGGGGATGTGTGGCTGGAGGGGGATTTGAGGTTTCAAGGGGATTGGGTGGAAGAGGGGGATTCACCAAATCCCCTGAAATCCCCTCCTCCCAAAACATCCACAATCCCTTCCTGTCAAACGAGACCTTAAGGGGTCCAACCATATCCAGCCCCCAGACCGCGAAGGGCCAATTTATGGGGATTGTTTGGAGAGCGGTGGGGGGCATATGACTCTGATTGGCAAAGAGCTGGCAACCGACGCAGTGTTGGACAAGGTCCTGTGCGTCTGCTCGGGCCGTCGGCCAATAGAAACCTGTACGGAAGGCCTTGCTGACTAGTGCTTGAGCCGCGGCGTGGTGCCCGCCCAGTCCGGCATGGATTTCAGCCAAGAGCTGCCGCCCTTCCTCTTCGGAGATGCACCTTTGGAGCACTCTGGTGGCACTTTTCTTATAGAGTTCCCCTTCATGGACCTTGTAAGCTTTAGAACGCCGAACGATGCATCGTGCTTCATTTTGGTCGTCGGGGAGCTCCTGCCTATTTAGGTAGGCCAAAAAGGCTCAGTCCACGGGGCGATAACACCATTATTTTGTGGGCTGACGATGTTATTTCGGTGGTGGAGCCTCTGATTATATCTGACAGTTCGGATTCTGGGGATGTATTCGGATCCGTGCTGGTATTACCGGACTCCCCTTCCCATACCACGAATGGCTTGAACAACCTTTCCAGGAATATGTTAGGTGGGACAGGGTCGCGTTTAGCACCGATGCGGGCAAGGACGTCTTCCGCTTGATTGTTTTGTCGAGCCACATGGTGGAATTCGAGCCCCTCGAACCGAGCTGAAATTTTAAGGACGACATTGCGATAGGCCACCATTTTTGGATCCTTGGCATCAAAGTCTCCATTTAGTTGTGATATTGCGAGGTTTGAATCCCCGCGCACTTCTAGGCATTGAATGCCCATAGAGATTGCCATCCGAAGACTGTGCAACAGAGCCTCATATTCGGCTGCATTGTTGGAGTCTGTGTATAATATTTGGAGGACGTATTGGACCGGGTCTCCGGTGGGAGAGGTCAGGACTACGCCTGCTCCCAATCTGGCCAGCATTTTAGAGCCGTCGAAGTGCATGATCCAGTTAGAGTACGCACCGTACTCTTTAGGGAGTTCGGCTTCCGTCCATTCGGCGACGAAGTCAGCTAATACTTGCGACTTGATAGCGCACCGAGGCTTGTATGTTATGTCGAACGGACGGAGCTCAATGGCCCATTTGGCAATCTGGCCCGTGGCATCACAATTATTTATTATATCGTTTAGTGGTACTTCAGAGGCCACCGTAATCGAACACTCTTGAAAGTAGTGTCGTAGCTTTCGGGATGACATGAAGACCGTGTATGCTAATTTTTGATAGTGTGGGTATCGGGATTTGCATGGGGTGAGGACCGTGGATACGTAATAAACCGGCTTCTGTAGCGGGAATTTGTATCCGTCACCCTCTTGTTCAACGACGAGTACTGCGCTTACAACTTGATGTGTTGCAGCTATATATAGCAGCATAGGTTCACCGATATTTGGCGCTGTTAGGACTGGATTATTGGCCAATAAGGTCTTTATTTCGTCGAGTCCGGCCACGGCTGCATCCGTCCACATGAAGTGTTCGGCACGCCGAAGAAGGCGGTAAAGAGGCAATGCCTTTTCTCCTAACCTGGAGATAAAGCGGCTCAAAGCAGCCACGCATCCAGCTAGTTTCTGGATGTGTTTGAGGTCTGTTGGTATAGCCAACTGCGACAAAGCTCAGATTTTTGCCATATTAGCTTCAATTCCTATATTGGAAATGATGAAGTAGTTTTCCGGAGGGGACGCCGAAAACGCATTTCTCCGGATTCAGCTTGATGTCGTATGTTCATAGGTTGTCGAACGTAAGCCTCAAGTCATCTATTAGGGTTTCGACGTGTCTTGTTTTTATGACTACGTCATCCATTTATGCCTCCACTATTTTGATGATTTGCTTTTCTAGGCATGTTTGAATCATGCATTGGTAGGTTGCTCCGGCATTCTTAAGCCCGAAAGGCATAGTGTTGAAGCAGAAAGGGCCATATGGCATTATGAAAGTTGTTGCGGCTTGGTCAGACTCTGCCATCTTTATTTGATGGTATCCAGAGTATGTGTCGAGGAAACACATCGAGTCGTGTCCAGCTGTGGTATCGATGATTTGATCGATGCGAGGGAGGGGAAAGGGATCCTTGGGGCAAGCCTTGTTAAGGTCTTTGAAGTCGACGCACATGTGCCAGGATTTGTCCTTCTTTGGTACCATTACCAAGTTTGCCAGCCAATCCGGATGTTTGATATCTCTGATGAATCCGGCCTCAAGTAGCTTGACTAGCTCCTCACCCATGGCTTGCCGTTTGGGCTCCAAAAATCGCCTTAGGGTCTGTTTAACAAGTTTGTATCCCTTCAGTATGTTAAGGCTGTGTTCGGCCAATTCGCGTGGGATGCCCGGCATGTCCGATGGGTGCCAGGCGAAGATATCCCAATTCTCGCTTAAGAAGTCACGCAGTGCGACGTCCATAGCGGGGTTCAACTGTGTCCCGATGGAATCTGTCTTCGTGGGGTCCATTGGGTGGACTTGGAATTTGACTATCTCGTCTGCGGGTTTAAATGAGGTGGATTTGGGTCGCTTGTCGAGTATCACATCGTCCCTGTCCACGGTGGCGCGCAACATTATTAATTCTTCTGCTACTAGGGCTTCAGATAGTGCTTCCAAGGCTAGTGCCGCAGTTTTGTTTTCAGCGCGGAGTGCGACGTCCGGGTCACTAACTAGAGTGATGATTCCGTTGGGTCCAGGCATTTTGAGCTTCATATACCCATAATGGGGTATGGCTTGAAAGCTTGCAAACACGTCCCGCCCTAGAAGGGCGTGGTATCCGCTGTTGAAAGGAGCCACTTGGAAGGTGATTTCTTCGGACCTGTAATTCTCTGGGGTGCCGAATACCACATCGAGTGTGATTTTCCCCGCACACCGTGCCTCCCGACTAGGGATAATTCCCCTGAAGGTTGTGTCACTTTGTTCAATGCGGCTTTTGTCAATTTCCATCTTCTTGAGTGTTTCTTCATAGATTAGGTTTAATCCACTTCCGCCGTCCATGAGTACTTTAGTGAGCCGAAAGCCTTCCACTATTGGGCTGAGGACCAGAGCGGGCGGCGCTCGGACGGACTGGAATTGGGGTTCGTCACTAGCATTGAAAGTTATAGTAGTGTCGTTCCATGGATTTATTTTTGCTACATGGCAGATTTCAGCGGAGCTTTGATGAGCTCGCTTGCGCCTATTGTTCGAGGCGAAGGTCTCGAAGACTGTTAGTATCGTGTTGTGTTCCTTGGCGGGATGTGGTTCTACTTTATGGCTCTCGAGGAGATCCTCGCCACTCTTAGCTACCTGCCGGAGTATCCAACATGCTCTAAGGCTATGGGTCGGCATTGCATCCGGAGTGCCGTGAAGCTTACATGGCCCGTGGAGCCATTCTTCCAATACGGTTCCACGCCCTGGGGCGGGTTTTGGTTTCTTGGGAATTGAACTGGTCGACTTACGAGAGTTCGGCCGTTTAGTTCAGACAAAGGTTCTGGTGAGGGCCGTACTATCCCAAAATTCTGCTTGGGTCTTCCAGGCGCTTTCCATTGCACAATACTTTTGTACTATGGTTGCCAAGTCGTAAAGTGCACTATGTCACGGCGACTTATAGCATTAAGGAGTCCTTTGTTCGTGCAGTTTCTGCAGAAAAGAGAGACTACGTCCTCCTTGTGGCAGTCCTTGACTTTGTTAAGAGCAAGGAGAAATCTGGCCCAGTAACGGTGTACCGTCTCTTGGGGCTCCTGCCTGATACGAGAGAGACGGTTTAAGTCCGAGCGAGCGTTGTTGGCTGAATCCGGATTCTGATCCGATCTGACGCCCGGGGCACGGGAATGTCACACCCAATATGCGATCCTATCCAAAAGGAACTCGAAGGTCCCACCAAGGATAGACCCGCATATTGAAACGCTTTTGCAAGGTGGATATCATTACATCAACATTACATAATAGATGAGGATACATACATAAGGCATAACAATGCCACACGAATACAACATCATAATACATAAGATCAACATTCGAGTACGGATGAAACACAAACAGAAACTCAAACGACATCCACCCTGCTAGCCCAGGCTGCCGACCTGGAACCTATCCCCTGATCGAAGAAGAAGCAGAAGAGGAACTCAACGCAAGCAAGCATCGCTCTCGCGTCATGATCATCGCATAACCTGTACCTGCAACTGTTGTTGTAGTAATCTATGAGCCACGAGGACTCAGCAATCCCATTACCATGGGTATCAAGACTAGCAAACCTTAAAGGGAAAGGAAGTGGTAAAGTGGTGAGGCTGCAGCAGCGGCTAAGCATGATATGGTGGCTAACATACGCAAATAAGAGCGAGAAGAGAGCAAAAGGAACGGTCGTGAAGCTAGCAATGATCAAGAAGTGATCCTGAACTCCTACTTATGTCAAACATAACCCAGAAACCGTGTTCACTTCCCGGACTCCGCCGAAAACAGACCATCACGGCTACACACGCGGTTAATGCATTTTAATTCGGATCTGGTGTCAAGTTATCTACAACCGGACATTAACAAATTCCCATCTGCCTATAACCGCAGGCATGGCTTTCGAAAGATTATACCCTGCAGGGGTGTCCCAACTTAGCCCATGACAAGCTCTCGCGATCAACAAAGGAATATACCTTCTCCCAGGAAGACCCGATCAGACTCGGAATCCCGGTTTACAAGACATTTCAACAATGGTAAAACAAGACCAGCAAAGCCGCCCGATGCACCGACAATCCCGATAGGAGCTGCACATATCTCATTCTCAGGGCAACACCGGATAAGTCAAGCTACGAGTAAAACCAGCCCTCGAGTTGCCCCGAGGTGGCCCCGCAAGCTGCTCAGTTCGGACCAACACTTAGACAAGCACTGGCCCGGGGGGGGGGGCTAAAATAAAGATGACCCTCGGGTTGGCCGACCCAAGGGAAAGGGATAGGTGGTGGTGAGGCAAATGGTAAAACCAAGGTTGGGCCTTGCTGGAGGAGTTTTATTCAAAGCGAACTGTCAAGGGGGTCCCATAAATCACCCGACCGCGTAAGGAACGCAAAATCCGGGAACATAACACCGGTATGACGGAAACTAGGGCGGAAAGAGTGGAACAAAACACTAGGAAAAAGGCCGAGTCTTCCACCCTTTACCAAATATATAGATGCATTAATAATATAAGAGATATTGTGATATCCCAACCAAAATCCTGTCCACCATGGAGAAATCTTCAACTTCACCTGCAACTAGCAACGCTATAAGAGGGCTGAGCAAAGCGGTAACATAACCAAACAACGGTTTGCATAGGGAAGGTGTCAAAGGTTAGAGGTTCATGGCAATTTGGGATGGCTTGATAAACATGTGATAGGTAGCACAACATAGCGATAGAACGAAACAACTAGCATAGCAATGATAGTAGTGAGATCCAGGGTAGCGGTCATCTTGCCTGAAATCTCGCAAGGAAGAAGAATGAGTCCATGAAGTAGACGAACGGACATAGTCGAACAAATCCTCACGAACGCAACATTACCGGAACTAAGAAGCAACACCAGAAAGAAGCAAGCAACATAGTAAACAACCATCACATAACCATGGCATGATGCACAATCAAGTATGATGCATGTCAGGTTTAAAGAGGCATGACATGGCAAAGTGCAACAAATAATACTACAAGTTAAGTGGAGATCAATATGTAACGAGTTGCATATTGACGAAACACCACATCAATTATTTAGTTCTCTCTCGTTTAGGTACTCAACAATATTAAATGTTTTTAAACATGGCAAGAGGTGAGGCATATGGAAACTAACTATTTAGGCAAGTTTAAATGAGGCCGGAAATAACAAACAACAATTCCGGAAAAATCCCCATGTCCAAAATCTAGTTTTGGTACTGTTTTGTCTATTACATAATTTTAGAGTTGTTAAACAGGAAAATAAAGTGGACCATGTTAAACTAGGCATTTTTCCACCCCATTTACATATAAAGTTTATTAAAATTGGAGCTACGGTTATTTAGTTATGAATTAAAGCATTTTAGCATGGCATTTAGCAAATTTAAATAAACAGAAAGTTAAGCATTTTAACATGGGATGAAAATGGCATATCATTAATCTACACCAAATTCTAAGCATTTTACATATATAAAACATTTTAATCTGATGCACGGTTAAAGAGTAATTAAATGCATGAAGTGCAAGGGGTTTTCTGTAAAACAGGCAAACTCTGGATAAATGGACAAATTCGCAGTCAGGGAAAAAACATTCATTGGGCTGAATCTGGTGGCACTGGGGCGCTCACCATGGGCCTTGGCCCGGTCGGTGGAGGCAGCAGGCCGGCAGGGCGTGCTGGGGGCAGGCCGCGGAGGAGGCTAGGCCCTCCTGGTGCTGATTGGGCCTTGAGGCGCTGGGCCGGAGAAGAGGAGGCCCAGTCGCGTGGATGATGCAGGGGCGGCGGTAGGGCGCGCTCCTCCGCACGAAGCAGGACGGCGGCGGCGGCTTGGCGCGTCTCCGGCGGGGCTCGCGGAGTCGGTACGAGGTCGGGGACGGGCGAGGGAGGCCGGAACGGGTCGGCGGCGCGCGGATCCGGCCGTCCCCTAGCCAGATCTGACCGGAGACGGGGTCAGCGGAGGGTTTGGGCGCAGGGGCGCGGAGATCTGGCGACGGCAAACGGTGACAACCTGCGGGGGAGAGAGGCCATGAGGGAGGAGGAGAGGAAGGGAAAAAAAGGACGGGAGGCAGGCGGCGCTGGCCTGGACGGCGGAGACGGCGGCTGACGCCGGCGGGCGCGGGAGCGGGGCGACGTGCAGGGAGTCGCGGGAGCTCGGGGATGGAGCTCCTACTGCGGCGGCGGCGCGATGGGCTCATTTGGGCCCAGATGGGCTCGGGCGGGCCGCGAATGGGCTCGGGGGGCTGCAGCGGCGCTGGGAGGCCAGGGGGGCGCGGGGGCGACGTGGCGACACCCGGTTGGTCCGGGGCGCTGGCTGCGGCGGTGGAGGCCAGTGGGGGCGCGCCACTTGGCGGCGGTGGGCTTGGCCGGTGCGGAAAACGAGGCCGAGGTGGGAGGTGGCGGCGGCTGTAGGTTAGGGGAGGGGTTAGGCTAGGTTCGACTAGGGTTTAGTCCGAAAATGGACAGGGGAGGTCCATATATAGCAGGAGGGGCTAGGGTTGGGGGGTTAGGAGGGGTTTCGGGACCCTCGGATCGTGATCCGACGGTTCCGGAGCGGAGAGCGACTAGGAGAGGGGTTGGTGGGCTGTGAAGAGAGGCCTTGGGCTGAGAAGAGAGAAGAGAAGGGCAGCCCGGCGGCAGCTTCCGGATACCAAAAACGTCCGACGCTAGACCGGCTATAGTGCGGCGGTAACTTTAACGGTTGGGCTATCAAACGGACTCCGAATGCGACGAAACTTGACAGGCGGCCTGTCTACACTATAATAAGACTGCACAACAAGTTGCAACCCATCCCGAGAACATTTTTTTATGCCACTAATAAAATATATTTCGGAGGTGCCGCGAGTGTGTCTGGACTCCGAACAGACAACGGAGAGAACCGGCGGAACCCGAACGGATGCAAGTTTTATGAAAATGATGCCGATGCAATGCGAATGATGACATGAGACGAGATGCATAACAAGAACAAAATGCAAAACAACAGACAAAAACCCAAACATGGAGGAAATAACATATCGCATCTCTGGAAAAGGTAAGAGTTGGAGTTACGAATATGGAAAGTTGCATCCGGGGCGTTACAACACTCCACCACTATGTGAGGATCTTGTCCCGAGATCTAGGATGGCACCGGGGGGAAAAGGAAGAGGAAGAGAGGAGGTAAACTAAGTTGCTTCTTTGACGAACAAGTGAAACCACGAACCTTGAGAGGTTGAACAAAATGAAAGAAAGAAAACAACGAAGATGAACGAGATTGCAAACAATCCGTTAGAAAAGAGGAACAAGGAAAATTATGAGAACTTGATGGTTGCAAAGACATGAATCAAGAGTTTAATGGGCAAGATAGAATTCGAAACCACTCCGGTTAAAACAAGATGAGAGAGGAAGAATTCAGGCAGCACTCCGGTTGAACATGGAAGGAATAGCAAAATGAAAGCACTTGGATGAGACTCCGGTTAAAAGAGGAATGATAGACACAACACTCCAGTTAAATGGATAAGCACGAAAAGAACATGATCTTCACAATTCGAGATGATGAATGAAGAGCACAACATCACAATGCCTCCGGAACGAAAGAATAGAAGTTAGATTGTTGGGATAAAGGGACGGAGAAGGAAATGACAACTCCTACCACAATTGAATTTGGAAAGCATCCTTGCAAAGAAGGATTGAACGGAGTTGTTGGAAAATCAACAACGAAAAGAATAAGTTTGTAGTGGGCTTATGAAAAACATGTCAAGTCTATGAGGTGACATTCTGCCACTAACGAAATCAATTGCTTGCTTTGAGATCAACAAAGAGATGAAAACTTCTTCCACCAAGGAGGATAAAGAGAAAGCTTGGGTCATGCATAATCACCACAAATAGCAACAACCCTTAAGGAAAGGCTTTAGGTGAAATCTGACACAAGATAACTCCAAGGAAGAAAAATGATGGGTTTAAAATACCTCATTCTTGACAACATGTGAATCATCAAACACGAACTCGAATTGTCAAGAATGACATAACACCACCTCAAAAGATAAGGTAGAAAGAATTGCACTTCAGAATGCAAGATGAAGAATACTTGAGCTCCTCAAAACAAAACATGTGTTGAGCACCATGTTTATTTTAGAGTAAAGATTAGCAGATCATAACTTCGAGAGAAAACTTGAGGAACAATTGAAAAAATGAATAGAATCCTTGACGAACCACCATGTAGAGCCTCCATGAATAACTCCGGTAATGAAAGGATGATAGAAAGAAAGAGAAGTTGAAAATACAAGGTGAAGCCTTGTGATGATTTAGATGGAGCTTTGCGACGAGATAATGCGGAAAAACTTGGAACTCCGAAAAAGAAAAGATGAAACACTAGAACCGAGAATTACTTCATCATGAACAATCTCCGGAAGAAGGAATTAATTACTTGGATGAAACAAGAATAAGAATTATGTCATGCCTATCCTTCACCAATTTAAATTGATGACAAGCAACGGATTTGGCATACTACTTATTCTCGTAGAAAGGATTAAGAGGGATATAGCGTAAACTTGAGAAGGTATTGATGGAACCACCGGTGGGATTGGAAACAACGAATGAAATGATACGGTAGCAAAGGAAGAGGAATCTTGAACGAACCACCGTAAGAATTGAAAACGAACGAAGTAAAGGTAAAGAAACATCGGGAAGAATTAGAGAACGAATGAAGATACTTGAGGGAATTTGATACAAGAGAACGAAGAGATCACGAGCTGATTAGAGAATACTTGAATGATCCACCGGTATGATTTGGAGAACGAGAGCTGAATGCTTGAATGAATAATTCTGAGATGATGGGCTACGGAGAATCAATCTGAAAAGACTCTCGAATTGCTCCGGATGGATGAAAAAAAAATTCTCACAATCGAAAACAATTATGAGAGGATGGCATCAAGCTTGAACTACGCATCTTTGGAAGAACGGGTAAGGATTTAAGAGGAAATCTTCTTTGGACTTCAAAATTCGAGAATGACGACGAGAAACACCACCATGAATGACAATTAGAAAGGTTGAACCAATAATGAAAGAATTTCAAAGCGATCTTGGAGAAGGCATGTGACTGATGGAATCCATTCTTACGTCACACTTTGAAAAGAATTTGGGAATAGCACCAGAATAATTAGAAGAGTCAGGTAAGATCCTGGGAAAAGACCTGTGGGTTAGGGCCCACTCAAAAGAAAACACCATTGAACGATTTTAAAGAGAGATTGCACCGGTTGAATTAAATGTCTCAAAAGAGATAACAACCTCGAGATATCTAAAACAGATTAGGAATGATAACACGAATCTTCCGAGATATCTTCAGCACACCGGAACAAATGGAAAGCGAGAGATGAGTGATTGAGAGGTGCACCGGCATGAGAAAGCATTTGACACGAGGAAAGGAATATGATCAACACTGAAAGCTTGAATTGGATCCACCGGAGAAGAAACAACAATGGAGGATGATGAACTTAAAACTGTTGAGCATCTTCTTGGGAAATCACCGGATAAGAACATTGACAGGAAAAAAAATGGAGAAACTTCACATGAATAAATGGATACTTGATTAAGAAATCTGAGTCCTTGAAGAAAAAGGGTGGGAGGGCGGGAAAACAAAGGCAACTTGAGGACGGATGAAACGAACAACGTTGGGAAACTGAGAGATGATCTTGCGAATGTTGAAATGATCGGATCCACTTGAAAAGAAGCACACCGGTTGGAAAGAATTGACATGACAATCTCGATGATCAAAAGGATTAGCACTCCCATAGAAATATGAGAACACCATTTAAGAAAGGTATGGATTCAACATTTGACTCGAAGCAACTTGAATACCACAAATAAAACAAAACAAAGGATTGGCTTGCAGAATAAGCCAGAACAAACATATGATAGAGATTCCGTCCGAAGTTTTCGTGGTGGGGCCCACACGGGCTCGAGTGTACAGCACCATCATGTACAAGGCAGTGCACATGACATACGAAGTGTCCCCGAACCAGCATAGCCAAGGGTTCTTTAAGACACAACGAGACCACTATAAAAACGACCGTGGAAAGGCGGACCACTAGACGTCAAACCCCAATCTCATATCATGCATCTATCGAAAAGATATTCTAGGAGCTACTTGAATTCCCACCTATAAACTCCCGAAACTTTCTGGTTATGCAATCAGGTGTTGGGGATACAGGGGAAGCAATATATCTCACTCAAACTAACAATACCTACATCCAAGCTGTATCCATCCGTCAACACATAACCAAGAAACCTTCGGAAATCGTGTACCTCAACCTTCGAAAAGCATCCGTTATACGAGTTATGGCAATACTCCCGAACTCCCCAGTACTGGGTGACGTCGAGGTTATCTCACCAACAACTGCATAAAAGAGATTTTCGATGTCGGCAAAACTCAGGTATTCCAGAACTGCAACGATAAAATTGTGACGACAACACCTCGGAGCTCAACTCCCCGGGTCAAAGCCACATAAATAGACAGGAGGTACCAAGAATAATGTTCTCGTCACAAAACCATCGAAATGATTCCAAGATACCCGCGTGAACCTAAATTTTTTTTAGTGAAATTTGAGAAGAGGAAAGTCAAAACATCTACGTCAGGAGTCCTCACCAGAGCGATGAAGGGGGCTGAGGAGTAAAAAGAATTCCTACTCTCCGATATATATAATCCTAAGGCTCAAAATAGTTTTCTTCTAGACTCAACAACGGCCAACAATCAAGGGGGCTCCTAAGGTCGGTCGAGGCTCTGATTACCAACTTGTCACGCCCAATATGCGACCCTATCCAAAAGGAACTCGAAGGTCCCACCAAGGATAGACCCGCATATTGAAACGCTTTTGCAAGGTGGATATCATTACATCAACATTACATAATAGATGGGGATACATACATAAGGCATAACAATGCCACACGAATACAACATCATAATACATAAGATCAACATCCGACTACGGATGAAACACAAACAGAAACTCAAACGACATCCACCCTGCTAGCCCAGGCTGCCGACCTGGAACCTATCCCCTGATCGAAGAAGAAGCAGAAGAAGAACTCAACGCAAGCAAGCATCGCTCTCGCATCATGATCATCGCATAACCTGTACCTGCAACTGTTGTTGTAGTAACCTATGAGCCACGAGGACTCAGCAATCCCATTACCATGGGTATCAAGACTAGCAAAGCTTCAAGGGAAAGGAAGGGGTAAAGTGGTGAGGCTGCAGCAGCGGCTAAGCATGATATGGTGGCTAACATACGCAAATAAGAGCGAGAAGAGAGCAAAAGGAACGGTCGTGAAGCTAGCAATGATCAAGAAGTGATCCTGAACTCCTACTTACGTCAAACATAACCCAGAAACCGTGTTCACTTCCCGGACTCCGCCGAAAAGAGACCATCACGGCTACACACGCGGTTGATGCATTTTAATTCGGATCTGGTGTCAAGTTATCTACAACTGGACATTAACAAATTCCCATCTGCCTATAACTGCAGGCACGACTTTCGAAAGATTATACCCTGCAGGGGTGTCCCAACTTAGCCCATGACAAGCTCTCGCGATCAACGAAGGAATAGACCTTCTCCCAGGAAGACCCGATCAGACTCGGAATCCCGGTTTACAAGACATTTCAACAATGGTAAAACAAGACCAGCAAAGCCGCCCGATGCGCCGACAATCCCGATAGGAGATGCACATATCTCATTCTCAGGGCAACACCGGATAAGTCAAGCTACGAGTAAAACCAGCCCTCGAGTTGCCCCGAGGTGGCCCCGCAAGCTGCTCAGTTCGGACCAACACTTAGACAAGCACTGGCCCGGGGGGGGGCTAAAATAAAGATGGCCCTCGGGTTGGCCGACCCAAGGGAAAGGGATAGGTGGTGTTGAGGCAAATGGTAAAACCAAGGTTGGGCCTTGCTGGAGGAGTTTTATTCAAAGCGAACTGTCAATGGGGTCCCATAAATCACCCGACCGCGTAGGGAACGCAAAATCCGGGAACATAACACCGGTATGACGGAAACTAGGGCGGCAAGAGTGGAACAAAACACTAGGCAAAAGGCCGAGTCTTCCACCCTTTACCAAATATATAGATGCATTAATAATATAAGAGATATTGTGATATCCCAACCAAAATCCTGTCCACCATGGAGAAATCTTCAACTTCACCTGCAACTAGCAACGCTATAAGAGGGCTGAGCAAAGCGGTAACATAGCCAAACAACGGTTTGCATAGGGAAGGTGTCAAAGGTTAGAGGTTCATGGCAATTTGGGATGGCTTGATAAACAGGTGATAGGTAGCACAACATAGCGATAGAACGAAACAACTAGCATAGCAATGATAGTAGTGAGATCCAGGGTAGCGGTCATCTTGCCTGAAATCCCGCAAGGAAGAAGAACGAGTCCATGAAGTAGACGAACGGACGTAGTCGAACAAATCCTCACGAACGCAACATTACCGGAACTAAGAAGCAACACCGGAAAGAAGCAAGCAACATAGTAAACAACCATCACATAACCATGGCATGATGCACAATCAAGTATGATGCATGTCCGGTTTAAAGAGGCATGACATGGCAAAGTGCAACAAACAATACTACAAGTTAAGTGGAGATCAATATGTAACGAGTTGCATATTGACGAAACACCACATCAATTATTTAGTTCTCTCTCGTTTAGGTACTCAACAATATTAAATGTTGTTAAACATGGCAAGAGGCGAAGCATATGGAAACTAACTATTTAGGCAAGTTTAAATGAGGCCGGAAATAACAAACAACAATTCCGGAAAAATCCCCATGTCCATAATCTAGTTTTGGTACTGTTCTGCCTATTACATAATTTTAGAGTTGTTAAACAGGAAAATAAAGTGGACCATGTTAAACTAGGCATTTTTCCACCCCATTTACATATAAAGTTTATTAAAATTGGAGCTACGGTTATTTAGTTATGAATTAAAGCATTTTAACATGGCATTTAGCAAATTTAAATAAACAGCAAGTTAAGCATTTTAACATGGGATGAAAATGGCATATCATTAATCTACACAAAATTCTAAGCATTTTACATATATAAAACATTTTAATCCGATGCACAGTTAAAGAGTAACTAAATGCATGAAGTGCAAGGGGTTTTCTGTAGAACAGGCAAACTCTGGATAAATGGACAAATTCGCAGTCAGGGAAAAACATTCATTGGGCTGAATCTGGTGGGCACTGGGGCGCTCACCATGGGCCTTGGCCCGGTCGGTGGAGGCAGCAGGCCGGCAGGGCGCGCTGGGGGCAGGCCGCGGAGGAGGCTGGGCCCTCCTGGCGCTGACTGGGCCTTGAGGCGCTGGGCCGGAGAAGAGGAGGCCCAGTCGCGTGGAAGATGCAGGGGCAGCGGTAGGGCGCGCTCCTCCGCATGAAGCAGGACGGCGGCGGCGGCTTGGCGCATCTCCGGCGGGGCTCGCGGAGTCGGGACGAGGTCGGAGACGGGCGAGGGAGGCCGGAACGGGTCGGCAGCGCGCGGATCCGGCCGTCCCCTAGCCGGATCTGACCGGAGACGGGTCGGCGGAGGGTTTGGGCGCAGGGGCGCGGAGATCCAATGACGGCGAACGGCGGTAACCTGCGAGGGAGAGAGGCCATGAGGGAGGAGGAGAGGAAGGGAAAAAAAGGACGGGAGGCAGGCGGCGCTGGCCTGGACGGCGGAGACGGCGACTGACGCCGGCGGGCGCAGGAGCGGGGTGACGTGCAGGGAGGCGCGGGAGCTCAGGGCTGGAGCTCCTACTGCGGCGGCGGCGTGATGGGCTCGTACGGGCCTAGATGGGCTCTGGCGGGCCGCGAATGGGCTCGGGGGGGCTGCGGCGGCGCTGGGAGGCCAGGGGGCGCGGGGGCGACGTGGCGACACCCGGTTGGTCCGGGGCGCTGGCTGCGCCGGCGGAGGCTAGTGGGGGCGCGCCACTTGGCGGCGGTGGGCTTGGCCGGTGCGGAAAACGAGGCCGAGGTGGGAGGTGGCAGCGGCTGCAGGTTAGGGGAGGGGTTAGGCTAGGTTAAACTAGGGTTTAGTCCGAAAATGGACAGGGGAGGTCCATATATAGCGGGAGGGGTTAGGGTTGGGGGGTTAGGAGGGGTTTCGGGACCCTCGGATCGCGATCCGACGGTTCCGGAGTGGAGAGCGACTAGGAGAGGGGTTGGTGGGCTGTGAAGAGAGGCCTTGGGCTGAGAAGAGAGAAGAGAAGGGCAGCCCGGCGGCAGCTTCCGGATACCAAAAACGTCCGACGCTAGACCGGCTATAGTGCGGCGGTAACTTTAACGGTTGGGCTATCAAACGGACTCCGAATGCGACAAAACTTGACAGGCGGCCTGTCTACACTATAATAAGACTGCACGACAAGTTGCAACCCATTCCGAGAACATTTTTTTGTGCCACTAATAAAATATATTTCGGAGGTGGCACAAGTGTGTCTGGACTCCGAACGGACAACGGAGAGAACCAGCGGAACCCAAACGGATGCAAGTTTTATGAAAATGATGCCGATGCAATGCGAATGATGACATGAGACGAGATGCATAAAAAGAACAAAATGCAAAACAACAGACAAAAACCCAAACATGGAGGAAATAACATATCGCATCTTCGGAAAAGGCAAGAGTTGGAGTTACGAATATGGAAAGTTGCATCCGGGGCGTTACAGGGAAGTTCCGAGCCTGACAGTTCGGGATCTGGAGTATTACCTAATCCCTTCGGCCCAACGCCCGATTCTAAGTCCGGGACTTGGGTCATGTCTTTCTTTGGGTGGGTGTTTCGCTCACTGAGTTCGGTGATCCGGACATAATTCGTCCTCAAAGTTGAGGGGCAACCCACGTGTGGTTCCTCCACTACCGCTATCTCATGGGTGGCCGGCAGGGATCTATTGTCCCTTTGGTCGGGTTTAAGCCCAATCAGGTCATAGTCCGTAGCGACTCCCAAAGTGGCAATGCGAGCCAAGAGCTCATTAAGGGAGGAGAACTCAATCGGATCCATCTTTTTGGCAAGCTACGAATCGATGCGAAGGTTATGCGTGATGGCCCGAGAGGCCATCGTCGGCACGACAGCCGATGGGGCGGTCATAATGAAGCCGCCAAGCCGGAGGGTCTGGCCTACAGCCAGCGCTCCCCGAGAGGTGATGTCGTCCTTGACGACGAGGCGAGCCATTGAGCCTTTGTAGCGACGACATAGAGGAACTCTCAATGAAAGCACCAATGCCGGTGTCAAAACCAGCGGATCTCGGGTAGGGGGTCCCGATCTGTGCGTCTTAGGCTGATGGTAACAGGAAGCAAGGGACACAATGTTTACCCAGGTTCGGGCCCTCTCGATGGAGGTAAAACCCTACTTCCCGCTTGATTAATATTGAAGATATGTGTAGTACAAGAGTAGATCTACCACGAGATCATAGAGGCTAAACCCTAAGAGCTAGCCTATGATGGTATGATTGTAATTGTGACCGGCCTTCTAAGGACCATCCTCTCCGGCTTATATAGACAACAGAGAGCTAGGGTTTTCATGGAGTCGATTAAAAGGAAGGACATATAATATCCGGATCGCCAAGCTTGTCTTCCATGCAAAGGAGAGTCCCATCCGGACACGAGCCGAAGTCTTGAGTCTTGTATCTTGATGCTTCTATAGTCCGGACGATGTGTATAGTCCGGCTGTCTGGATACCCCCTTATCCAGGACTCCCTCAGGGAGGTCAAAGCCTCCTCCCCACGTGGGAAGAAGAGGGCCGCCTCCGAAGATTTGGAGGCGGAGACGCCCAAGCATGGGAAGAAAATATCACCAGGGGGCTCTGCCGCGACGGGCACCCTCACCGTGTTGTGCCCACCAACGGGCCAGCCCTCCACCGAGCCGTAAGTTATTCATTAATTCGAAGGTATGGTGTTACTCCGAGATCCATAACCGGGAATTCGTCTTTTGCAGTCTGGCGAGCAGCTCTTCTCAACAGAGTTCGTCTTCGGGGGACCTTCTTCCGGAGACGATGGAGAGTGAGACTCCACCCCCTCTCCGCCTCATGAGGTGGGCGACACCGAGGTGTCGTCACGGAGGAGTCCGGACCTGCCGAAGCCGGAGGCTAACACGTCAGTCGCCCTGAGCCCAGAGCGTTTAGCTCCCACGGGGGGCGATGAGAAGGGTCCGGCATAGTTCAGTGTCTGGCCGGACGTACTGACGGGCCTTCTAGAGCAAGCCCCGCTCTCGGAGGACCACCGCTATGTAATGAGCACGATGCTCACGAAGATTTCATCGGCTACCAGCGGTTTGAATGAGGCATTTACAAGCCTGCTCAAAGGCTTTGAGGTATGTAGTGAAAAATGCACAATTTTTCGGTTATGAAGCGCATGCTAGGTGTGCTCCCTATAGATAGTAGCCCCTGAGACTCTGGTTGCCCGCCATAGGCGGCAAACGAGGGATCATATACTAATGGCTGCGTCGTACATTTGCGCAGGTATACAAGGATCCGCCAGCCGACCAGTCTGTTGAAGTTGCCGAACTGAGAAGGCAGATCGGATCTATTGATGCCGATATCACGTTGGTGAACAAACGGCTGGAAGAATCCCAGGGTATGTGCTCTGCTTCCCTTATTTTATTGTATAGGAAAATGCGAGAATGGCATAATGTTAATGCCATGTGTATGCACTGCAGATGGTGCTGCTGTCGTGGAGGCCCTAAGGGCAGAGCTTGCTCAGGCCAAGGAACAAGCTCGGGCTAGCAATGCAGCTGCCCTAAAGGCGGCCGAAGAGTTGAGAGCCGAACAGGCTGCTCATCGCCGAAGCGAGGAAAAGATGGCCGAAATGGCTGAAGAGTTGAAAAATGCCGCCGACCGGTATGCACTCGTTGAAAAGGAGAATAAGGCTATTTCGGCCGAGCTGGACAAGGCACTTAATGCCGCCAAGGAGATGCGGACCAAGATCCGGGGTATGCGGGAGGAACTCCAACAGGCCGACAAAATCGTGGCTGGGGGCTCGTACCTACTGCGGACGAAGTTTTTGGATCCGAAGTATGCTCCCCTGGCTGGGCGCTTTAGTCCGGCAGACGCATATGCAGACCTGGCGAATAGTATAGCTAACACTGTCAAGTTCTTCGAGGATCAAGGTGATAAGGAAGTGGAGAAGCTTTTTTGGTCGCAATTCAATGCTCCCACTCGCCCGCTGCCGCTAAATGAGAAGGTGGCTGCTATGGCGGAGCTTCACAGGCTGTCCGGGCTTGCAACGCGGTCTGTAATAGACCATCTTTGGCCACAGGGGCCTAAGCCAGACAACTACTTTGGTTTGGTTCAGCAATTCCTTGGAGCCGTGTCTCGGATTGACGCCATGAGGAGGTCGGCGTGCATAGAGGGTGCGCGGATGGCTCTAGCCCGCGTTAAAGCCTATTGGACGAATATGGAGGCCTGTAATAGCGACCCAGGATCCAGCGGGAGGCCAATATCCGGCCGAGCACTACTTGGCGCAAGTCACAGAAGGTGCCCGCCTAATAGAGGCGCAGTGCTCGAAGAATGTTTTGTTCGAGTGATAAGTCGAATCATTGTAGAAAACAATGTTTAGTTTAATTATGAGGCTATATTTATACTTTTGCCCGGAAGTATGATTGTATCCCCTTTGCGGCCATTTTTATATGTATAAGTAGTCCGAAAGATAGCAGTCGTTGGCTTCAGCCCCCACACATACAATGCGGGGGTGTTCGCAAAAAATATGCTTAATCACACTTGATCCAACGTCTTGGTCTATTAAGGAGGTGATCCCACATCGAACTAGGCAACCGGACTATATAGCTGTAACACTTTCGCTTAGCCATGGGAGTATAATGGTGGGGCTACTATGTAGCCCCTGGTACCTTCGCATGCATCCCAATACGGGCGCTTGTGTACATGGCAGGTAAACGTCCCTTCGTTAATGCCGAGGAATCCTTAAAGATTCCGGTGAGTCTTCGAGTGGTTGAACAGTCTCTCGTTGTATCATGATAGTCAGTTTTCGGCTTTCTCTATTGAGGCGCTCATCCGGAATAACCAGGGCACAATCGCAGTAGTTCTCCTTTGGTCTACCTTAGCCGGTGATAACGGAACATAAGGCGGCAAACCCAGGAGCCGGGCAAACCCAACATTTGACCAAAGACATGATTCAGAGCTGATGCATATACGGCCAAACTCGTGACGCCGAACACTCCCGAGGGTATTCGGTCTTTGTAAAAGAAAATAGGCTGATGAGAGCCTATTATAAGCCCTTAATTTCTAGGTACGTGCAATTTAGTCTGCCGTGGCCAAATGCCAATAACGACAGTATCCTCTATGGGTATAGAACCCATGGGATGGTTAAACAACAAGAGGCAGTAGAAGGTTTACACAGGGGCTTAATATGAAAAGAAACCTGTTGAACGGGGCCCTGCTGCATGTCTGCGCCTTTGTCTCCGTTGTGCCGTATCCTGGAAGGGTATCGCGCGAACGTTGTCTGTAAAAAAAAGGAAAACTCGTAGGAGAGTGCAACATAAGTATGCGATTGATAGTAAAGGTGTAAGATGCTGGCCTGCCAATAAGGTCGAGCCAAGTGTGGGGCTGTATTAAATATTTACAGCCCCTGGTTTCCGTTATGGGATTACATATACGGTGCCCTGTTTGAATTTTATCCGGGCTATCGGATTCGTCTAACCGTGTCTGTGGTCCTAATGACCAGTCGTGTTTTTTTGATATTGGAGGCCGCTTATAGTCCGACCGCTAGGGCCGTCGCGTGTTCCTCTGCGCGTGAAGAACGCTCTGTGATTCCGCTAACGGTGATGACGCCACGGGGACCGGGCATCTTGAGTGTCAGATAGCCATAGCACGGTAATGCGTTGAAGCGGGCGAAGGCCGCTCTTGCAAGCAATGCGTGATAGTTGCTTTGGAAGGGTGCGATGGTGAAGAGTAGTTCTTTGCTTCTGGAGTTGCCTGGGGGTCCGAATGTTAGTTCCAGCACGACGGAGCCCCTGCCATAGGCTTCAACGCCTGGTATCACCCCTTCGAAGGTGGTGTTTCTTTGGCTAATTCTGGATGGGTCTATCCCCATTCTGCGGATAGTGTCCTCGTATATTAAATTGAGACTACTGCCGCCGTCCATGAGGACGCGGGTGAGACGGTATCCGTCGATTATTGGGTCTAGAACCAAGGCCTATGATCCTCCGTGCTGAATACTAGTTCGGCCGTCCATGTGATCGAAAGTGATCGGACGAGACATCCAGTAGTGAGATGTAGGTACGATGGGATTTACATCGTGCGCATCTCTGGGTGTACATACGTGCCTTCTAGTGGATGTGTGAGTTGCGTGGATCATGTTTACTATTTTAACCTCTGGCGGGAATTTTTTCTGTCCCTCAGTATTCGGCTGGCGAGGTTCATCCTCGTCTTCACTTAGTGTGTCCCTTCCCTTGTGTTCGGCATTTAATTTGCCGGCCTGCTTGAAGACCCAGCACTCTCTATGGGTGTGGTTCGCAGGTTTCTCCGGGGTGCCATGAATTTGGCATAGTCTGTCCAGGACCCTGTTTAGACCGGACGGTCCCTCTTTACTGCCTTTAAATGGCTTCTTTTGCTGATCAGGTCGAGAGCCCCTGAATTCGGTGTTGACCGTCGTGTTATCCGGGCTCTCTTCCTTGTTTTGGCGTTTGTTTTTATTACGCCGTGGCTTCCCATTGCCATCCCTTATTTCGGATGTGCTGGGGTCGCTGGTGCCTTTACGGGCCAGCCAGCTGTCCTCGCCCGCGCAAAAGCGGGTCATAAGGCTTGTTAAAGCTGCCATTGTCCTTGGCTTTTCTTGGCCGAGGTGTCGGGCGAGCCATTCGTCACGGATGCTGTGTTTGAAAGCCGCTAAGGCTTCGGCGTCCGGACAGTCAACAATTTGATTCTTCTTAGTGAGGAATCTGTTCCAAAGCTTGCGGGCGGACTCTCCGGGTGTCGGAGTAATGGGCCACAGGTAGGCTAACCCGAGCCCCAGAACCTTTCAAAACATCAGGGCAGACTACGCCCTCAAGACCCCACGATAAAGAGCCGCCTCCTGGGAGTCGGCAGCAACTGTCCCTCACGGCCGAGTTCCAGGGACGACTTCGAATTAAGCCGACTCTTGGTTGCCGACTTCGAGATGAGCCGACCCTCGGCTGGCGACTCCAAGATAAGACGACTGTGGGAGTCGGCCCGTGACTCCAACTACCACCTTCCTTCGCCATGATGGACGGGGCGGAGTACGGTCGCAGCATGGCCGTCTCTACCCCGCTTACGCGGGGCTGGCATGGCTACAGTGCACCGTATCACTAGAGATCTCCATCGTGGCGCGGCACTGTTGCCATGCCTGCCCTGACCTTAGCCCCCGTGGGTGGCGCACTGTGCCCACGACGGCCTACCTGTATGGCCCAGAGACGGTGGGACCCGTTTGTCAGCGGGAGTAATGAAGGCGGCGAGAGCGCCACGAAGATGACCCCGTGAGAGTCGGCCCCCTAGAGTCGGCCGGCCCCTCCCACGGGCCCCACACGCCATTAACCAGACAAGACGGGGAATGACGACAGTGATCGCCCGCCAGACGGCGACACTGTTGCCATGACCCCATGACCGAGCGAGCGTCATCAAAAGCACCGCTATAGTACCAGGCCTGTCAGAGGGGCCCGCCAGTCGGCGGGCCCCAGTAGTCGGTGGAGAAGACGGCGGCCTGAGAGACAGATGGCTGGGACCCACGCCCAGCCGGATTACCATTGTATCCCTGGGGGGCAGGCCTATATAAGCCCCCCCAGGCACCCATTCAAGGGGGATAGCTTCTCTAGGATTAGACCCGATCATATAGGAAGGAAGGAGCTAGCCTTGCCCTCTCCTACCTCCAGAAAATAGCTCTAGGAGCAACCTTGTATTCACTTTGCCATAGTGACCATGCGGAGACCCTGCAGAGCAGCAGTAGGGGAGTTATCTCCTCGGAGAGCCCTGAAGCTGTGTAAGATCCGCCGGCGTGCATGTCTTCTCCTCATCCCGCTTCCGGGCACCGGCGACGTTCTACTCGCTCCCACCATGATAAGCCATCCGTTGGCATATGTTGTTGTAACGCCCCAGATTTGTTGCGCCAGGTGTCTGCCAGTTATTCGCCTTCGTTGCCATGTCATTTGCTTGCGTGTTGCATTTTATCATGTCATCATGTGCATTTCATTTTGCATACGTGTTCGTCTCATGCATCCGAGCATTTTCCCCGTTGTCCGTTTCGCGATCCGGCACTCCTATGTCCTCCGGCGTCCCCCTCTTCTCTCTTTTCGTGAGTGGGTGTTAAACTTTCTCGGAATAGACCGAGGCTTGTCAAGTGGCCTTGGTATAGCACCGGTAGACCGCCTGTCAAGTTTCGTGCCATTTGGAGGTCGTTTGATACTCCAACGGTTAACCGGGTAACCGTAAAAGCCTCCTTCTCTTTGCAGCCCAACACCCTTCCAAAGTGGCCCAAAACCCAGAAAACTCCTCTTCATGCTCTTGGTCGTTCGATCACGATCGTGTGGGCGAAAACCGCTCCTCATTTGGACTCTCCTAGCTCCCTCTACCTATAAATATGTGCCTCCCCCCGAAAAATCGCAGATGAACCCTAGCCCCGCTCCTCCCCGCGCCGCCGGACACGTCCAACCCGTCCGGACATTGTCCGCCCTCCACCTCGCTCCGGCCAATGGCGTGCTGACACGTCACCCCAGCGGCCGCTCCCGGCCAACCGGAGCGCGCCACGTCATCCCCGCGCCTCCTCTCTCTCCTCCCCGCCGTCGTCGGCCCACCGAGCCCGCGCGGAGCCGGCCCGAGCCCATCCGGGGCCCGAGCGCCGCGCGCCGCCGCCGCCGCCCGGCCGGCCTCCGTCGCCTTCAACCCGACCGCCTCGCAGGAGCGGCTCCCGCGCCGCCGCCAACCGGGGGTTCGCCGCCCCGCCTCGGCCGCCCCGGCCCGCTCCTCCACCCGGCCATCGGCCGCCCGAGCTGCTCGCCGCCGGCTGCCGTGCCCCCGCGCCGCCTCCGGCCAGATCCGGGCCGGCGCCGCTCGGATCCATCCATCCCCGACGCGGATCTGGCCTCCCCGCGCCTAACCTCGCCAGCTCGCCGCCGGTGGCTGCCATCGTCGTGCTGAACGACCCCGCCCATCGCCCGTGTGGGCCGCATCTCCTCCGGCCCAGGAGGCCCAGCCCAAGCCTCCCGTCGGCCTGCCTCGCCTCCTCTTTGTTTTGGGCCGAAGCCCATGGTGAGCCCGCCTAAATCCCGCCCCGGTCGCACTTTAGTTACCTCACGCTCACCTGTTTTTTTTCCTGAAATCGGCTGTCCCCGAATCTGTGTAATTTTCATGCCATGTTCATCATGCCGTATCCCTGCATCCGTAGCTCCGTTTCGTGCGTGTAATATGTCAAATTGTTCGCCTCGACGAGTACGTCCTTTCATACCATTGCATCATATTCATTTGAGGTCATCTAGATGCCTGAATCATTGTTGTAAGAGTGCTTCGTGATGTTTTCTGCTGTCTGTTAACAGAACGAGCTCTTTTGTCATTTTTGCCATGATTGATGTGTGCATCCTTTGAGGTTGATGTCTACATGTGTTTTGAACTATGCTATGTCTTATTTACAGTGGTGTATGCCATGTATTTTTGTGATCAATGTGGTGACTAGCACAAGCATGTAAACTAGGCTTCGTGATGTTGCTGTTTTAGTCCCTGTTCTGCTGTTATTTTGATGCCATGTAAACTTGACGCTACAGAGAGATCCATGCATATTTGGAGATACTTCAGTAAGGGTGTTTTGAACTTGTGATTATTGTCTATCCATTCATACCCTTTGTTGCAATTATGGAGTAGTCTAGCATGTCATTTTCGTGCTCTACTTTTGCTTAAAAATGTTGCCTGGCAGATGGTTTACTTGTTATTCAATTTGGCCAAGGTTGCTATAGTTGATCCTTGCATGCTATGGACTTGTTCTTGCCTTGGTTGGTTACACAAACATGTCTTCTTGATGATGCTATGCTTATCTTGCCATGCAATGACTTGTGGTGAGTGAATCGATCTTGTTAAGTAGTGTACTTGATGTTGTTGTTTTGCTAGGCTGAATCTGTTATTTCGTGATGCTATATAAACATGTTGCTACTAATCATTCTATGCATAATCTGGAGATGTTCTATAAACATGTTTTGATCTACATGTCATACTCTATCCATCCATGCCCCTGATTGCATTTATAGGTTGCTGTAGCTTGTTGTTTCCTTGCTCCAAAGTTGCTTCATAATGTTGCTGTCAGCCTGTTAACATTAAGTTCACTTGTTCCCATGTGTTTTGCTAGTATTCCATGCACCCTATGACCTTCCTATTGCCATGCTTAGCTTCACAAACATGTCTTATTACTGTTGGTTGCCTTGCCATGCTATGTTTTGCTCTGTAGTGAGTTGCACAAGCTCATCTACATGCCTTCATAATTTTGTTCCTGCCATGTATGAATCTGTAATATAACTTGCTATGTTTACATGGGTGCCATCATATCTTCTGATCCTTTTTGGCTTATGTTCACTAAAGGACTTTTGATCTATGCAATTAGTAGATTCATGCCATGCCTTTGTTTGCCATTATAAGTTCCTGTAACATGTTGTTTGATAGCTCTAAACATTGCATCGTAATGTTATTTTCTGCAAAGTCTGAAATTGTTATAACTTGCAATCTTACCATGTGTGTTTGAGCATGTTCTAGTGATTTCTAGAGTTAGCTCAGTGTTCATGTTTTGTAATGCTTTACCTTTACATCATGTACATGCCTTTTGTTATTATGTTGAGATGTTGTAGCATGTTATTTTGATGCTTGCAATATGCCTAGTTGCTGTTTTGGACAGCTTGTCCTTTAAACTTGTTTGGAGTGTATGTGTTTGAACCGTTGCTCCGTTTTGAATGTGCTATATATGAAACTTGCTTAGAATTGCATGTAGCTTCATATTATCATGTTGCATCCTTGTTTTGAGGTGTTTGCTTGATGTTTGGGTGCATTTTGCATCAATGCCATGTTTAACTTGTGTTGCTCATATCTTCTAGGCCGTAGCTCCGAATTAAATGAACTTTATATGTAACTTGACTAGAATCTCGTGTAGATCATCGTTGTGCATATTAACTTGATGTTTAACTACTTGAACATAATGTTTATTCAGATCTGGACCAATTTAGAAATATGCATATGAGGACTTGCCGGAATTGTTATATGTTGTTCCCGGCCTCATTTAAACTTGCCTTGATGTGTTGCTCTTGTTTGCATCATCCTTTGCCATGAGTAGCTTCATGTAGCCTTGTCATGCATCATACTTGTTGTGCATCATGTCTTGTTCATGTGTGGTGTGTTTACTATGTTGTGTGCTTCTTTTCGATAGTTCCTGTTTCGTTGCGATCGTGAGGATTCGTTCGTCTACGCTTGGTTCGGCTTCATCCGTTCGTCTTCTTCATGGACTCGTTCTTCTTCCTTGCGGGATTTCAGGCAAGATGACCGCTACCCTGGATCTCACTACTATCATTGCTATGCTAGTTGTTTCGTTCTATCACTATGCTGCGCTACCTATCACCTGTTTATCAAGCCTCCCATATTGCCATGAACCTCTAACCTTTGACACCTTTCCTATGCAAACCGTTGCTTGGCTATGTTACCGCTTTGCTCAGCCCCTCTTATAGCGTTGTTAGTTGCAGGTGAAGTTGAAGATTTCGCCATGGTGAACATGATTTTGGTTGGGATATCACAATATCTCTTATATTATTAATGCATCTATATACTTGGTAAAGGATGGAAGACTCGGCCTTATGCCTAGTGTTTTGTTCCACTCTTGCCGCCCTAGTTTCCGTCATACCGGTGTTATGTTCCTGGAGTTTGCGTTCCTTACGCGGTCGGGTGATTTATGGGACCCCCTCAACAGTTCGCTTTGAATAAAACTCCTCCAGCAAGGCCCAACCTTGGTTTTACCATTTGCCTCACCACCACCTATCCTTTCCCTTGAGTCGGCCAACCCGAGGGTCATCTTTATTTTAGCCCCCCCCGGGCCAGTGCTTGTCTAAGTGTTGGTCCGAACCGAGCGATGTCCGGCGCCCCCTGGGCAACCAGGGTCTATGCCAACCCGACGTCTGGCTCATCCGGTGTGCCCTGAGAACGAGATATGTGCAGCTCCTATCGGGATTTGTTGGCACAACGGGAGGTCTTGCTGGTCTTGTTTTACGATTGTCGAAATGTCTTGTAAACCGGGATTCCGAGTCTGATCGGGTCTTCCTGGGAGAAGGTCCATTCCTTCGTTGATCGCGAGAGCTTGTCATGGGCTAAGTTGGGACACCCCTGCAGGGTATAATCTTTCGAAAGCCGTGCCTGCGGTTATAGGCAGACGGGAATTTGTTAATGTCTGGTTGTAGATAACTTGACACCAGATCCGAATTAAAACGCATCAACCGCGTGTGTAGCTGTGATGGTCTCTTCTCGGCGGAGTCCGGGAAGTGAACACGGTCTTTGGGTTATGTTTGACGTAAGTAGGAGTTCAGGATCACTTCTTGATCATTGCTAGCTTCACGACCGTTCCGCTTGCTCTCTTCTCGCTATTATTTGCGTATGTTAGCCACCATATATGCTTAGTCGCTACTGCAGCCTCATCACTTTACCCCTTTCCTTTCCTTTAAGCTTTGCTAGTCTTGATACCCATGGTAATGGGATTGCTGAGTCCTTGTGGCTCACAGATTACTACAACAACAGTTGCAGGTACAGGTTATGCGATGACCATGACGCGAGAGCGATGCTTGTTTGTGTTGAGTTCTTCTTCTGCTTCTTCGATCAGGGGATATGTTCCAGGTCGGCAGCCTGGGCTAGCAGGGTGGATGTCATTTGAGTTTCTGTTTGTGTTTCATCCGTAGTCGGATGATGCTTTGATGTATCGTGATGTTGTATTCATGTGGCATTGTATGCCTTATGTATGTATCCCCATCTATTATGTAATGTTGATGTAATGATATCCACCTTGCAAAAGCGTTTCAATATGCGGGTCTATCCTTGGTGGGACCTTCGAGTTCCTTTTGGATAGGGTCACATATTGGGCGTGACAAGTTGGTATCAAAGCCTCGACCGACCCTAGGAGCCCCCTTGATTGATCGTGTAGTTTGGCCGTTGTTGAGTCTAGAAGAAAACTGTTTTCGGAGTCTATTTATATCGGAGAGTAGGAATTCTTTTACTCCTCAGCCCCTTCGTCGCTCTGGTAAGGAATCTTGACGTAGGTGTTTTGAATTACTTCTCTTCCCCTTCAAATTTTCTTTAGGATCACGCAGTTGGTTTTCCGATTGTTGTTTCTCAGCTCTTTTCATCCGGTGCATTTCTCGTCAAGTCGACTCGAGCCTCTTCATCTTTGAGTTCAATCCTCAGTTGTTTTCTTTTCCCACCCGCCCACCCTTCTTCTTCTCGGAACCGGAGTCCGTAATCGAGTATCCATCCTACTCGTGCGAAGTCTTTGCTTTCTTTCCTCAATGATTTCAACCGGTGTTTTCTCTTCAAGTTATTCGTTGGTTCCCCCTCCAAGTTGTCTTTGTTTTCCCGCCCTCCCACCCTCTTCTTCCCGGAGTCTGACTCTCTCTCGACCATCTATTTCATTCGTGTGGAGCCTCTCCAGTCTTTCATCAATTATTTCAACCGGTGAATTCGCGTCTCGTTCGTCATTCATTATCCTTTTATTTCTTCTCCGGTGGATTCTATTCCATTTTCAATAGTGATTACATTCTTTTCCCTGGATCAAGTGTTCTCCTTGCTCGTTCGCCTCTCGCCAGTTTATCCTTCCGGAGTGCTCAAGACATCTCAGGAGATTCGTCTGTGTTTGAATTAATTCGAGGTTGCCACCTCATTCAAATATTTCAATTGTTCCGGTGCATCATCTATCTGTTCATCAATCCTTTTCAACGGTGTTTTCTCTTCAGTGGGCCCTAACCCACAGGTCTTTTTCCAGGATCTTACCTGACTCTTCTAATTTTCCCGGAGCTATTCTCAATTCTTTTCAAAGTGTGACGTAAGAATGGATTTCATCAGTCAGATGCCTTTCCAAGATCAATTTCAAATCATTTCATTGTTGGTTCAACCCCTTCGCTTTTTCATTCTCCCGGAGTGTCTCAGTAATTTCGGTGGTGTTTCTCGTTGTCTTTCTCAGCCTTGAAGATCGAAGAAGAGTTCCTCTTAAATCTTGTTCATTCTCTTGAAGTTTCGCGGTTCTAGCTTCATGTTATCCTCTCGAATTATTCAGTTTGTCAGATATTCTTTTCTTACCCATCCGGAGTTTTTCAGGAATTGTTATCTATTTCTTTTCATCGGAGGCCATCGTTCCAGAAGAATTCTTCGCCCTCATCATTCCAGTTACTGTTATCTATTATCCCGGTGCTTCATTCAAGTGTTCTTTAATCAGCTCATGATCTATTTGTTCTTTTGCATCTAGATCTCCCTCAAACATATTGTTTCTTCCCGGTGATTCATTCTCTTTCATGAGTCATTTCCGAATTCTTACGGCGGTTCGTTCAAGATTCTTTTTCTTTGATTATCATTTTAATCCATTCGTTTCTTTTCAATCCTACCGGTGGTTCATGAAGACTTTCTCAAGTTTTGTGCTATGTTCCCCCTTAATCCTTTTTCAACGAGAATAAGTAGTATGCAAAATCCATTGCTTGTCATCAATTTAATTTGATGAAGGATAAGCATACAATAAATATTATTCTTATTTCTTCAAAGTGATTAATCCCTTCCTTCGGAGTTTGTTCTTGATGAATAAATTCTAGTTCCAAGTGTTCACATCTTTTCTTTTCCGGAGTTCAAAGTTCCCTTGGCCATCCCGTCGGAACCTCCATCTAAATCATCGCAAGGCTCATCTTATTCCTTCTTCCTTCATTCTATCTCATCATCTTTTTGTCAACGGAGTTCTTCATGGTGGTTCTTCACGATTTAATTCATTCTCTCAAGAGTTCATCAAGATTCTTGTTGGTGGAATTCAAGTATCTTTCCTTCTCGCATCTCGAAGTGCAATTAATTCTCCGTGTTCTTTTGAATTGGAGTTTTGCATTTCTTCGTTCTTCTCAGATATTCAAATCCGTTCAACCTTTCCTTCTAAGTTCTTTTCATTCTATTCTATCAATTCTTCCAGAGGCATTGCGATGTTTATCTCTTCAAGTATCATTCCATCTTCTCTAGTTCATGTTCTTTTCCTTCCATTTTCAAACGGAGTGTTGCCTAAATCCTTTCAGTATTATTCATTTCTTAGCTCGTTCTAACCGGACTTGTTTCATAGTCTATCTGATTCCGTGAGCTTTTGATTCTCGTCATTCTCATCGTTCCTCTCTTCTTCTCGAGTGCTCTCGATTCTTTGCTTCTTCTCTTGAGTTCTTGTTTCACCTCATCTCTTTTCCCTTCCGTCTCGGTCCTAAGATCTCGGGACGAGATCTCTTGTTAGTGGAGGAGTGTTGTAACACCCCAGATTCGTTGCGCCAGGTGTCTGCCAGTTATTCGCCTTCGTTGCCATGTCATTTGCTTGCGTGTTGCATTTTATCATGTCATCATGTGCATTTCATTTTGCATACGTGTTCGTCTCATGCATCCGAGCATTTTCCTCGTTGTCCGTTTCGCGATCCGGCACTCCTATGTCCTCCGGCGTCCCCCTCTTCTCTCTTTTCGTGAGTGGGTGTTAAACTTTCTCGGAATAGACCTAGGCTTGTCAAGTGGCCTTGGTATAGCACCGGTAGACCGCCTGTCAAGTTTTGTGCCATTTGGAGGTCGTTTGATACTCCAACGGTTAACCGGGTAACCGTAAAATCCTCCTTCTCTTTGCAGCCCAACACCCTTCCAAAGTGGCCCAAAACCCAGCACACTCCCCTCCATGCTCTCGGTCGTTCGATCACGATCGTGTGGGCAAAAACCGCTCCTCATTTGGACTCTCCTAGCTCCCTCTACCTATAAATATGTGCCTCCCCCCGAAAAATCGCAGATGAACCCTAGCCCCGCTCCTCCCCGCGCCGCCGGACACGTCCAACCCGTCTGGACATTGTCCGCCCTCCACCTCGCTCCGGCCAATGGCGTGCTGACACGTCACCCCAGCGGCCGCTCCCGGCCAACCGGAGCACGCCACATCAGCCCCGCGCCTCCTCTCTCTCCTCCCCGCCGCCGTCAGCCCGCCGAGCCCGCGCGGAGCCCGCCCGAGCCCATCCGGGGCCCGAGCGCCGCGCGCCGCCGCCGCCGCGTCCTCGCCGCCGCCGCCCAGCCGGCGTCCGCCGCCTTCAACCCGGCCGCCTCGCCGGAGCGGATCCTGCGCTGCCGCCAGCCGGGGGTTCACCGCCCCGCCTCGGCCGCCCCGGCCCGCTCCTCCGCCCGGCCATCGGCCGCCCAAGCTGCTCGCCGCCGGCTGTCATGCTCCCGCGCCGACTCCGGCCAGATTCGGGCCGGCGCCGCCTAGATCCATCCATCCCCGATGCGGATCTGGCCTCCCCGCGCCTAACCTCGCCAGCTCGCCGCCGGTGGCCGCCATCGTCGTGCTCGGGGACGAGCACGAACGCCCCCGCCCGTCGCCCGCGTGGGCCGCATCTCCTCCGGCCCAGGAGGCCCAGCCCAAGCCTCCCGTCGGCCTGCCTCGCCTCGTCTTCGTTTTGGGCCGAAGCCCATGGTGAGCCCGCCTAAATCCCGCCCCGGTCGCACTTTAGTTACCTCGCGCTCACCTGTTTTTTTCCTGAAATCGGCTGAGTCCCCGAATCTGTGTAATTTTCATGCCATGTTCGTCATGCCGTATCTTTGCATCCGTAGCTCCGTTTCATGCGTGTAATATGTCAAATTGTTCGCCTCGACGAGTACGTCATTTCGTTCCAATGCATCATATTCATTTGAGGTCATCTAGATGCCTGAATCATTGTTGTAAGAGTGCTTCGTGATGTTTTCTGCTGTCTGTTAATAGAACGAGCTATTTTGTCATTTTAGCCATGATTGATGTGTGCATCCTTTGAGGTTGATGTCTACATGTGTTTTGAACTATGCTATGTATTATTTACAGTGGTGTATGCCATGTATTTTTGTGATCAATGTGGTGACTAGCACAAGCATGTAAACTAGGCTTCGTGATGTTGCTGTTTTAGCCCTGTTCTGCTGTTATTTTGATGCCATGTAAACTTGACGCTACAAAGAGATCCATGCATATTTGGAGATACTTCAGTAAGGGTGTTTTGAACTTGTGGTTATTGTCTATCCATTCATGCCCTTTGTTGCAATTATGGAGTAGTCTAGCATGTCATTTTCGTGCTCTACTTTTGCTTCAAAATGTTTCCTGGCAGATTGTTTACTTGTTATTCAATTTGGCCAAGGTTGCTATAGTTGATCCTTGCATGCTATGGACTTGTTCTTGCCTTGGTTGGTTACACAAACATGTCTTCTTGATGATGCTATGCTTATCTTGCCATGCAATGACTTGTGGTGAGTGAATCGAGCTTGTTAAGTCGTGTACTTGATGTTGCTGTTTTGCTAGGCTGAATTTGTTATTTCGTGATGCTATATAAACATGTTGCTACTAATCATTCTATGCATAATCTGGAGATGTTCTATAAACATGTTTTGATCTACATGTCATACTCTATCCATCCATGCCCCTGGTTGCATTTATAGGTTGCTGTAGCTTGTTGTTTCCTTGCTCCAAAGTTGCTTCATAATGTTGCTGTCAGCCTGTTAACATTAAGTTCACTTGTTCCCATGTATTTTTCTAGTGTTCCATGCACCCTATGACCTTGCTATTGCCATGCTTAGCTTCACAAACATGTCTTCTTACTGTTGGTTGCCTTGCCATGCCATGTTTTGCTCTGTAGTGAGTTTCACAAGCTCATCTACATGCCTTCATAATTCTGTTCCTTCCATGTATGAATCTGTAATATAACTTGCTATGTTTACATGGGTGCCATCATATCTTCTGATCCTTTTTGGCTTATGGTCACTAAAGGACTTTTCATCTATCCAATTAGTAGATTCATGCCATGCCTTTGTCTGCCATTATAAGTTCCTGTAACATGTTGTTTGATAGCTCTAAACATTGCATCGTGATGTTATTTTCTGCAAAGTCTGAAATTGTTATAACTTGCAATCTTACCATCTGTGTTTGAGCATGTTCTAGTGATATCTGGAGTTAGCTCAGTGTTCATGTTTTGTAATGCTTTACCTTTACATCATGTACATGCCTTTTGTTATTATGTTGAGATGCTGTAGCATGTTATTTTGATGCTTGCAATATGCCTAGTTGCTGTTTTGGATAGCTTGTCCTTTAAACTTGTTTGGAGTGTATGTGTTTGAACCGTTGCTCCGTTTTGAGTGTGCTCTATATGAAACTTGCTTAGAATTGCATGTAGCTTCATATTATCATGTTGGATCCTTGTTTTGAGGTGTTTGCTTGATGTTTGGGTGCATTTTGCATCAATGCCATGTTTAACTTGTGTTGCTCATATCTTCTAGGCCGTAGCTCCGAATTAAATGAAATTTATATGTCACTTGACTAGAATCTCGTGTAGATCATCGTTGTGCATATTAATTTGATGTTCAACTACTTGAACATAATGTTTATTCAGATCTGGACCAATTTCGAAATATGCATATGAGGACTTACCGGAATTGTTATATGTTGTTCCCGGCCTCATTTAAACTTGCTTGATGTGTTGCTCTTGTTTGCATCATCCCTTGCCATGAGTAGCTTCATGTAGCCTTGTCATGCATCATACTTGTTGTGCATGATGTCTTGTTCATGTGTGGTGTGTTTACTATGTTGTGTGCTTCTTTTCGGTAGTTCCTGTTTCATTGCGATCGTGAGGATTCGTTCGTCTACGCTTGGTTCGGCTTCATCCGTTCGTCTTCTTCATGGACTCGTTCTTCTTCCTTGCGGGATTTCAGGCAAGATGACCGCTACCCTGGATCTCACTACTATCATTGCTATGCTAGTTGTTTCGTTCTATCGCTATGCTGCGCTACCTATCACCTGTTTATCAAGCCTGCCATATTGCCATGAACCTCTAACCTTTGACACCTTTCCTATGCAAACCGTTGCTTGGCTATGTTACCGCTTTGCTCAGCCCCTCTTATAGCGTTGTTAGTTGCAGGTGAAGATGAAGATTTCTCCATGGTGAACATGATTTTGGTTGGGATATCACAATATCTCTTATATTATTAATGCATCTATATACTTGGTAAAGGGTGGAAGACTCGGCCTTATGCCTACTGTTTTGTTCCACTCTTGCCGCCCTAGTTTCCGTCATACCGGTGTTATGTTCCCGGAGTTTGCGTTCCTTACGCGGTCGGGTGATTTATGGGACCCCCTCGACAGTTCGCTTTGAATAAAACTCCTCCAGCAAGGCCCAACCTTGGTTTTACCATTTTCCTCACCACCACCTATCCTTTCCCTTGGGTCGGCCAACCCGAGGGTCATCTTTATTTTAGCCCCCCCGGGCCAGTGCTTGTCTAAGTGTTGATCCGAACCGAGCGATGTTCGGCGCCCCCTGGGCAACCAGGGTCTATGCCAACCCGACGTTTGGCTCATCCGGTGTGCCCTGAGAACGAGATATGTGCAGCTCCTATCGGGATTTGTCAGCACAGCGGGAGGTCTTGCTGGTCTTGTTTTACCATTGTCGAAATGTCTTGTAAACCGGGATTCCGAGTCTGATCGGGTCTTCCTGGGAGAAGGTCTATTCCTTCATTGATCGCGAGAGCTTGTCATGGGCTAAGTTGGGACACCCCTGCAGGGTATAATCTTTCGAAAGCCGTGCCTGCGGTTATAGGCAGATGAGAATTTGTTAATGTCTGGTTGTAGATACCTTGACACCTGATCCGAATTAAAACGCATCAACCGCGTGTGTAGCCGTGATGGTCTCTTCTCGGCGGAGTCCGGGAAGTGAACACGGTCTTTGGGTTATGTTTGATGTAAGTAGGAGTTCAGGATCTCTTCTTGATCATTGCTAGCTTCACGACCGTTCCGCTTGCTCTCTTCTCGCTCTTATTTGCATATGTTAGCCACCATATATGCTTAGTCGCTGCTGCAGCCTCACCACTTTACCCCCTTCCTTTCCTTTAAGCTTTGCTAGTCTTGATACCCATGGTAATGGGATTGCTGAGTCCTCGTGGCTCACAGATTACTACAACAACAGTTGCAGGTACAGGTTATGCAATGACCATGACGCGAGAGCGATGCTTGTTTGCGTTGAGTTCTTCTTCTGCTTCTTCGATCAGGGGATAGGTTCCAGGTCGGTAGCCTGGGCTAGCAGGGTGGATGTTGTTTGAGTTTCTGTTTGTGTTTCATCCGTAGTCGGATGATGCTCTGATGTATCGTGACGTTGTATTCATGTGGCATTGTATGCCTTATGTATGTATCCCCATCTATTATGTAATGTTGATGTAATGATATCCACCTTGCAAAAGCGTTTCAATATGTGGGTCTATCCTTGGTGGGACCTTCGAGTTCCTTTTGGATAGGGTCGGATATTGGGCGTGACAGTTGTACCCAACCCCCGTCATTTGGCGCCCACCGTGGGGCGAGGTGCACCGTCGTCCGGAGACCTGCTCTGGACGGGAACCCTTTTCCTCCCTGGCGAGCACAGCCAGCCCGGCACGCCAGATGGAGTCTGCGCCGACGCGCTGCACGGCGCTGAGATCGCCTGCGTAGCCAGCTGCCTCGCCGAACTTATCGGCGAGGTTCGCCTCTCCGACAAGCCTGCATCCGATGCAGGCACGGGCGGCCCCGAGAGCCTCCTCGCGGGTCTCCTCGACCAACTCCACGTTGCCGGCGAGCCTGCCATGGACCTGGAGTCCATAGGCTCCACCGACCCGATGCTGGTCGACTCTGACACCGCGTCGCTTGACGCATTCCCCACCAACGTGGTGGTCTACGACGAGCCGCTCCCTTGCGCGGGAAGCGGCGGAAGCACCGTCACGGAGGTTCTCGTCCTCGACCATGGCGAGCGCTCGGCGAAGGCGCTCACGACCCGCTCGACGCGGCTCTGCGAGACCTGTCCGCGCCGATTCTGGGAGACACTGACGCCGAGACGCTGGAGGCGCGCCGCCTTCAGCTCGTCGAGGGCGCGAAGAAGCTGGCAAGCATGAGACGCTTGTCAGAAGCCTACCAGCGTGAGATGGATCGCGCTGTGGGCGGCTCGCCGGCTCCGACTAGGCCCAGCCGCCTAGGCGCGGTCTGGCAACGTGGCGTGCAATCGCCAAATTGTTTGGGGCCGATCGCCCTGTGTACGCCACGCCCGCGGAGAACATACGCGCCGCCCAGGCGGCGGCGGATGAGCTGGACAACTTCGAAGGTGAAGAGCGCCGCCTGATGACGGAGCGATTTCGGCAGCTCCTCGACGCGGCTGCCGCGCAGAACAAAGTCAGCTGCCGCACGGAGGCGCCGCAGCGACAAAACGATGACTTTCCTCCCCGCCGAGATCAAGGCGCGACGTCTTGGACACCAACAGGCGGTGTCCGCAGAAGAAAAGGCAAGCATCCGGCTGTCAGCCACAGTCGGACTCGCATCACCATCGAGCACGACCAAGACGGCTGCCCCAAAGCAGTGGAACGGTGGGATGACTATCTGCCTCCCCCTCCTCACAAAGAAAGACGAGTCTCCCTGCCACCCGTTGAGCATCCGACTCTCGGCGACTGCCTTGGCCGCCGATTGGGAGTCGGAGAAAATGACGCCCGCCACCGGATCGACCGACTCCACCGATCCCTGGCGCTGGAAGAAGAAGACGAGTTGGGTCCTCCCTGTTTCGGGCCCCGCATCCGAGATGAGCCCTTCCCCAAAGGGTTCACGCTCCCCCGAGATACACCCAAGTACACCGGCTCCGTGAAGCCGGAGGATTGGCTAGTTGACTACTCTACGGCCGTCAACATAGCAAATAGCAACAAGCGTGTTGCCGTGAAGTACGTTCCACTCATGCTCTAGGGCACGGCCCGGACATGGTTGAACAGCCTGAAGCCCCGCAACATCAACAGCTGGGTCGACTTCACCGAAGCCTTCGTCCGCAACTTCACGAGCACGTACAAACGGCCTCCCAAGCCTCGCCAACTCTCCTTGTGCGTGCAAGGCCCCGACGAGTCCACTCGTGACTACCTCACGCGCTGGGCCGAGATTCGGAACTCCTGCAAGGGCGTGCATGAGGTGCAGGCTATCGAGTACTTTACTGCTGGGTGTAGAGAAGGCAACTTCCTCAAGCACAAGCTCCTCTGAGACGAGCCAGAGACCCTCGATGAGCTGCTGGTCACAGCAGACAAGTACGCCACGGCCGACTCCTCCATGAAGGCGGAGATTCAAGTTAGTGCGACTGGCAAAGTCGCCCCTCAGGCTCCAAGAACTCCGGCTAGGGACACCAGTCGGCGGCAGCAGCAGAGCGACCACAAGCGCAAAGCCCCACAGCCGGCTTCCAACAGCCGGCAAGTGGTGACAGTTGAAGACCAACAGCCGGAGGGGCAGCCTCCGACCAAGCGACAGAAAGGCGGCAAGTCCAACTGGTTGCCGGCCTTCTCCTATGAGCAGACTCTAGATGGCCCCTGCAAGTTCCATAGCGGCGCGAAGCCGTCAAATCACACCACCCGGAAATGCCACTGGCTCACCAGAATTGCCAAGGGAGACGGCCTACTCCCTCCCCCGCCTGCTGGGCAGTCGCGTCAAGCACTCCAGAGTTCATGCACTGGTCCAAAAGGCCTATCAGTTGGAGCAGAGCTGATCACCCAGAGGTGATGCCGAATCCGGGCTCCTACGCCCTGGTCTTAAGCGCCACACTCGCCACAGATAGGTGGGCCACTCATTTCTCGCGAGTGCTTATAGACGGAGGCAGCAGTATCAACATCCTGTACAAGGATACTATGGAGAAGTTAGGAATCAAGTGAAGACAGCTTCAGAGCAACCGGACTGTGTTCCACGACATTGTTCCTGGCCTTTCCTGCTCGCCAATCGGCAAGATCCTGATAGACGTCCTCTTTGAGGACAAAGATCATTTCCGTCGAGAGCCAGTTTGGTTTGAAGTGGTGGACCTCGAAAGCCCGTACCATGTGTTGCTTGGCCGACCTGCTTTGGCCAAGTTCATGGCGGTCTCCCACTATGCCTACCTCAAGATGAAGATGCCGAGTTCCAAGGGAATTCTAACCGTGGCTGGCGACTACAGAAAGTCGTCCGCTTGCGCGACCGAAAGCAGTCGGCTGGCCGAGTCCTTGGTGATCGCGGCTGAGAAACGACTTCTTGATCGGGTTGTGGCGATGGCCGACAAGCAGCCCGAGATGTCGCCCGACCCCAAGGAGTCGGAAGCAGAAGGATCATTCAAGCCGGCCAGAGAAATGAAGAAGATACCCTTGGACCCGGAGCACCCAGAGAGGTGTGCTGTCATAGGTACAAACCTTGACAGCAAATAGGAAGACGAGCTCATCGATTTCCTCCGTGAGAATCGAGACATCTTCTCATGGTCCCCTAAAGACATGCCAGGTGTACCGACGGAATTCGCCGAGCACAAGTTACATGTCCGGTCTAATGTGAAGCCCGTCAGGCAGCCCTTGTGCCGCCTGTCAGAAGAGAAGAGAAGAGTTGTTGGAGAAGAGATAGCCCGGCTCCTGGCAGCCGGCTTCATTATGGAAGTGTTTTTCCCAGAATGGCTAGCAAACCCAGTCCTGGTGCTAAAGAAGAACAAGCAGTGGCGGATGTGTATCGACTACACAAGCCTCAACAAAGCCTGCCCCAAGGATCAGGTGATAGACTCCACAGCCGGATGCGAGCTGTTGAGTTTCCTAGATGCATATTCTGGATATCACCAGATCAAGCTGAACCCGGCTGACAGATTGAAGACCGCCTTCATCACGCCGTTTGGTGCCTTCTGCTACCTGACCATGACGTTCGACTTGAGAAATGCCGGTGCCACCTTTCAGCGTTGCATGCAGAAGTGCCTCCTCAAGCAACTCGGCAGAAATGCCCACGTCTACGTGGATGATGTGGTGGTGAAGACGGAAAAGCGTGGAACACTGTTGGAAGACCTCAAGGAAACCTTTGAGAATCTGCGCCGATTCCACATCAAGCTCAACCTCGAGAAGTGCGTCTTCGGAGTACCAGCCGGCCAACTCCTTGGCTTCCTGGTGTCTGAACGCGGCATAGAGTGCAACCCTGTGAAGATCAAGGCCATCAAGAGGATGGAAGCACCCAGAGGACTGCTAGACGTGCAAAAGTTCACTGGCTGTTTGGCGTCCATCAGCCGATTCATCAATCGGCTGGGCGAGAAGGCTCTCCCCTTATATCAGCTCATGAAGAGGACGACCTTTTTTGAGTGGACTCCCAAGGCGGACGAAGCTTTTCTCCAACTGAAGAAAATGTTGACTACGCCCCCTGTGCTGGTGGCCCCGACTCCCAAAGAGCCCATGCTCCTATACATTGCCGCCACCAGCCGGGTAGCCAGCACAGTCATTGTAGTTGAGCGCAAGGAGGAAGGCAAGGCGCTACCTGTCTAGAGACCGGTATATTACCTGAGCGAAGTACTGTCGGCCTCCAAGCAGAACTACCCCCACTACCAGAAGATATGCTACGGCGTGCACTTTGCCGCCAAGAAATTGAAGCCTTACTTCCAGGAGCATCCAATCACTATGGTCTGCACAGCCCCACTTGCCGAGATCATCGGAAGCCGAGATGCTTCTGGCCGAGTGGCCAAATGGGCCATCGATCTGGCTCCCTACACCATCTACTACCAGCCCCGCACCGCCATCAAGTCGCAAGCACTGGCCGACTTCCTCGTCGACTGGGCCGAGACCCAGTACCTGCCGCCAGCGCCCGACTCCACCCATTGGCGGATGCATTTCGACGGCTCCAAGATGCGCACCGGCTTGGGAGCCAGTGTCGTCCTCACTTCCCCCAAAGGCGACAAGCTCAGATATGCGCTGTAGATCCATTTTGCCGCCTCCAACAACGTCGCTGAGTACGAGGCACTCATTCACGGGCTCCGGCTTTCCAAAGAACTCGGCATTCGCCGGATCCTGTGTTATGGCGACTCTGACTTGGTGGTCCAGCAAACATCTGGCGATTGGGACGCCAAGGATGCAAACATGGCGAGCTACCGCTTCCTTGTGCAGCAACTCAGCGGATACTTCGAGGGGTGCGAGTTCCTCCACGTGCCAAGGAATGACAACGACCAAGCCGACGCCTTGGCACGAATCGGCTCCACCCGCCAAGCAATACCATCCGGCATCGCCCTTCAGCGCCTCCTCAAGCCGTCTGTCAAGCCTTCACCAGAATCAGACTCCATCTTTGTGCCGGCTCCACCCGAAGAAGTCGGATCCGACTCCAAGAGCGCTCTAGTCAAAGCCGGCCCGGGGACTTCAGAACCCGGCCCGGGGACTGTGGCGACCAATCCGATGACTCCAGAACTCGGCCCGGGGACTGTTCCAGTCGGCCCGGGGACTTCATCAATCCAGCAAACGGCTGCGGACTCCAACCCGCCGCCTCCCAGCCCAGCCGCCCTCGTCAAAGTCGCAGTACTCGTAGTCGAAGAAATAGCAGCACCCTCATGGGCACAGCCCATCCTCAAGTTCCTGGTGAGCAAGGAACTGCCAATTGATGAAACCTTGGCTCGGCAAGTACAACGCCGAGTGGCAGCCTACACCATAGTCAATAGAGAGTTGGTCAGGCGCAGCGTCACTGGCGTCTACCAGCATTACGTCGAGCCAGAGCAAGGCCAAGCGATTCTCAAAGATATCCATCAGGGCGAGTGCGGCCACCATGCGGTTTCAAGAGCACTCGTCGCCAAAGTATTTCGACACGGTTTCTTTTGGCCGACTGCCCTAGAAGAGGCCAAAGAATTGGTTCAAAAGTGCAAAGGGTGCCAGATGTTCTGCTCCAAGCCACATCAGCCGGCTTTGGCACTCAAGACTATCCCCATTGCCTGGCCCTTTGCGGTTTGGGGCCTGGACATGGTGGGACCATTCAAAACAGCACGAGGCGGCCTGACTCACTTACTTGTCGCGGTGGACAAATTCACCAAGTGGATAGAAGTGAAGCTCATCAAGAAGTTGAATGGTCCGACTGCAGTGACTTTCATCACCGACATCACGACTCGGTACGACATAACGCACAACATCATCACCGACAATGGCACAAATTATGCCAAAGGTGCCTTGGCCCGTTTCTGCGCGACTCAGGGCATCCGACTGGACTTAGCGTCCGTTGCTCATCCGCAGTTAAACAACCAGGTAGAACGAGCAAACGGCCTCATCCTGTCTGGCATCAAGCCTCGACTGGTCGAACCACTGGAGCGTTCGGCCGGCTGTTGGCTTGACGAGTTGCCAGCCGTCCTCTGGAGTCTGCGCACGACTCCAAACAAGTCAACCGGCTTCACACCCTTCTTCCTCGTCTATGGTGCTGAGGCCGTCATCCCAACGGACATAGAGTTCGACTCTCCGCGAGTCACCATGTACACCGAGGAAGAAGCAGAAGAAGCACGTCAAGACGGTGTCGATCTGCTGGAAGAGGGCCGGCTGTTGGCAATCAGCTGGTCCAGCATCTACCAGCCGAGCCTGCGCCGATATTACAACAGGAAGGTCAGGCCGAGATCTTTCCAAGAGGGCGACCTTGTGCTCCGGCTGATCCAGAGAACAGCCGGCCAACACAAGCTGTCGGCGCCTTGGGAAGGTCCCTTCATTATCAGCAAGGTGCTGGGAAATGACTCCTACTACCTGATCAACGCTCAGAAGCCCCGAGCACGCAAGAGGGACGACTCCGACAAAGAGATGGAGCGCCCATGGAATGCAAATCTTCTCCGAAGATTTTACAGTTGATGCAGTATGTATCACGCTACCCTTGGTATTAAAGTACCAAGACTTCGGCCCCCTCGAGACAAGCTCGGGGACTGCCCTTTTTTGTTATCTATATGATAAGAATTATGCCTTCGAGTATATTACTCTTTGTTATGCCGCTTGGCACCGGGCTCGACTAGTCGGCCTAGGGACTCGCCGCCTCGCGCTATGAAATGCTTCCTGCAGTCAGACAAGTAGTGTGTGGCGCCTAAGCCGTCTCCTGTCAGAAGCCGCAGCTTGCAGAGCGACTGTTTGGTAGGCAGGAGTAAGGAAGAACGGGCGCCCACACGAAAAATGGCTAAGGACCCAAAGCACAAACATAGCCTAAGATGACTTCCTGCCTCTCTCAAGCAAAAGCCGACTCATGAGTAGTCGGCTTGCCGCTTTCTTCTAGCCTCTCTTAAGTGAAGCCGACTCGTAAGTAGTCGGCTTACCGCTTTCTAGCCGACTTGTTAAAAAGACTCTAAAATGGCCAAGTACTTGCCTTCCCAAAGTAGCCAAGCATTTGATCCAGTGGCAGTCCGCAGAGCGGTTGTCCGACTGGCAAGGCGGCGACTAAGGGAAGGCAGCAAAGGAAAAAGCCAAAAGAGCAATGAGCAAGGAAAGATAGAACTCGGATAAATATTTACATAACATAGGCCCTTGGCCGAATCTTCAAGTAGAAGTTCAAAGTACACCCCGCGGGTGGAATTGTTCGAATTAACAAAGTTCTTTAAAGACTACTAAGGCAGATAAAGTGAAGGCAAAGACGGTAGCCTAGGAGGCGGCATCCGGGTTCGGAGGGTCGGAGGAGACGGCGGTGTCAGGCGCCGGGGCGGCCGGCTGGGCAGTCTCGGCTTGATCGTCTCTGGCGGCAGCCGCCTTCTCCGAACGCGGCTCGTTGCTGGAGGCACGGTCGAGCTGAGGCTGGTCGCCCGTTCCGTCTTCTGGCGCCTCCGTCTCACCTTCGTCCTCCGCCTTGCCTTCCTCCTCGGTGCTGGAAGCAATCACCTCCGCCGAGTGCTCATCGTAATCTGGGTTCATCCCGAACCACTCCGGTGGCGCCTCCCTGCCGTCTTCAGCCCGATCAGGGACGAAGATGCTGGTGTCGGCATAGTCGGCGATCGCAACACGAGCGATGAGGGCATCTTCCACAGCTACCAGCTCCGCCTGGGCCTCTGACCGGAACGCGGCCAGACGGTCCAGGTCCAGCCCTGGATACCACGCCTTGATGAATTCCAAGGCCTGGCGTGCTCCAGCCCGGGCCGAGGAACCTTTCCAAGCCTCAAGACGACTAGCTGCGACCTCCAGCCAGTCGGCAGTCCGACTGGCAGTGCGCAGAACCGGCATGTGTGGCCATAGGGCGGCAATGGCCTGGGCGCCAGCACGCTGAAGCCGGCGCAGCATCCGATGGGCCGGCCGCAGACGAGCCTCGATGTTCAGAAGCTGCTTGTCAAGGGTCCGGGGGCCGTTGGCGGCAATCTCCGCACCATCTGCCCTCCGTGCCTCGCGATCTGCCTCGATGGCCTAAGTGGCTACCTGCGAGTGGCCAGGGAAGAAGTCTGCCAAGACGAAAAAGAAGCAAGTCAGAATCAGGAGTCGCCCGACCCACTGTCGGCGGCTCAAAGAAAGTAAAGAAACTCACCGTCGATGATGTCCTCAATCTCATGGAAGCCGGAAGTCAGCTGCGCCTCCTTGTCGGTCCAGGAGGAGCGCTCGCTCTCGAACTCGGTCAGGAGTGCAACCTCTTTCTTTTCTGCCTCCTCCTGCGCCTTCTTGAGCAGCTCCTTTTGCTCCACCAGCTGCACGGCCAGCAGATCACGCTCCGCGGCAAGCTTGCCGCACTCCTCCCCCTTGGCGCGCAAGGCGGTGTTGGCCTCGCCCAGCTGCTGCTGAAGAGTGGCGTTGGCCTCTGAAGAATAAAAAAGAAAGACGTTAAGTCGTCAACAAAGAAAGTCGCTGAGAAGATCCGGCCCGATTGCTCAGCAGTCGGCCCGAATCTCGGGGACTACAGCCCGCGGGTGCGCCAGCGCGCCCCCGCAAAGAAGAAGGAAGACTCACTCCGACTCTCTGACAAGTCGGCAGTCCGCTTGCTCAGCTCCTCAATATTGCGGTTGAAGGCAGTGACGCGGAGGTTGTGGTACTCCTGCAATAAGAATTTTTAGACAAAGATAAGTATCGGAACTCGCCAGAAGGAGTTCCGAGCCGCCTGCTCAGCAGCCGGCCCGAAACTCGGGGACTACACCCAGTGGGTGCACTGGCGCGCCCCCACAGAGAACAAAGAAAAAGCAAAGTCAAAAATGAAGCATACCCGGATGGCTACTCGCGATGCCAGATGCGCCTTGGTGCAGGCCTGGATGGCGTCGCCCTCGGCTCGCAGCTTCGCCTGAACGTCCAGAAGGGCCTGGCTCAGCGGACCCGTGCCGCCTCCTCGCACCCACCCAACAGGCGCGACGCTCGTCACCTCGGTGTCTGGGATGGCCGAGCTGGCGGCACCGGTCTCTAACGGGCGTGGCGCCGAAGTCGCCTTCTCAAGGCGGCGGCGCACTGGCGAGGCGACTTGAAGGATAAAATCCTCAATCCAGACCCCTGGTTCTGTCGTGCCGTCGTATGCTTCTATGTTCACAGGTTTGAAGCCTTGTGGGAATTCATGGTCCAGTACTTCTTCGGTCAAGCACAGGGGGTGAGCAGCCCCTCTGTATCTGGACGCGCTGTGGCATGCAGTCGGCTGTTGTTGTGTCTGGAGTTTATTCCGAACTGGTATTTGGCTTGCATGAGCCTTTGGGTGACCATAGTACCTCGCCGGGGTGTGTCCTTTAGATCCGTAGAAGGACCTGGCTGCACCGGCTTTCTTATCCAGATGCTCACGTAGATCGTGCACAGTGTCCGTAGCCGCTCTGTTGTGGTTGCGAAGCGGCACGTCTGGTTTCTTGGTCGAATTTTCTTTTGGTGGAATGGCCGCGTCGTCGAATTCTGGCAGTAGCTTGCGCTTCGGATAGCTTTTACCATATCTTTCTTCAGTGTCTAGCACTTTATTCCATCTTCGGCTGACTTTTCCTGTGCGGCCTTGAACCATTGCTTCTGCTTTTTTAGACTTCTTGCTGTGGCCATAAGCTTTCGGTGGAGGTTGTCTCGTTCCACTTGTTCATCCGGGATGATGAATGCATTGTCGTCCGGACTGTTTTCCTGTCCTGGGATGGTTTCATGAGATCGTCCCTCCGGATCATTGTGATCGGATATTTGCTCCGAACTTGGTTTGGCGTGATCTGGCTCATCATGCTCCATCGCTTGGTCCATGTGGTCGTTATTGCCTTCGGGGTTTACGGGTATATCGACCCTTTTTGCGTTCTTGTCGCTATTTTTGCGATTGTTGGACTTTGGGCGGTGTCTGCGCCGCCTTTTTGGCTTTTGCCCGGGTGTTTTATCTTCCAGATTATCACTGTCGTCCCTCTTGGGTGTATCTACCATGTATATATCGTGTGACAAGGTAGTAGTCCCACGCGTCGGAGAATCTAAAGCATCTCCTGCATTATCGTCCATACCGTTGATGTCTTCGGAGTTGAAGTTAAGAATGTCGGTTAAATCATCGATCGTGGCAATGAAGTGGGTGGTGGGTGGGCAACGAATTCCTTCGTCGCCTGCTTCCCACTCAGGCTGGACATTGTTCGGCCCAAATCCTCCTGACAAAGAGAGAGACTTTAATGAGTTCAGCATGTCACCAAAGGGCGAGTGCTGGAAGATGTCCGCGGTGGTAAACTCCATTACCGGAGCCCGACCTGGCTAGACTGGCTCGAGGGTATGCGGACCGGAACCAACAACCGGACATGAGTTCGGGGGCCCGGGGTTACAGGATTCCACAGAGGTGAGACCTGTGTTCGGCTCCACTGCGTATGAGTATGTGGTCTGCGGGGCGGGGTCTACCCCTCCATCCTCGGGCGACGCAATCTGCTCCGGATTTAGATCCGGGGCTGCTGCAGGGATGATATCCCGAGCGTTGTGCGACAGCAGGTCTAGGCCGTGCCCATCATGACTGTCCGACGCTCCTGGCGCAGGCTCGAATCCGCCGAAGAGCAAGTCTCCGCGAATATCCGCCGTGTAGTTCAAGTTTATGAACCTGATCTGGTGGCCAGGGGCGTAGCTATCGAACTGCTCCAGATGGCCAAGCGAATTGGCCCGTAGTGCAAAGCCGCCGAACACAAAGATCTGTCCGGGGAGAAAAGTCTCCCCCTGGACCGTGTTGTTGACGATTCAAGACGCCATCAAGCCTCAAAGCGATGACACAGAGGAACTCTCAATGAAAGCACCAATGTCGATGTCAAAACCGGCGGATCTCGGGTACGGGGTCCCGATCTATGCGTCTTAGGCTGATGGTAACAGGAAGCAAGGGACACAATGTTTACCCAGGTTCGGGCCCTCTCGATGGAGGTAAAACCCTACTTCCTGCTTGATTAATATTGAAGATATGAGTAGTACAAGACTAGATCTACCACGAGATCGTAGAGGCTAAACCCTAAGAGCTAGCCTATGATGGTATGATTGTAATTGTGATCGGCCTTCTAAGGACCATTCTCTCCGGTTTATATAGACACCATAGAGCTAGGGTTTACATGGAGTCGGTTACAAGGAAGGAAATATAATATCCGGATCGCCGAGCTTGTCTTCCACGCAAAGGAGAGTCCCATCCGGACATGGGCCGAAGTCTTGAGTCTTGTATCTTGACGCTTCTATAGTCCGGACGATGTTTACACTTCGGCTATCTGGATACCCCCTAATCCAGGACTCCCTCAATCATCAATATCAATGAAGCAGGATGTAGGCTTTTACCTCCATCGTGAGGGGCCGAACCTGGGTAAAACCTCGCGTCTCTTGTCCTGCTCAACCCCTCTCAAGCTACCACATGGATGCCTTGTCCTCATGACTAAGTCCTCACACTAAGGACATGTGCCGTGACAAATCCATGACAAAGCTGCTAGAATTGCTAGACTCGACAATAAAGATAAACATAGACCTGTTGTTGGCATGCCTGTTGTGTCTATTCAAATAGGAGATCATTGTTATCATGGCTTATGTCATTTGGGTGCTAGTGTGAGTGCAATTCCATTTACCCTTTACCAAGCAATTATGAATGATATTGCACCCGTTGAAATAGAAGACATTGATGTTACTATTAAGCTTGCTAATAGAGATAATATATCACCAATTGGGATTGTTAGAGATGTTGAATCTTGTGTGGGAAAATAAAATACCCTACTAATTTTCTTGTTCTTGGTTCCCCACAAGTTGATTTTTGTCCCATTATATTTGATAGACCATTCTTGAACATTGTTAATGGTAAGATAGATTGTGAGAAAGAAACTGTTAGTGTAAGTTTCGGGGATGTGTCTCATGAGTTTAATTTCTATAAATTTCATAGACAACCCCATGATAAAGAATTGCCTAGTAAAGATGAAATTATTGGTCTTTCTTCTATTGTTGTGCCTCCTACTGATCCTTTAGAACAATATTTGCTAGACCATGAAAATGATATGTTCATGAATGAAAGATGGGAATTAGATAAAATATTCTTTAAACAAATGCCTGTCTTGAAACACAATTTGCCTGTTGAGACTCTTGGAGATCCCCTACAACCCAAGAGTGATCATGTGTTCAATCTTAAACAATTACCTTATACCTTGAAATATACTTATCTCGATGAGAAAAAGATATATCCTATTATTATTAGTGCTAACCTTTCAGAGCATGAGGAAAAGAAATTATTGAAAACTCTGAAGATGCACCATGCAGCTGTTGGATATACTCTGGATGATCTTAAGGGCATTAGTCTCACTCTATGTCAGCATAAAATTAATATGGAACCTGATGCTATACCAGTTGTTGATCACCAACAACGGTTAAGTCCTAAGATGAAATAAGTGGTAAGAAATGAAACACTAAATATTTTAGAAGCAGATATAATTTATACTATTGCTGATAGTAGATGGGTAAGTCATGTTCATTGTGTCCCTAGTAAGGGAGGTATTATTGTTGTTCCTAATGATAAGAATGAGTTGATCCGCAAAGAATTGTTATAGGTTATAGAATGGTAATTGATTTTAGAAAATTAAACAAAGCTACTAGGAAAGATCATTACCCTATACCTTTTATTGATCAAATGTTATAAAGACTATCAAAACATACACATTTTTGCTTTCTAGGTCTTTATTCTGGTTTTTCCTAAATACCTGTATCATAAGAGGATCAAGAAAAAACTACTTTTACTTGCTCTTTGGTACTTTTTCTTATAGATGTATGCCCTCTGGTTTATGTAATGCACCTGCTACTTTTCGAAGATGTATGACTGCTATATTCTCTAACTTTTGTGAAAAGATGGTTGAGGTTTTCATGAATGATTTCTCCATTTATGAAACTTCTTTTGATGATTGCTTAAGCAACCTTGATCGAGTTTTATAAAGATGGGAAGAAACTAATCTTGTCTTGAATTGGGAGAAGTTCCACTTTATGGTTAATGAAGGTATTGTCTTGGGGGATAAAATCTCTGAGAGGTATTGAAGTTGATAAAGCTAAAGTTGATGCTATTGAAAAATGACGTGTCCTAAGTGTCGTGGAATTAACACGTCAGATGTCCTAGTGAGAGGACTTAGTCGTGGAGCCATCGCAACGAGATTAGCTTAAAGAGTTTAAACCGGAACAAAGGACACAGGGAGTTTATACTGGTTCGGCCCCTTGCGGTGAAGGTAAAAGCCTACAATCCAGTTGTGGTGGAATTGATGGGTCTCGATGAGAAGGGAGCGAATCCGCTTTACCTATCTCTCGAGTTGTTGTTTCTTGTCCCTGAACCGCTGCCGGGTCGTCCCTTTATATACACAGGTTGACGCCCAGCGATTTACAGAATACCGAGGCCGGCTCATATACATGTCCGGCTCGGTCTCTACCTTTCCCTAACTTACAAAACAAGTTACATATCTCATGGCGGTTTATGTCTATGGGCCCTAATCCGCCCTTGGGCTCTAGGCCTCAAAGCTTCAATAGTAAAGCGCCATATTCCTTGACTTCATGGGCTTCAATGCGGATGAGCATAACCCGGACCCTCTTGGGCGGTTTATACTCAGTAGTTATATCCCCAACATTAGGCCCGAGATTGATTTGAACCTGTTCATGTCAATCCTTAGAAAAACTCCTTAATCTTCAAAGAATCTTGTAAAACACCATGACATCTTGCCCATATGCACTTGATAAATCACCGTGACATCATCTCTTAAGATTGTAATAAATCGCCGTGACGTCATTTCTATAAAAAACCTGTAAATACATCCTTTTCATTAATGACCCTCTGAAAACCGAGGCGACAGCTGTGTCAGATATCCATTTTTTGGGTTCCTTGATTCCCGCGCCTGTCACTTATCCCTTTGCCTTATAAATATGGCCAAGGGTCATTATTTTCTTTCCCCTTCGTGCCCCTTCACCTCATCGTCTTCCTCGCATCACCTTCGAGCTCGTGCGCAGCCGCCGCCGTCGACCTTCGCTTCTGCACCGCCAACGGCCGCTGCATCAACCTGATCGGACCAGAGAAACGCAACGCCTTCTCCGCTGTTCGACAACGTCAGTAAGTACTTCTTCTCATATAACAGATCTTCTTTAGGGCTTCCGTTGTTCATCCGTGTTCTTCATCGTTCCCCGCTTTCCTCTTTAGATCGCGTAGTTTGATCTGAATCTGATAATAAAGGCAAGCAACAGTAGCTTAGCATCTCTTTCTAATCATGGAAGATACCCTTCTTTGCATAAGATCCCATCTGAGCATATGTATTCCTCTGCTGTCGTGATTTTAGGTTAAAAACTTATCTCCTTTTCTGAACTGCAGTAGATCCAAAATTATCACACCAACTTGTGAAATCTCTTTGTACAACACTTAGGAATTTTTCAGATCTGCCACTTCCGCACCATTGTAGGCGGTTTACACTTTTAGAAAATGATAGCCCGCCAGGCACCATTAGCCCTCCTTTTAAACCGCCAACTCAAACATAATACTCCGTGTTATCATGCGCATATGCTTCAATTTGTTTTTCCTGTCTTCTAAACCGGATTATCTGCATCAATCAAAACCTTATCCCGGCTTTGGTTCTCTTTCCAATTTCCTGTTCAAATGGCCAAAACGTTTTATGCTTGCAATTGGGTCCCTTCCCAGGTTACTGAAGAGCAACTGATTGGGTATGTTGTGACTGGCACTTTAGCTAGCAAGGAAAACCTGCACTGGAGAGTCCCCAGTTTAGAAAATCCTCCTGAACCGCAGAATGGAGAAGTAATTGTTTTTACCAATCATCTGAATCGAGGGTTCAGCCCGCCTGGATCAAAGTTCTTTCTTGATGTTCTTGCGAGCTTCCAGATCCACCCTCAAGATATTGGACCGAACTCTGTGTCCAATATATGTAATTTTCAAGTTTTTTGCGAAGTCTATCTGCAAGAGGAATCCACTATGGAATTATTTCGGGACTTCTTTTACTTAAATCGCAGTACTAAATTTACGGACGGGCCCAATACTGAACTAGGGGCGTTCCAATCCAGAAGAGAAAGGATGTTGACTTCCCTCATGCCAAACTTCATAGCCACCCCAAGGACTGGAACCAAACTTGGTTTTACTGCCTCAATACAGCTCCAGATAATGAAAATCCTCTGCCGGGTTATCATGCATACCAGCTTACCAAAACTCATCCGTTCCCTCAAAGGCTGACTGCCAAGGAACGATCCAAATATGCACCACAACTCTCAAAACTCAAAGCCCTCATGGCAAACAGTTTAACAGGTGTTGACTTCGTCTGCTGCTGGATATCTTGGAGCATTCTGCCTTTAAGCTGGCGTCCCGGTTTAATGTGCGAGTACACGGGGAACTTGAAAGATCCTCAACGTCATATTGATATTCAGCTGACAGAGGATGAAGTTACTGAAGCTGTTAAGAAAATACTTGATGAACCGGTGGATGTGTGCAGCAGAGTAGGGCTTAGCCCCTTCTATGCGTCCAACAAACCGCCAGCTGTAAGAATTGCCTCATTTTTACCTTAATCTGGCCTTTCTTAAATACTCCTTTATAATCTATTATCCAATTGTGCAGGGCGATGATCTATTCTGGAAGAAGAAATCACAAGATAAACTGGCCAGAGCACCCCGCAGCAAGACTAAGACTGTAAAGAAGCTAGCAAAGAAGAAAACCACCGAACCCTCTGATTTTCCGAATGACGAAGAGCTTGATGACCCGAACTCAGAGGTAGAATTAGATTCCCTTGGTTCTTTTTTCATACACCTCATTGACCATGATTATTATCAGGATGACGTGGAAGCTAGCCGCGCTAGTAATGTAGAGGTAATTGTTCTATCCTCCGATTCAAATCATGTGTCAGTACCAAAACATTGTCGAGCAGTCCGGAAAGTAAAACATTCACACCCTCTTGCTCATTTGGATCCACACTTTTCTTTGAAGACACAGCAGCAAGAAGCTCGCCGCACCACCCGGCACAGTGGTCAAGTGGTTACCTCTTCCGGTTTACCATATTCCCAGGCTCGCAAGCATCGTCAAGAGGTCTCTTGTACTTCTAATATATTTTATCCCAAGGCGGGTTACTTCCGATATCCGCTTAATCCATCTGATTCGAATTATCAGGGAACTTCCAATTCATCCTCCGGCGATTCATCAACCACACAGATGCCTCCACTCAAGACCATTCCTGGGTAAGCATAGTAGACTTATTTTTGTGCCTCGCTCTAGTTTACTATACCAATCTCTGTATTTTATTCTTTTCAATGCCAAAGCCAGACTTAGCAAGAAAGCCAAGCTGGCTATACCAATTGATGAAAATCCGGCTACTGAACCGGAGAGGACCTCAGAAGCGATTGATCAAAACGCTGACATTGCTCTGGATGATCCTGTACCGTAGGGTCAAGATACTTTCGTTGATCCTCCAAAAGTTAATCCAACTAGTCATCATGTTGATCCACCAAGCCCAACTGCCGATCCACCAAGCCCAGCCGTTGATCCACCAAGCCTAGCTACTGATCCACGAAGCCTAGACAAGATTGTTGATAGCACGACAGATGATGTGGTGATTACTGGCTTTGGCCACACTGCTCCTGGTAACCATGTCGCTTTATCAAAGCACAGTGCCAACGAAGAATTTTCTGCTATGGACAAAGGCAAATGGAAGACTGATTTGTCAAGGTATGCTCATCTCAATGCTCAGGACATCCATTCTGGATATTTGAACCGACTGTTTACAAGTCGTGACTATGAAGCCGGTTTAGTACACTTGATGAAGGAGCGATATGAGGTAACATTTATTCCTTTGCATAAATCCTTTTCCCTTAGAATCTGCTTCGATTATTAACTCCAGTAGCCCCCAAGGGCCGGTTTATTGATGTTAACATAAACCTAGACTTGCAAGAGAAAATTGGACTTTGCCTGTGTAGCCCCTATAGACCAGTTTATTCCTTTAGGATAGTCCGGTTTACACATCAAAATTTCTTTTCAGCTATTGACATTATCCGGCTTGCTAAGAAGCTTGACAACCTTGAATTGATCCGATATGCATTAGCCCCCAAGTGCCAAGTATATAACTTGTTGAATGCTTGGGACTTAAAATATCAGTTAAGAAGAAACAATCCACATTAGCCCCCAAGTGCCAAGTATACAACTTGTTATGTGCTTGGGACTTTGAAAAAAGTATTGCCCACTCATTATCTGTCTTTTGCAGGCTGACTTAACCAACAAAGATTCTCAAATCACCGACCTCCAGGAAAACATCAAGTCCCAGCAAGCCGAAACATCCAAGGCCAATGATGAGTTGAAGGGCGCTTTAACAGCCATGGAACAATTGAAAGATGGCTTCAAAGGTGAGCGGGCAGATTGGGAGACTAAAAAAGCCACTTTGCTGAAATAGGTAGAGGATGCTGAAGTGGCACTTAAACCGGTGGCGGAAGAGCTGACTGGTTTAAAGTGGCAGATTAACGCTATGACTTCTGCCATCTTTGATAAGTAGCCTTGTAATGAACCGTACTTAATCATACTTGAAACCGCCGATTTAAAAATAATATGGTAACCACTGCAGGTAGCCGTGTCGCCCATCTTGGCTCAGATATGCGCAAGAAATTGAAGGCTACCTATACCTTGATAGAGCAGTTATATACCGGCGCTCAACGAGTCATCTGCACAACCTTGTACAATAAACTGCTGCCAACCTTAATCAAGGACACATTGGCCAAACTATCCATGACACCTGCCCAACTAGAAGAGGTGAAGATATCTGCTGCAAGGGCTAGCGCTTTATCTGCACTGACTCGGGCTAAGGCTTGGATAGCCAATCTTGATCCGGAAGACATTGGAAATGGCTATCCTAGCCAAAAAGAAGACAAGTCAGAATTTGACAATGATGCCCTTAAAGCCTTGACAAAAGAGATGCGCCCGCTTGCAAGTAGATTGGCTGAAGAGACTGATTTGTCTTTCCACTAGTCCATCTATGATGCTGACAACAGACAGATCGATGCGTCGGTTTATGAAGCCCAAAATCTAATCTCGCCAATCCGTAAGCACACTTATGCCCCTGATGTTGAACCGTCAGATCTTATAAGTGATGAAGTTGTCTTCCGAGCTTTGTCTGGAATTGACTGGGCAACCATTGACTTCCAGCCAGTGGATGGGGAGGCGGAGGTTGAACCGGTGTAGGATAATCCGCAACCTTCTCATCAAGCTGAAGAGGAGTCATAATCCGGAATCCGATTTATCGTTTGTGCACCATCCTCTGTACGAGAAACAATTATCCTTTTGGGTAGTTAAAGCGCCTTGTAATAGGCTAGCTTAAAACACTTGGTCTGCTATGCCATCGTGCATAGCCACTTTTCTGAGACTGTCAATTTGTCATGATATGCAATGTCTGCTTATGATGTTTAACAGCTTTATGCAATCCTGTTTTCTGCATTTGAGAAACTTAAAATTGCCCTAGTGGTTTACCGCCGGACGGGTTATGATACCCAATATAAAGCCAGAGTTTTATAACCAAGGCTGTAAAACAATGAAATATGAAATACATCATACCTGTGATATTGAATCACATCGTTGGTTTTACCAACTTTTGTAGTAAGGGTGATAACCCGAATCTTGAGTGTTTCATAACTCCCACCATGCTGTGCTGGTGTATAACAAGCCATGCTCGGTTATGATAAACACCGGATGATCATCCTGACGACTTATAGTCAATGCCAGACCGGGTTAGGAAACACCGGTTTTAAAATTGGTTGTGTACTAACAACTGATAGTTGAAAGCCATGCCGGATTAACAAACACTAGGTTATATTGATGACTTATAGTCCGGCCGCGTCAATAGACGCCGGTTTACCTCAAAATTTCATAAAGGAGAAAAAATTGACAAAAGCAAATAAAACTTGTAGTCGAGGCTTTTCAAGGGCTGCCAAGCCCAAATTCGAGGCTTTTCATGGGCTTCCAGGCCGCTGAGTTAAACCATTTGACAAAGCCTTTTAAGATGGGCCTCCAATTAACCAATCATCGTTTTAACTTTGATAAGTTCAGGGCCTGTATAAGATTGACTTGTCAAACGTTGGGCGGGTCATACCAGGATTACCTGGACGGAGTGGCTTACTTGATGAAGGCAGGTTAACCCGGGGTTTTCGGTGAATACACCTGGCTTCCAAGCCTGGCTCGATAGCCTATTACAAGGGTCCTTTCAAACTCTTTGTTGCTTTGCACAAAGAGCCCCCAAGTAACTTTTTGAGCTATGCTCAGTGGGTGCCTATGTTTGAGCTTTGCCTGGCAACAAACTATCTTTGGCCCCTTGGGTGTGAAGCTCCCAAGCTTTGTTGTGGCATGATAGCTAGTTTAATGGACAAATAGGATGTCGCTTTATAAGCAGAAGCCACCTTGTAACCAAGAAATATTGGAAGAACGATAGAGGCCCTGCTTTTAGCAAGGATGTCAGTTTATTATATTGATCATAAAATATACATTGTCAAAATATGTACATAATGGGAGCCTATGGCTCAGGTGTAGCAAGGCCGAGCAATGTTCCACGGCCGACGGGTCTCCTCCTCCGATTTGCGTGAGTCTTGGTTCTCTCGAACATCGATGAGGTAGTATAATCCGTTGTTCAGATTATTGCTAACCACAAATGGCCCTTCCCAAGGTGGGGATAACTTGTGCATATCGGTCTAATCTTGGATGAGCCTGAGCACTAAGTCGCCTTCTTGAAAAGTTCTGGTCTTAACCTGGCGGCTGTGATAATGCCGCAGGTCTTGCTGATAAATCGCCGAACGAGCTGCCACCATGTCCCGTTTTTCATCTAACAGGTCCAGTGCTTCTTCGCGTGCTTGTTCATTGTCCGCTTCAACATAATTGGCCACCCAGGGCGAGTCATGACGAATACCACTAGGGAGTACCGCCTCTGCCCCGTAAACCATAAAGAAAGGTGTATAACCCATAGATCGATTGGGGGTGGTATTTATGCTCCATAATACAGAAGGTAATTTCTCCACCCAACAACCCGGCGTCCTCTTCAAAGGAACCATAAGCCGGGGCTTGATACCCTTCAAGATTTCCTGATTAGCTCTCTCTCCTTCACCATTAGACTGGGGGTGAGCCACTGATGACACATCAAGCCGGATGTGCTCTCGTTGACAGAAGTCCTCCATATCACCTTTGGAAAGGTTCGTGCCATTATCTGTTATGATGCTGTGTGGAAAACCGAAGCAGAAGATCACTTTCTTCATGAATTGAACCGTCGTGCCTGCATCACACTTGCTTACTGGCTCCGCCTCCACCCATTTAGTAAACTTATCAACAGCCACCAAAAGGTGGGTCTTCTTGTCTTTGGACCGCTTAAAAGGCCCTACCATATCAAGCCCCCAAGTAGCAAACGGCCAAGTGATTGGAATCATCCTTAGCTCCTGAGTCGAAACATGAGCTCGGCATGAAATTTTTTGACAACCGTCGCACCTTTTCACCAAATCCTCAGCATCAGCATGAGCCATCAGCCAATAAAAGTCATGACGAAAAGCTTTAGCAACTATAGTAAAAAAAGCTTTAGCAACCAAGGATTTTGAACTGGCGTGGTGACCACAATTTCCTTCGTGAATCTCAGGCAAAATCTCACGACCTTCTTCAGGGGAAACACATCGTTGAAACGCCCCTGAGACACTGCAGTGATGTAACTCGCCATTATGAATAATCATGGACTTGGATCGCCGGATTATCTGTCTGGAAAAAACTTCATCTTCTGGTAACTCGCCCCGGTTCATATACGCCAAATATGGAATCGTCCAATTCGGAATAATATGCAGAGCAACCACCAACTGAGACTCCGGATCAGGAATAGCCAGGTCCTCCTCTGTAGGCAACTTAACTAACGGGATATGCAAAACATCCCGAAAGGTATTGGGCGGCACCGGTTTACGCTGAGACCCCAGCCGGCTTAAAGCATCTATCGCTTCATTTTTGTGCCGATCAATGTGCTCAACCTGATAACCTTTGAAGTGACCAGCAACAATATCCACCTCTCGTCGGTAAGCCGCCATGAGTGGATCCTTAGAATCCCAAGTACCAGAGACCTGCTGAGCCACTAGATCAGAATCCCCAAAGCATCGTACCCGGCTCAAGTTCATTTCCCTGGCCACTCGAAGACCGTGGAGTAAGGCTTCATACTCAGCTGCATTGTTAGTACAGGGAAACATTAAACGGAGAACATAATGAATTTTATCACCTTGAGGGGAAGTAAGGACAACTCGAGCCCCTGAGCCTTGCAATTGCCTAGACCCGTCAAAGTAGATAGTCCAGTATGTGTTATCCGGTTTATCTTCCAGCGCTTGCAACTCTGTCCAGTCATTGATACAATCCACAAGTGCCTGGGACTTGATAGCTGTCCGAGGCATATATTTCAACCCGTGCGGTCCAAGCTCAATATCCCAATTAGCAACCCGGCCAGTTGCCTCCCTGTTCTGGATTATATCCCCCAAAGGAGCGGAACTGACCACTGTGATGGGATGGCCCTGAAAGTACTGTTTAAGCTTCCGACTTGCCATGAAAACCCCATACACCAGCTTCTGCCAATGCGGATATCTTTGCTTTGACTCAATGAGCACTTCACTGATATAGTAAACCGGCCTTTGAACCGGATATTCCTTCCCAGCCTCCTTGCGCTCCACCACAATAGCCACGCTGGCAGCCCGGGCATTAGCAGCCACATATAACAACAACAGTTCATTCTCAACTGGAGCAGCAAGGACCGGCGGCTCCGCCAACTGTGTTTTCAGATCCTTAAACTCCACATTAGCAGCATCACTCCAGACAAAATTGTTTGTCTTATTCATCATCTGATACAGAGGAATTGCCTTTTCTCCCAACCGGCTGATAAACCGGCTCAGGGCTGCAATACGACCCGCCAGACATTGAACATCGTTGATACATGCCGGTTAAGCTAGAGACGTAATAGCCTTGATCTTTTCCGGATTAGCTTCAATGCCCTTGTTAGACACCAGAAAACCTAAGAGCTTGCCTGCCGGAACACCAAAGACACACTTGGCTGGATTAAGCATCATCTTATAGACCCGAAGATTGACAAAGGTCTCTTTCAAGTCGCCGATCAACGTCTCCTTCTTCCTGGACTTCACCATAATATCGTCCACATAGGCATGAACATTGCACCCAATTTGATCATGAAGACAATTCTGCACACATCGGTGATAAGTCGCCTGAGCACTTTTGAGCCCGAAGGGCATAGACACATAGCAGAAGGCTCCAAAGGGAGTGATGAAAGCTGTTTTCTCCTGGTCCTTAACTGCCATCTTGATCTAATGATAACCAGAATAAGCATCCAAGAAACTCAAACGCTCACAACCCGCCGTAGCATCAATGATCTGATCAATATGAGGGAGAGCAAAAGGATCAGCCGGACAAGCCTTGTTCAAGTCCATGTAATCCACACACATTTGCCAAGTGCCATTCTTCTTCAGCACCAGCACTGGATTAGCCAGCCACTCCGGATGAAAAACCTCAAAGATAAACCCAGCCGCCAAGAGCCAGGCTACCTCCTCACCAATAGCCTTGTGCCTTTCTTCATTGAAGCGACAGAGAGACTGCTTGACCGATTTAAACTTGGGATCAATATTGAGATTGTGCTCAGCGAGTTCCCTCGGTACACCTGGCATGTCAGAAGGTTTCCATGCAAAGATGTCCCGGTTCTCATGGATGAACTCGATGAGCATGCTTTCCTATTTCGGATCCAGAGTGGTACTGATACTAAACTGTTTGGATGAATCGCCAGGAACAAAATCAACCAACTTAGTCTCATCAGCCGGTTTAAACTTCAGGGTCGGGTCATGCTCTGTGGTGGGCTTCTTCAAAGGAGTCATATCTGCCGGATCAACATTGTCCTTGTAGAATTTCAACTCTTCTGCCGCGCAAACGAACTCAGCATAGGCCGCATCACCCTCTTCACAGTTCAAAGCGATCTTATGACTCCCGTGTACCATAATGGTCCCCTTATGACCCGGCATTTTGAGTTGTAAATAAACATAACAGGGCCTTGCCATGAACCTTGCATAAGCCGGTCGTCCAAACAGGGCGTGATATGGGCTCTGGATTTTCACCACCTCAAAGGTTAAGGTTTCTGACCTGGAATCATGATCATCTCCAAACACAACTTCCAGGGCTATCTTGGCAACCGGATATGACGATTTACCTGGTACCACACCGTGAAAAACAATACTTGACGGTTTAAGATTCTTATCCGTCAATCCCATGTGACGGAAGGTTTCATAATACAGGATGTTGATGCTGCTCCCTCCATCCATGAGTACCTTGGTGAACTTATAACCCCCCACCTGAGGTGCCACCACCAAAGCCAGATGACCTGGATTATCAACCTGGGGTGGATGATCCTTTGTGCTCCACACAATGGGCTGCTCAGACCAATGCAAGTAACGGGGTACTGTCGGTTCAACAGTGTTAACTGCCCTCTTGTGAAGCTTCTGATCGCGCTTGCACAAGCTAGTGGTAAAAACATGATACTTCCCACCATTCAACTGCTTCGGGTGACTCTGATAACCTGATTGCTGCTGGCTGTGACCACCTTGGTTGTTCTGGTTGCCCTGATTACCCTGAAATCCTGAGTTTGAACTGCCTCCGCCGTAACCCGGCCCGTGAGATCCAGGACCTGAACCGCCATACAAACCTTGATCATACCGGAAAAGATCAGAGTTTTTGAACTCCTGCATAATGAAGCAATCCTTCCAGAGGTGCATGGCCGGATTCTCCTTCGTCCTGTGCTTTGGGCAAGGCTGGTTTAACAGGCGCTCCAGATTCATGCCTCCACCGCACTGGGGCGGTTCACCCTTACGACGCTGCGCATTACCCTACACGTTGGTGTTAGCCACAAAATCTGAATTGTCCGCTTTACGCTTACCATGGCCCGCTTGGTTATGTTGCTGCCCCTTTACGCCGTCGTTCTTCTTTCCCTTCTCCGGCTTCTCATCGTCAGACTCGGGATCCTTGGTACTGTCAGAATCGACATACTTAACCAAAGCGGCCATCAGTGTTCCCATGTCATTGTAGTGACGCTTGAGCCGTCCCAACTTCAATTTCAGTGGTTTAAACCGGCAATTGCCTTCTAATGTTATGATCGCCGAATCAGCGTCGATGCGGTCCGACGAGTGCAGGATCTCCGAAACCCATCGTACCCAATGAGTTGTTGACTTGCTTTCTCCTTGGACACAAGCAGCCATATCCACAATTGACATGGGTTGCTTGCACGTGTCTTTGAAGTTTGCTATAAACCGGGCCTTCAACTCGGCCCATGAACCGACGGAGTTAATGGGTAGGCTCTTTAACCAAGTGTGAGTTGTTCCATCCAACATCATGGTGAAGTACTTCGCACACACCGCTTCATCTACATCCAGCATCTCCATTGCCATCTCATAGATCTCGACATATGACTCGGGAGGTAAATCGGCGGTGTAATTAGGCACTTTACACGGACCCTTAAAATCCTTGGGTAAATGCACATTGCGTAGGGCTGGAGTGAGACACGGCACTCCCCAAGATCTGAAAGCAAGTCCTCGTTCCACTGACATCGTCGGCCGAACCGGAGCGGGCTGATGATCCGCGTACTGTGCCGCTAACTCTGCTTCCTGACGCGCTCTACCATTATTCACCACCTCCTGAGCATTTGTACCGCCACGCGTCGGGTTAGGCCCTCGAGGGGTATCACGGTTCCGCGCACTGCTTGACATAGCCGGTTCATCAATGTGCCTGCTGTAACTCTTGCTCGGGCGAGGGGTTGAATGAATCCTGTCTCGGCTGTATGAATAGGCCTGCTGCTGCACCATAGCGGTTTGAAGAAGATCCCTGGCCCGCCGAGTCTCAATTGATGCGGGAGACTCGCCTTCCATTGGAATAGCTGCCAATCGAGACACCGCAACAATCATGTTATCCAAAGGGGGGGGAAGTGACCCGGCGGGGGTGACATGTATTGCGGCGGGTCATCTGTTCATCGAGGTGGGTCCATCACCCGTGGTTGATCCGACACTCCTGTCCTAGGTGCTGTAGTCCGGTTTACCGCTGCCAGATTACTGGGTCCTGCTCCTGGCATATTGAAGAGATTCATTGCTTCGTAAACTGGCAGTAGGCGAGACCGATGCCTCCTCCTCAATACATCATTCGAAGCATTCTGATCTAGCATGCGCCGATAATTCCCCGCCTGAATCCGCTGTGACTGGGCATCTAAAGCGGCCTGCTCATCAGCCATCCTGGTTTCCTCAGCTGCCAAATCCTCCTTAGCTTGAGCTATCTGATCTCACAGCTTTGTGACCTCTGCATTATGGTGATCTTGAGTCTCCGAGGCAACTACTGTGGTCAGCAACGTCGTCTAGGCGTCCAATAAACCGGACAGAATTTGAGCCAGCCGGCGCGCGCGGCCTCCTGCCCTGGCTGCCGATCCAGAAACCATATTTACTGCAGTTGAAGATTGCAATGTGGGCTGCATACCAGCCATGAAGATCGCGACCCGGTTTGGCGGTTCAAAGGGGTCCGGATACTGTCGCCATTGGAACAACCCCCGAACCGACCATCCTGTACTTGATACAGTGACTTGGTCTCCCCGGTAGATGATTCACCATTGGAGTAGACAGCCGTCTCACCATCACATAACGGTTCAGATTCGGTACCATGGATGAATCCTACGAACGCCCGCTTCATGGCAGGCGAAACCCGGACAGGGCTTGTACACTGAGCCGTCTCGACGAGGTCGGTGCATATGTCCGGCTCAGGGCCCGGTTCGTTGATCTTGCCGATGAAGACGTGGATTCCTCCGAAGGGGACCCGGTACCCATACTCGATTGAGCCAGCGTCAGGGCCCCAGCCTGCATCATCGATGTAGAGCTTGCCGTGACGACTATTCGTCATCTGGCCCACTGCATATCCCTTGAGTCCTTCGAACTTGCCCTTCAAGAACTCGAAACCATCTTGCGAAAAGCCCCACGATGGGCACCAACTGTCGTGGAATTAACACGTCAGATGTCCTAGTGAGAGGACTTAGTCGTGGAGCCATCACAACAAGATTAGCTTAAAGGGGTTAAACTGGAACAAAGGACACAGGGAGTTTATACTGGTTCGTCCCCTTGCGGTGAAGGTAAAAGCCTACGATCCAGTTGTGGTGGAATTGATGGGTCTCAATGAGCAGGGAGCGAATCCGCTTTACCTATCTCTTGAGTTGTTGTTTCTTGTCCCTAAACCGCCGCCGGGTCGTCCCTTTATATACATAGGTTGACGCCCGGCGGTTTACAGAATACCGAGGCCGGCTCATATACGTGTCTGGCTCGGTCTCTACCTTTCCCTAACTTACAACACAAGTTACATATCTCATGGCGGTTTATGTCTATGGGCCCTAATCTGCCCTTGGGCTCTAGGCCTCAAAGCTTCAATAGTAAAGCGCCTTATTCCTTGACTTCATGGGCTTCAATACGGATGAGCATAACCCGACCCCTCCTTGGCTGTTTATATCCATTATTTATATCCCCAACACTAAGGATATCAAAGGTATAAGAAGTTTCCTTGGTCATGCTGATTTCCATACAAGATTTATTAGAGACTTATCTAAAATTTCTAGGCCTCTCACTAATATCTTGAAAAAAGATGTTCCATTTGTTTTTGATGATGATTGTGTAGAAGCCTTTGAAATACTTAAGAAAGCCTTAATTTCTGCACCTATTGTTCAACCACCTGATGGGAACATACCCTTTGAAATTATGTGTGATGCTAGTGATTATGCTGTTGGTGCTGTTCTAGGACAAAGAGTTGATAAGAAATTAAATGTTATCCATTATGCTAGTAAAACTCTAGACATTGCTCAAAGAAATTATGCTACTACTGAAAAAGAATTTTTACAATTGTGTTTTCTTGTGACAAGTTCAGATCTTATATTGTTGATTCCAAGGTAACTGTTCACATTGATCATGCTGCTATTAAATACGTTATGGAAAAGAAAGATGCTAAACCTAGACTTATTAGATGAGTTCTCCTGCTACAAGAATTTGATTTACATATTATTGATAGAAAGGGAGCTGAGAACCCCGTAGTAGACAACTTGTCTAGGTTAGAAAATGTACTTGATGACCCACTACCTATTGATGATAGCTTTCCTGATGAACAATTAGCTATCATAAATGCTTCTCACAGTGCTCCATGGTATGTTAGTTATGCTAATTACATTGTTGCTAAATTTATACCACCTAGTTTCACATACCAGCAAAAGAAAAAAATTCTATGATTTAAGACATTACTTTTGGGATGACCCACATCTTTATAAAGAAGGAGTAGATGGTGTTATTAGATGTTGTGTACCTGAGCCTGAACATGAACATATCCTATGCAAGTGTCACTCTGAGGCCTACGGAGGGCACCATGCTGGTGATATAACTGCACACAAGGTACTACAATATGGTTTTTATTGGCCTACTCTTTTTAAGGATTCTTGTAAGTATGTTTTGTCTTGTGATGAATGTCAAAGAATTGGTAATATTAGTAGACATCAAGAGATGCCTACGAATTATTCACTTATTATTGAACCGTTTGATGTCTGGGGATTTGATTATATGGGACCTTTTCCTTCCTCTAATGGGTATACTCATATTTTAGTTGCTGTTGATTACGTTACTAAGTGGGTAGAAGCTATATTCCAACTAGTAGTGTTGATCATAACACTTGTATTAAAATGCTTAAAGAAGTTATTTTCCCGAGGTTTGGAGTCCCTAGATATTTAATGACTGATGGTGGTTCACACTTTATTCATGGTGCTTTTCGTAAATTGCTTGCTAAATATGATGTTAACCATAAAATTGCATTCCCATACCATCTTCAGTCTAGTGGTCAAGTAGAACTGAGCAACAGGGAAATAAAATTGATCTTGTGAAAGATTGTTAATAGATCTAGAAAGAATTGGTCCAAGAAACTTGATGATGCATTATGGGCTTATAGAACTGCTTATAAGAACCATATGGGTATGGCTCCATATAAAATGGTTTATGGAAAAGCATGTCACTTACCTCTCAAACTAGAACATAAAGCTTATTAGGCAATTAAAGAGCTCAACTATGATTTCAAACTTGCCGGTGAGAAGAGGTTATTTGACATTAGCTCACTTGATGAATGGAGAACCCATGCCTATGAAAATGCCAAGCTATTTAAAGAAAAAGTTAAAAGATGGCATGACAAAAGGATACAAAAGCGTGAGTTCAACGTAGGTGACCATGTCTTGCTATACAACTCTCGTTTAAGATTTTTTGCAAGAAAACTTCTCTCTAAATGGGAAGGGCCTTACATTGTTGAGGAAGTTTATCGTTCCGGTGCTAACCCGAAGTTGGTAAACATGCAAAGAATCAAACATTATATCTCAAGTACTCCCATAAATGTTGAAACCAATGTTATTAATACCATAACTCCGGAGGAATACATAACGGAGACTTTCCAGAACGTTCTAGACTCCCGAAAAGGAATAGGTATGTGATACGGTAAGTAAACCGACTCCAAAACTTTTCCAATGGAAATTTTACTCTGTTTTGGAATATTTAAAAGATTAGGAAAATAAAAGGTAGTCTAAAAAATGCACGAGGAGGCGACAAGCCTTGGGTGCGCATCCTACCTCCCTGGGCGCGCATCCCAGGCTTGTGGCCACCTCATGTGCCCTCCGGACTCTGTTTTCTTGCAGAATACTTCTTTTGGTTGTTAAAAATTCATTATATAACCCCCCAAAGGTTTTGACCACATTACCACGACAATATCTTATATTCTTGTTTTTAGCTTGTTCTGTAACATATTTGGAGCAAGATGTCTTTGCAAGAGACGGTCTGGGAGAGTCGTGTCTCTCACCTGATGCCTAGCCCAGGAGCATACAGCGAAGCTGACCACTTTGGGTGGTCGATGGAGGAAGAGATGGAGGCTGACCTGAAAAGAGTGGATGCCATGGAGGAGGATCAAGAAGTTACCTCCCGCCCTCAACCCGAAGCCATATTGGAGGAACTCCAGAGCTCAGCATTACCGAATTCGGTCATACCTCCCAATGCTAGATTTCTCTCTTATGATAACATGAAAAAGAGTGTTGCTTTTTCCCCCACAGCTAGGAAGATTCCATGGGTGATCGTAGTTCTAGCCATCACATGCAAACTCTGTAAAGAAATATTGTTTCTCAAACAGCAAGTCAATAGGTTAGAGGAAGAAAATCGCATCTCGAAGGGTATTATCGCCAAGAAGATTGCATCATCACCTCCAAAGAAAGAGATCTAAACATAGGGGTATGGGTGCTCCTATTGGCAGCTGCCAAGCATGGGGGAGGTGCCCCGGTATCGTATCACCATCACATCTTTACCTTTATCATTTTTCTTAGTTTGATCATTTTGGTTATATCTCTGTTTAGTAGAATAAAGTTTTAATATGATCTGGCTCTAACTTTTGCCTTGTGTTCCCTCTATGTAATCGAGTCCTTAAGTTATATAATAAAGAGTTAGTTTAGAGTTGAGGGCTTTGCTTTCTTGCTATGATCTTGAGTAAAAGAAATAAAGAGTAAAAGAAATAAAAATATTATATAATGATCTTTTGAGAAGTGATGACTTCACATATAAGAAGTATGTCGCATGAAATTTGTTGGGAGTTGACAAACATAGTTTTGGTCATTGTTGCAATTAATAGGAAGTAATAAAGAAAGAGAGGTCTCACATATAAATATACTATCTTTGTTGTGGAATAGTCACGGCAGATGTCCTCGTGAAAGGACTTAGTCATAGAGCCATCGCAACTAGGTTAGCTTAAAGGGGTTAAACGGGACAAAGGACACATGAGTTTATACTGGTTTGGCCCCTTGCGGTGAAGGTAAAGGCCTAATCCAGTTTGAGGTGGTATTGCTTATGTCTCGATTACCAGGGAGCGAATCCGCTTGACCTAGCTTTGATTGGTCATTTCCTGTCCTGAACTGCCGCCGGGTCGTCCCTTTGTATACATAGGTTGACGCCCAGCGGCTCACGGAGTCCCGGCCGGCTCATAGAACGTGTCCGGCTCGGTGACTATCTTTACATGCCTTAAAGTACAAGTCTTTACATATATTGCGATTTACCCTTACGGGCCTTAAGTCGCCTTAGGGCCTTGGGCCCTTGACTAAACTGCTATCTACAATGTCTTCGTGGGCTTCATATGATGAATCGCCATAGGTATAACATGTCCCCTCCTGGGTGGGTCATACTTAATAGTTATATCCCCAACATTAGGCCCCAGATTGATTTGAACTGGTTCATGTCAATCTTCAATATTTAGAAAAAATCTTCTCTTCTTCATTGGTGAGAGAACTCGTAACCCGCCATGATGTCATCTTCTAGATTTGTGATAACCCGCCATGACGCACCTGCCATTAATTCACATAATATCCAACATATCTCAACGAATCTTTATCTTAATAACCGTCCCGAGAATCAAGGCGCCTGGGCAACTGGATAACCATGTTTCGTCCTCCTCGCTTTTCGTGCCCACTTATTAGCCTTCTCCTTATAAATAGCCATGACTGGTCTTCTTCTCATTCTCCCCCTTTCCATCATCTTCCTCCTCTCGCAACCCTCTGCCGCTCAAGCTCCGCCACCGCTATGAAGCACCTCGTCCTCCTCAACCTTGGCCGCTGCATCAACCTGTGTCGGATCAGAGTACACTGGCGCTCCACCGCAGTCGAATCTGCAACTGTAAGTGCTTCTCCTCCAGCGCATCAGATCGCTTTAGGATTTCAACTTTTCGTCGTGTTCTTCATAGTTTCTTCATAGTTCTTCCACCGCAGCACCCTTTGATCTGAAAAATGGTATAGAACTTGTGCGGTAGTAGTTTTACTTTTGCCCTCAATACCAGCGGACCCCTTTTCCTTTGGAAACAGATCTCATGAGAGCTTATGAACTCCCCTGCACTAGTTTTAGGTCTTGAATTATTTTCTTTTGCTGAACTGCCACTGATCCAAAATAATAGTTGCAATCTGTGAAACCTGTTTGTACAGTACTTAGCAAAAAACTGCATCCTAACAGATCCACTTTGTCATGGCGGCTCATATCACCGACTGTAGTTAAATTCAATACTCAATAGATTTTATTCTGATAGACATCAAACTGCTCATGGCGGCTTATATAACCCACTATAGCTATTCATATGCCATTAGGCCCCTTTTAAGCCGCCATTTGAATATGTGATGTAATATCTTTCGTCTGGCTTATTTTTGAACCGGCAAATTTGCTCTTTTTTCCTTTTAGGCTTCCTTGTTCATAATGCCGCCCAAAACAACCACTTTCTATAACTGGGTTCCTTCCATCGTCACGGAGAACACTCTTCAAGACTTTGTGAAGACCGTCTATCTGCCGAAGAAGTCTGTCATGTCTTACCACGCCCAAAAGCCGGAAGAAGAAAAGCCACAGCCAAAAGAAGGCGAAGTCACTGATTTCACCGATCATATGAACCGGGGCTTTTCACCGCCCGGCTCTAAGTTCTTCAGGGATGTTCTGCACTTTTTTAACCTTCATCCTCAAGACGTCAGATCCAATTCCATGTCCAACATATGCAATTTCCAAGTTTTCTGCGAAGTCTACCTTCAAGAGGAGCCCACCGTGGATTTATTCAGAGAATACTTCTATTTGAACCGCCAGAATGAGTATTCAAACAGACCCAGTGTGGAGCTTGGTGGAATCTCAATTCAGTGCAGGAGGGATGTTATCTTCCCTTACGCTCGTCTGCCGAGTCACCCCAAGGACTAGAACCAGACATGGTTCTATTGCAAGGACACCTCTCCAGCTGATGAGAACCAGCTGCCCGGCTTTCGCGCCCTGCGCCTCGAGTCAAACCATCTTCTTCATGACAAGCTGTCAGCTGCTGCATGCAAGAAACTCGCCCTACCTTTGCCAAAGTCAAGGCTCTGTTGGGAAACGGCCTAACTGGCATTGACTTGGTCAGATGCTCGGTTTCATGGCGGGTTATTCCACTGAGTCACCGGGATGGCTTAATGTGCGATTATACTGGCGCCAAGAAAGATCCACTGCACTACAACTCTGAAGACTTAACTGACGATGCCATCAGTGAGATGACAAAGTCTCTTTTACATGAAAGCCTGATAGACTGCAGCAAGGCGGGTCTCAGCCCTTTCTGCAAATCTAACCCGGCAACAGCAGTAAGCCGCCAAATCATTTATTTTTCCTTCATCCTTGAGTACTTTGTTTTAACTCATCATTGATGATTTTCACAGGCTGATGACGATTTCTGGAAGAAAGAGTATGATCATGAAGCTGCCAAGAGAGCCAGGAAGGCTAAGAAAGCCGCCAAGAAGGCCACCAAGAAGAGAGGGAAGAAGTCCAATGCTTCCGACTTGCTTCAACTGGACGACACCTCTGAGTCGGAGGTAGCCCTTGATTCTCCTGGATCCTTTTTCAACTCTCTTATTGACACTGATTATCATCAGGATGATACGGGAACGAGTCAAGTGGTTGAAGAAGAGGTAACTATTATTTCCTCCGACTCCGAGCCTTTGCCAAGACAAAAAATCCGAAGAGTAACCCGGAAAGTAAGATTTTCACACCCCTTAGCTCATCAGGATCCTCACTTTCTTTTGAAGCAACAGCAGCACGAGAGCCGGCGACAGACTCGGACCAGCAAGGATGCAGAACTATCCTCCAGCTTACCGAACACGCCGAGGAAGTGTCAAAATGAGGTCACCCCCGACTTAAACTCTTTTTATCCTTTGGCGGGTCTTACTCATCAACCTCTCAACTCTTCTGACTCAAATTATCAGGATACATCTCATTCCTCTTCCGGTGACTCAATTCAATCCAACCTCCCAACTTTCAAGACCGCTCCTGGGTAATGGCGATTTACTTATCATTTACTCATTCTGGTCCTTTTATGCTTATATTGACTTCATAACTCATGCAGTGGAAAAGCCAAGCACAGCAAGAGGGCACAGATGAATAAGTCGGTTGAAGATCCAAAGGTCAATGAGCCGGAGCAGCAGACCCTAGCGCCTGAAATCTCCGTCCCTCAATCATCTGAGCCGGTTCTTGATGACCCGCGAGTAACTTCTGATCCTCCTATGGAGCGAGCCAGTGATGACCCGTTAAATCGTGAAGTATCAAGTCCAGTGAAGACGGCTGATGATCATGATGAAGACGTGGTAATCACTGACACCGGCTTTAAAGAACCGGGAAGGCCCACTGTACCAGCCAAGCACTCTGCCAAGGAGGAACACATTGAATGATGTAAAGTCAGATTTGATGTTGCTGACTACTCCCAATTGAGTATTGGTGAAGTTTTTTCTGGTTATCTTAGCCAAGTACACAGTAGCCGCGAGCTTGAAGTGGACATGGTGAAGCAGATGCACCAAAAATTTGAGGTATAAGCTCCCCCATTCTTTAAGTTATGCCTATCCTGCCAACCCCCAAGTTTACTGCTTATGACGAATTTGAATATGTTGTGAACTTGATCATCATGAACATGGAAATGCTATAGACTTAAGCTCCGGTTTAAAATAGACATGTCTCGACTTGTACTGAACTCGTTGCCCCCAAGGGCCGGTTTAATCTGTATGAATGAGCCGGTCCTTCATACTCTTGAACACAATACTTACTTGTGTAGTCCTGATGACCCGGCTCTGACCAGTTGTAGCATCAAGAGGTCATCATAAAAATTGCAGTGAAAACAAGCAAGATGCATTAGCCCCCAAGTGCCAAGTAGTCTTGCTTGCAAAGTGCTTGGTACTTATTCTCATAAGCCGCCACATAAATAGAGCTTTCGGTAGACATTATCCCCCAAGTGCCAAGTGTTGGTGCTTGCAAAAGGCTTGGGATTTTAATATGTTGAACTAACATTGAATCATGGTTTTGATCCGGTGTATGAACAGACCACCACTGCTCAACTTCAATCAGAGCTGTCTCAATTGAAGAATTGCCTGGAGCTGCAGGAAACTGAGACCCGGAGGGTGAACTCAAAGTTTGAATTCAGCGTGTCTGAAACAAAAAAACTGAAGGGCGGCTTTGAAGTTGAGGAAAATGCCTGGGCTGAAGAGAAGATTGCCTTGACCCAACAATCTGAGAAGGTGGAGGCGGCTCTTGAAGAGGTGACAACTGAATTGTCCGGCTTAAAATGCCACATGTCTCAGATGGTCTCGGCTATCTTTGGTAAGTCGCCTTACGACTGTCAAATGTTGAATATCCTTCTTGATTATATGAACCGCCTTTAACTCATCCATGATTACTATGCAAGCCCCAAGAGCACCAACCTCAACCAAGATATGCTTGTAAAGCTGAAGGCGGTTTACACATTGGTGGAGCAGCTATACACTGGTGCTCAACGTGCCTTGGCCACAATTTCACCGTCTAATGAAGCCCCCACACTCTTGGTTGATGTGTGAAGGAAACTTTCCATCTTGCCCGAGAGGTTTAATGAAATGAAGCGGTCAACTGCCAGATCCGGAGCTGTGACTACTTTAAGCCGGGCCAAAGCATGGCTACTAGAGCTAGACCCGGCCGATATCTCAATCGGGTACCCAAGATTGAAGGAAGATGGCACTGCTTTTGACAAGAAAGACTTTGTTGCTTGCGTGAAGGACATACATCCTCTGGCCAGTCTGATTGCCAATGAGACGGATCTCACGAAGTATCAACTGGCTTATGATCTGGAAAATTAGAAGATGCCAACACCGTCATATAAAGTGAAATTTCTTATCCCTCCAGTCCGTAAGCATACTTTTGCTCCTGAAGTTGACCCATTTGAACTTATCGATGATGAAGCTGAGTTTCAAGCTTTGAATGGCATTGACTGGACATCACCAACTTTCCAGGATGTAGAACAGGATGAAGAATCGGAGAGGGATGATCTAGAAGCATCACGCCAACAAGATCAAGAAGATTGATCCATTGGGTGGTTCATACTTGTGAACTTAAAAAATAGTTGATCATTTGGACTCGGGGAGTCATGTATTAGGGTAGCAATGACTTTGCTCTGCCATGCCATCGTGCATGTTTTGGTGCTCGACACAGTTAAGCCGCCACCTTATATTTATCCTCTTTACACGTATAATATCATTTGACTTGTGCGTATGAAAATCCCGAATTATCCTGCACACAAAAATAGATCACAAGATCCCTTGGCGGTTTACCGCAGGGCTGGTCATGATACCTCGCATATAACGACTGATGTTTTAACACAGTTATATATAAAGCTAGTTAGACCTGAACTGAAATATAACAATATCATACATGTGATATTGATCTATACTGCCGGTTTATAATACATGTGCAGTAAGGGTAAGCACCCAAAGCTTGTAGAAGCCAATATTTCCAAGTGCAGGATATCATCATATGCTGGCGACTTGTCGCCTATCATTAAGCCGGGTAATAGAAACCACGGGTCAGCTTCAGATATGAGTTGTAATATTGAAGGCTATATGGCCAAAATCACTTTAACCAAAAGGCAAGATAATGTCAAGAAGAACCGAAAAAAATCTTCAAAAAATCAAGCCAAATATCAAAAAGCGAGGCTATGCTTCGAATACGAGCAGGAAGCTGGACCATAAGGGTTAATAGCTATGATTCGAATATGATCAGGAAGCCCCCAAATGGTTTTTGGCATTGCACCGATCAAAGGGGTACCGACAACTATGATTCGAATACGATCAGGAAGCCCCCCAGCGACCAAAGTATTTAATGACTGTGATTCGAATACAATCATGAGCCGGACCACGAGGGGTTAATAGCTGTGATTCGAATACGATCCAGCCCCCAAGTGATCTGAATGTTTATGGCTATGGTTCGAATACGACCAGGAAGCCGGACCAAAGAGGTTAATAGCCATGATTTGAATACGATCAAACCCTCAATGATCAGATTGTTTAACGGCGATGATTTGAATACGATCATGGCCAGACCAAAAGAGGTTATATCTGTGATTCGAATATGATCCAGCCCCCATTTGATCAAATAGTTTACGGCTATGGTTCAAATACGACCAGGATGCCGGCCAAAAGGGGTTAAGAGCTATGATTCGAATACGATCACCCCCCATTTGGTCTTTTATGATGACGAAGACACATGATCAATGAAGATGAAACAACAGAGACCCTGCTTTATTATAATCATCATAATGTATACATCATCAAAAATATGTACATCAGAAGAGCCGGCGGCTCAAGTGTACTAAGGTTGAAGATGAGAAATAGTCCACGGTCGGAGGGTCTCCTCCTCCGACTTACATGAGTCTTTGTGCTCTCGAATATCAATAAGCTAGTATGACCCGTTATTCAAATTCTTGCTGACCACAAAGGGCCCTTCCCAAGGTGGGGATAGCTTGTGCATGTCCGTTTGATCCTGGATGAGCCGGAACACTAAATCACCTTCCTGAAAGGTTCTGGACTTGACCCCACGGCTGTGGTAACGGCGCAGATCTTGTTGGTAAATTGTGGAATGAGCCGCCGCAAGGTCACACTCCTCATCTAACAAGTCAAGTGCATCCTGACGTGCTTGTTCATTATCAGCTTCAATGTAAGCCGCCACACGGGGCGAGTCATGACGGATGTCGCTAGGAAGAACCGCCTCTGCTCCGTAAACCATGAAGAACAACGTGTACCCCATAGATCTGTTGGGGGTAGTATTGATACTGCATAGCATAGAAGGTAACTCCTCCACCCAACAACCCGACGTCCTCTGCAACGGGACCATAAGCCAGGGCTTGATGCCTCTCAGGATCTCTTGATTGGCTCTTTCAGCTTGACCATTGGATTGAGGGTGAGCCACTGATGAAACATCAAGCCGAATATGCTCATGTTGAAAAAACTCTTTCATAGAACTCTTGGATAGATTAGTGCCATTATCAGTTATGATGCTATGGGGAAGCCGAAGCAAAAGATCACCTTCTTGATGAATTGAACCGCTGCACTTACTGACCAGCTCTGCTTCAACCCACTTTGTGAACTTGTCAACCGCCACCAAAAGGTGGGTCTTTTTATCTTTGGACCTTTTAAAAGGACCAACCATATCAAGCCCCCAGACTGCAAACGGCCAAGTAATTGGAATCATCCTCAATTCTTGAGCCGACACGTGAGCTCATCGTGGAAACTTCTGACACCCATCACATTTACTGACCAAATCCTTTGCATCAGCATGAGACGTTAGCCAATAAAATCCATGACGGAAAGCTTTGGCCACAAGGGATTTTGAACCGGCATGATGTCCACAGTCACCCTCATGGATCTCAAGAAGAATTTCACGACCTTCCTTCGTAGAGACGCAATGCTGAAACGCTCCCGTGACACTGTGATGGTGTAACTCGCCGTTGGCAATTGTCATTGACTTAGACCGCCGGGTTATCTGCCTGGCCAAAGTTTCATCCTTAGGTAACTCGCCCTAGGTCATATAAGCCAAATAGGTACTGTCCAATCTGGGATAGCATGAAGAGCCGCCACTAACAGTGCCTCCGGGTCAGGAACAGCCAGATCTTCCTCTGTAGGCAATTTGACAGAGGGGTTATGTAGAACATCCAAGAAAGTGTTAGGTGGCACCGGCTTACGTTGAGATCCCAAACGTCTTAAGGCATCAGCTAACTCATTTTTCCTGCGATCAATGTGTTCCACCTGATAACCCTTGAAGTGTCCAGCAATAGCATCAACCTCACGGTGATAAGCCGCCATGAGTGGGTCCTTAGAATCCCATTTTCCTGAAACTTGCTGAGCTACCAAGTCTGAGTCGCCAAAGCATCTCACCCAGCTTAAGTTCATCTCCTTAGCCATCCAAAGATCATGGAACAAGGCTTCATACTCAACTGCATTGTTAGTACAGGGAAACATCAACCTTAGAACATAACAAAACTTGTCACCTCGAGGGGAAGGTAAGACAACTCCAGCCCCTGAGCCTTCCAATTTCCTGGATCCATCAAAGTGAATCGTCTAATATGTGTTATCTGGCTTCTCTTCAGGCATCTGCAGCTCTGTCCAGTCATTGATGAAATCCACCAGTGCTTGAGACTTGATGGCCGTGCGAGGCATATATTTTAAACCATGAGGCCCAAGTTCAATGGCCCACTTGGCGACTCATCCTGTGGCTTCTATGTTTTGAATAATATCCCCCAAAGGAGCAGAACTAACCACCGTGATGGGATGACCCAGAAAATATTACTTAAGCTTCCGGCTGGCCATGAACACCCCATAAACGAGCTTCTGCCAATGTGGATATCTCTGCTTGGACTCAATAAGCACTTCACTGATGTAATAAACCGATCGTTGAACCGGATACTCCTTGCCAGCCTCCTTTCGTCCCACCACAATGGCCACATTGACGGTGCAGGCGTTAGCAGCAACATATAACAGTAGTGGCTCCTTATCAATGGGAGCAGCAAGGACTGGCAGTTCAGTGAGCTGCCTCTTCAAGTCTTCAGATGCATCATTAGCAGCATCACTCTAGACGAAGTCATCTGTTTCTTCATCATCTGATATAGCGGTATGGCCTTCTCGCCCAACCGTCTTATGAACCGGCTTAAGGCAGCAATACGACCCGCCAGACGCTGAACATCATTGATACATGCCAGCTTTGCCAGGGAGGTGATGGCCTTGATCTTCTCCGGGTTAGCCTCAATGCCTCTCTCAGAAACCAGAAAACCCAAAAGCTTGCCCGCCGGCACACCAAAAACACACTTGGCCGGGTTAAGCATCATCTTGTAGACCCGGAGATTATCAAAGGTTTCTTTTAAATCATCTATCAAAGTTTCCTTCTCAATGGATTCCACCACAATGTCGTCCACATAAGCATGAACATTGCGCCCAATCTAACTGTGAAGACAAGTCTGCACACATCGCTGGTAAGTCGCCTGGGCACTCTTGAGCCCAAAAGGCATAAACACATAGAAGAAGGCCCTAAAGGGAGTAATGAAAGATGTCTTATCCTGGTCCTTAACTACCATCCTGATATGATGATAACCAGAATAAGAATCCAAAAAGCTCAAACACTCACAACCAGCCATAGCATCAATGATTTGATCAATACGAGGGAGAGCAAAAGGATTAGCCGGACAAGCCTTGTTTAGGTCCGTGTAATCCACACACATGTGCCAAGTGCCATTCCTCTTAAGCACTAGCACCGGGTTAGCCAACCACTCAGGATGAAAAACTTCAACGGTGAAACCAGCTACCAAGAGCCGGGCCACCTCTTCACCAATGGCCTTACGCCTCTCCTCGTTGAAGCGACGAAGGAATTGCTTGACCGGCTTAAATTTTGGATCAATATTGAGAGTGTGCTCAGTGAGTTCCCTCGGTACACCTGGCATGTCAGAAGGTTTCCATGCAAAGATGTCCCAGTTCTCATGGATGAACTCGATGAGCGCGCTTTCCTATTTTGGATCCAAGTTAGGACTGATGCTGAACTGCTTGGATGAGTCGCCAGGAACAAAATCAACCATCTTGGTGTCATCAGCCGACTTAAACTTCAAAACTGGATAGTGCTCCGTAGTTGGCTTTTTCAGAGATGTCATATCAGCCGGGTCAACATTATCCTTGTAGAATTTCAATTCCTCTACTGCACAGACAGACTCAGCATAAGCAACATCACCTTCCTCGCACTCCAAAGCTATCTTCCGACTCCCATGTACTGTGATAGTCCCCTTGTAACCCGGCATATTGAGCTGTAAATAAACATAACACGGCCGTGCCGTGAATTTGGCATAAGACGGTCGCCCAAACAGAGCGTGGTATGGGCTCCTGATTTTGACCACTTCAAAAGTCAACTTCTCAGCCCTGGAATCATGCTCGTCTCCAAAGGCCACCTCCATCTCAATCTTGCCTACAGGGTACGCTGACTTACCAGACACCACTCCATAGAAAACTGTGTTGGATGTCTTAATATTTTTATTAGTTAATCCCATGCGATGGAAAGTCTCATAATAAAGGATGTTGATGCTACTGCCTCTATCCATGAGTACCTTAGTGAATTTGTATCCACCCACTTGAGGTGCCACCACCACAGCTAAGTGACCTAGATTATCAAGATGGGGAGGATGATGCGCTCGACTCCACATTATGGGCTGCTCAGACCATCACAAGTAATGAGGAACAATCGGCTCAACAGCGTTCACAACCCTCTTATGAAGCTTCTAGTCTCGTTTGCACAAACTTGTGGTGAACACATGATACTACCCACTATTTAACTGCTTTGGATTACTCTGATATCCAGATTGCTGTTGTTGTTGACCACCCTGGCCGGATTGCTGATTGTAACCACCTGGATTACCTTGATTAAAACCTCCCTCATTACCTTGGTGGCCCTGGAAGCCAGAATTAGAACCGCCACCTCCATAACCCGGGACATGGAAACTACCGCCGCTGGAGCCGCCGCCTGGCCCCTGATTGCTGTGAAATGAGTCAGAATTTTTGAAAGCCCTCATAATGGAACCATCCTTCCAAAGGTGAGTGGTTGGTTTCTCCTGTGAGCCATGCTTCGGACAGGACTCGTTGAGCAACTGCTCAAGAGTAGGACCTGGTCCGCTGTTCCATGGAGGCGGCCTCCCCTTACGACGCCGATTATTGCCCTATGCATTGGTGTTAGCCACAAACTCAGAGCTACCATTAGCCTTGCGTTTACCATTGCCCCCTTAATTCGCCGGGTTAGGCTGCTGACCCTTGGTGTTGCTGTTCTTCTTTCCCTTCCTTGTCTTTTTGTTGTCAGACTCGGGGTCCTTGGTACTATCAGAGTCGGCATACTTGATTAGAACAATACGGCCAACTGGCCGGACCGACCACCTCGCTGTCGCGACAGAGCGATTAGCAATGTCATACAAAAGCCCGCGCCCCCTCTGAGGGAGTCCTGGATAAGGGGGTATCAAGACAGGCGGACTATATACTTTCGCCGGACTGTTGGACTATGAAGATACAAGATAGAAGACTTCGTCTCGTGTCCGGATGGGACTCTCCTTGGCGTGGAAGGCAAGCTTGGCGATTCGGATGTAGATCTCCTCCTCTGTAAACCGACTCTGTGTAACCCTAGCCCCCTCCGGTGTCTATATAAACCGGAGGGTTTAGTCCGTAGGACATAACAACAATCATACCATAGGCTAGCTTCTAGGGTTTAGCCTCTCTGATCTCGTGGTAGATCAACTCTTGTAATACTCATATCATCAAGATCAATCAAGCAGGAAGTAGGATATTACCTCCATCGAGAGGGCCCGAAACTGGGTAAACATCGTGTCCCCAGTCTCCTGTTACCATTAGCCTTAGACGCATAGTTCGGGACCCCCTACCCGAGATCCACCGGTTTTGACACCGACATTGGTGCTTTCATTGAGAGTTCCTCGGTGTCGTCGCTGCAAGGCTAGATGGCTTCTCCAACCTACAACCACGCTGTCCTGGGTGAGACTTTTCTCCCTGGACAGATCTTTGTGTTCGGCGGCTTCGCACTGCGGGCCAACTCACTTGACCATCTGGAGCAGATTGATAGCTACGCCCCTGGCCATCAGGTCAGGTTTGGAAACCTAAACTACACTACCGACATCCACGGAGACTTGATCTTCGACGAATTTGGGCCCATGTCAGGAGCGCCGAACAATCACGACGTGCATGACTTAGATCTGCAGTCGGACAGTATTCGGAACATTGCACCTGCTACAGCTTCGGACTTTGCTCCAGAGCAGGTCATGCCTTCTGAGGACGGGTGGATGGACCCCGCCCCAAAGGCCGCACACTCATCAGCTCTGGAGCCGAACACAGACTCCTTTCCTAAAGGGATCTGTATCTCCAGACCCTCGGACTCGCCTCCGGTCATGTGTTCCGGACCGCACGCATTCGAGCCCATCGAATCTAACTAGGCTCCGGTTATGGAATTCTCCACCGCGGATATCTTTCGGCACTCACCCTTCGGAGACGTGCTAAATTCACTAAGGTCTCTCTCTCTCTGTCAGAAGACTCCTGGCCGAACTATGTCCGGCCCGTGTGGGATACGAAAGACGAAGAAAATCGCAACCCACCCACCACCCACTTTATAGCCACTGTCGATGACCTAACAGACATGCTTGACTCCGACCCCAACAACATCGACGGTATGGACGTTGTAGGACCTTGAAGTATGTCTAGAGGGGGGTGATTAGACTACTTGACCAATTAAAAACTTAACCTTTTCCCAATTTTAGTCTTTGGCAGATTTTAGCTATCTTAGCACAAGTCAAGCAATCTTCACACAATTGAAGCAAGCATGCAAAGAGTATATGAGCAGCGAAAATTAAAGCATGCAACTTGCAAGAATGTAAAGGGAAGGGTTTGGAGATTTCAAACGCAATTTGGAGACACATGATTTTTGAGCCGTGGTTCCGATAGGTGGTGCTATCGTACATCCATGTTGATGGAGACTTCAACCCACAAAGGGTAACGGTTGCGCGAGTCCCTGGAGGGCTCCACCCAAGAAGGGTCCATGAAGAAGCAACCTTGTCTATCCCACCATGGTCGTCTCCCACGAAGGACTTGCCTCACTAGCGATAGATCTTCACGAAGTAGGCGATCTCCTTGCCCTTACAAACTCCTTGGTTCAACTCCACAATCTTGTCGGAGGCTCCCAAGTGACACCTAGCCAATCTAGGAGACACCACTCTCCAAGAAGTAAAAAATGGTGTGTTGATGATGAACTCCTTGCTCTTGTGCTTCAAATGATAGTCTCCCCAACACTCAACTCTCTCTCATAGGATTTGGATCTGGTGGAAAGAAGATTTGAGTGGAAAGCAACTTGGGGAAGGCTAGAGATCAAGATTCATATGGTAGGAATTGAATATCTTGGCCTCAACACATGAGTAGGTAGTTCTCTCTTAGAAATGGTAAGTTGGAAGTGTAGGTTTGTTCTGATGGCTCTCTCCATGAATGAAAAGGAGGTGGAGGGGTATATATAGCCTCCACACAAAATCTAACCGTTACACACAATTTACCAATCTCGGTGGGACCGAATCAACAAACTCGGTCGGACCGATTCAGTAAACCTAGTGACCGTTAGTGATTTCGGTGGCACCGGCATGCAACTCGGTGGAACCGATATGGTTAGGGTTAGGGCATAATGTAATCTCGGTGATACCGGTTACACAAACTCCATGAGACCGATTTTGGTAATTAGCTAACCAGAGAGTTGGTCAAGTAAACTCGTTGGGACCGATTCACCCTTTTTGGTGAGACCGAAATGTTACGAATGGAAAATGGAGAGTTTACATTGGAATCTCGGTGGGACTGATCACTCACTTAGGTTAGACCGAAACGTTACGAAGGGAAACAGATAGATTACAATCCCATCTCGGTGAGACCGACATCCCTATTGGTGAGTTCGATTTGCCTAGGGTTTGTGGCAGTGGCTATGACATCCGAACTCGGTGGCACGGGATAGAAAGAATCGGTGGGGCCGAGTTTGACTTTTGGTTTAGGTCATATGTGGATATGAGAAAGTAGTTGAGGGTTTTTGGAGCATATCACTAAGCACTTGAAGCAAGAAACTCATCAAGCAACACCTCATCCCTCCTTGATAGTATTGGCTTTTCCTATAGACTCAATGTGATCTTGGATCACTAAAATATAAAATGTAGAGTCTTGAGCTTTTGAGCTTGAGCCAATCCTTTTATCCACCTAGGTGTAGTTGCACTTTCAGACGTTGATGTAGGGGACGATCTAGAACCACCGCCCACGGAGCGCTGGGCAGCCACTTCATCATACGATGTCTACATGGTGGACATCCCCAAAGAAGACAATGGTGACAAAAAGGACACAACGGAGGATAAACCTCCCGGGCCAAAGCAAAAACGACGGTGTAGGCGCCGCCTTAGGTCCAGTCACAGTAAAAATAGCGATAACAACCCAAAACAGGATGGCACTCCGGTTGATTCCGAAGGCAACAACAACCATAGGGACCCAGCGATGGAGCAGGATAAACCAGGTCTCACAGATAATAGCAGAGTATCTCAAGCAAGCAAAAGCAAATAAAGTTCAACCACGAAGACAAAAGAGAACAAAAGCAAACTCTCTCTCTCGAAGCCTATGATCTATACATTTTTCTCCCTCTTTGGCAACAAGAAAATGCATAGTACTATTTCGTCTCTCAAGCTTGGTCTTCAGTTGGTGGTGTAGAGATGGCTCCTTGGATGAAGACATCAGTTGATGTGGATGGAACTGAAGGAGTTGTTGCTGGAGCTGGTTGCACTGGAGCTGTAGCTGGTGCAGATGAGGTGGCTCTGGTGTCTGTCACTGGCTCTGCAGCTGATCTCTGAGCTCGAGGCACTCTGGCAAATGCATCAGTAGTTGTCTTGCCCTTCCTCTCTTGCATGTCATCCTGTAGCTGCTCCACAACTGACTGAATCTCAGTTACTTTGACATCTAAATCATAGAAATTTTGTTTCATGATTCTTTCCAGGCTCTCCTAGTTTTGAGTTAGGGTGGCCAACCCCTTCTCAATCCTCAGAGTTGATGCTATCAAGTAACCAAGTTGGTCCTGCTTGCTCTTCAAAAAGTACTCAGATGCCTCCTCTAGTGTTGGCATCTTGGCAGCCTTCTCCTTCTTTGCTTTCTCCTTCTTCTCTTGAGCTTGCACTGAGGATGGTTCATTCTCATTCATCACAACTTGATTGTCCTCAAAGTCTGGATAGAGAACAAAGTGTTCCTTATCCAACAGATATTTGCCTGTGCCCATCTTTGAGTTTATCAGCTCCTGGATTTGTGGGGCATACCTACAACTTCTCTTTTGGTCTGCTGCTGTCCTCTTGATAGTCTCAACTATGAGGCTCATGACCTTGAATTTCTGTGGCACATCAAAAATGTGAAGCAAATTAATTGCATGCCCTCTGATCATGTTGTGATCACCTAACTTGGGCAAAAGAGTGTGCCTTAGGATCCAGTTGATAGTTGGCAGCCCTGACAGAAGAAAGTGGACAGATCCAAACTTGAAGGTCTCAAGTGCCTTGTCTGGGATCTCCTTGTACATATGGGACATGGAATTGTGATCCTTCTTCTTCTTGGAGTAGACATCCAATTCATCTTCTTTATCCTCGGCATTGATCAGATTGGCCCAAGCCTCCCCGAAAACTCAATTGGAAGTTGGGAGGATCTTGAAGATGCTTTCAGGGCAAACTTTCAAGGGACCTATGTCCGGCCTCCAGATGCTGACGATTTAAGTCACAAAATACAGTAGCCCGGAGAGCTAGCCCGCAAACTTTGGAACAGATTCCTCACTGAGAAGAATCAAATAGTCGGCTGTCCGGATGCCGAAGCCTTAGCGGCCTTCAAACATAGTATCCGACATGAGTGGCTTGCCAGACTCCTAGGCCAAGAAAAGCCGAGAATGATGGCAGCCTTAACAAGCCTCATGACTCGATTTTGTGCGGACAAGGATAGCTGGTTTGCCCGTAGAGGCACCAGCGACCCAGGCACATCCGAAATCCGAGATGGCAACGGGAAGCCACGGCGCACTAAGCACAGGCGTCGGAGTGGCGATAGTCCGGACAACACGGCGGTCTACGCCGGATTCAGGGGCCCTCGATCCGCTCAAGGCAAGAAGCCATTCAAAAGCAGTAAAGAGGGGCCATCGGGCCTGAACAAAGTCCTGGACAGATTGTGCCAAATCCATGGCACTTCCGACAAACCTGCAAATCATACCCACAGAGAATGTTGGGTTTTCAAGCAGGCCGGCAAGTTAAACGCCGAACACAAGGGAAGGGAAACACCAAGCGAAGACGAGGATGAGCCTCGCCAGCCGAACACCAGGGGATAGAAACAATTCCCACTGGAAGTCAAAACGGTAAACATGGTACACGCAACTCACGCAGAGTTCGTAGCCCCCCAATTTAATCCCTGGGCAACTTGCCCAATCACTTTTGATCACAGGGACTACCCGGCCTGTATCCGGCATGGAGGATCGGCTGCCTTGGTGCTCGACCCAATAATTGATGGATACCATCTTACTCGCGTCCTAATGGACGGCGGCAGTAGTCTTAATTTGATATATCAAGACACCATCCGCAAGATGGGGGTAGACCCATCCAGAATAAGTCAAAATAACGCCACCTTCAATGGAGTGATTCCAGGTGTAGTAGCCCCCTGCTGGGGCTCCCTCGTATTAGAAGTGACATTCGGTTCTCCTGACAACATCAGAAGCGAGAACCTACTCTTCAACATCGCCCCCTTCAGCAGCGATTATCATGCATTGCTTGGAAGAACGGCCTTTGCTTGCTTTAACGCAATACCGAACTACGCCTGCCTTAAACTCAAGATGCCCGGTCCACACGGCATCATCAGGGTTAGCGGAAACACAGAGCAGTATGCGGCAGTTCCCACTACCGGACTCTAGGCGACCTCTCCCACCGGAACACACGACCGGTTGTCAAGACCACGGACACGGTTAGACGAGTCCAATACACCATTTTTCACAATGGCTCGGATAAACCTGAGCCAGGGGTTGTACATGTGTCCCCATAAATAGTATGAGGGGCTGCAAACATGTAACAAAAGCCCACAATTCGGCTTGCCTCATTAATAGGCCGGATCTCGAACATTTCTCGAGCATAACTGTTTTTTCGCATGTTTTCTTTTTTTTCTCCTATAGACATTACCAATGCGACACCCTTCCAGGATACGGCACAACGGAGACACAGGCACAGACGTGCAGCAGGGCCCGCCCACAGGTTTCTCTTTAGACTAAGCCCCTGCGTAAACCTTCTTTACTGTCTCTTGTTGCTCGACATCCCATGGGTATTTCATAAACCTATAAGGGATACTGGCGTTATAGGCTTTTTGCCACGACAGATCAATGCACGTACCTGGAATCACAGGGTCAAGGGCGTCATTCAGCCCAATATATGTTATAAAGTCCGAATACCTTTGGGAGTGTTCGGCTTCACGAGTTTGGCCTTATATGCATCAGCTCTGAATCATATCTTTGGTCAAATATTGGGTTAGCCCGGCTCCTGGGTTTGCTGCATTACATTCTGTTCTATCGGCTAAGGCCGCCAAAGGAGAACTACTGCGATTGTGCCCTAGTTATTCCGGATGAGCACCTCAGTAGAGAAAGCCGAAAACTTATTGTCATGATACAGCGAGAGACTGGTCAACCACTCGAGGACTCATCAGAATCTATAGGATTCCTCCACATTAACGAAGGACCGGTCTACCGGTCAAGTACGTGCACCGTATCCGAACGCTCGCGGAAGTACCAGGGGCTACATAGTAGCCCCACCTTTCAAACTCCTATGGCTAAGTGAAAAGTGTTACAGCTATATAGTCTGGTTGCCTGGTTCGACGTGCGATCACCTCCTTAACGGACCAAGACGTTGGATCAAGTGTGTTCACGCATATTTTCTCGAACACCCCCGCATTATGTGCATGGGGGCCGAAGCCAACGACTGCTAACTTTCACGTTATATGCATACATAAACAGCTGCACGGGAGACATTATAATACTTTCACGCAATAATCAAACACATAATTGTTTACACTTAATAGAATCGTCACTCAAACATGACATTCTTTGAGCACTGTGCCTCTATTCTACGGGCACCTTCTATGACCTGCTCAAAATAGTGCTCGGCTGGGTCTTGGCTTCCTGCCGGACCCTGGGTTGCAATGCTGGTGGCCTCCCTATCCGCCCAGAATGTTTTCACACGGGCAAGAGCCATCCGCGCACCCTCTATGCACGCCGATCTCTTCACGGCATCAATCTGTGCTCTGGCGCCAAATAATTGTTGCACCAAACCAAAGTAACTGTCCGGCTTCGGCCCCCTCGGCCATAGATGGTCTATCACAGACCTCGTTGCAAGGCCGGACATCCTATGGAGCTCGGCTATAGCGGCCATCTTCTCACTCAAGGGCAAGGAGCACGCTGGTGCATTAAACTGTGACCAGAACAGTCTTTCTATTTTATTATCTTCATGGTCCTTGAACAACTTGGTTGCATCAGCCGCACTCTTTGCCAAGTCCGCATACTTATCTGCGGCACTCCATAGCTTATCCAATGGAGCATACTTTGGATCTAAAAACTTCATCCGCAACAAATAAGGATTTCCAGCCGCGATCTCCCCGGCTTGTCGAAGTTCCTCCCGTGCATCTCTAATCTGAGAGCGCGTTGTCACACCCAATATGCGACCCTATCCAAAAGGAACTCGAAGGTCCCACCAAGGATAGACCCGCATATTGAAACGCTTTTGCAAGGTGGATATCATTACATCAACATTACATACATAGATGGGGATACATACATAAGGCATACAATGCCACACGAATACAACATCATCATACATAAGAGCACCATCCGACTACGGATGAAACACAAACAGAAGCTCAAACGACATCCACCCTGCTAACCCAGGCTGCCGACCTGGAACCTATCCCTGATCGAAGAAGCAGAAGATGAACTCAACGCAAGAAAGCATCTCTCTCGCGTCATGATCATCGCATAACCTGTACATGCAACTGTTGTTGTAGTAAACTGTGAGCCACGAGGACTCAGCAATCCCATTACCATGGGTATCAAGACTAGCAAAGCTTAATGGGAAAGGAAGGGGTAAAGTGGTGAGGCTGCAGCTGCGACTAAGCATATATGGTGGCTAACATACGCAAATAAGAGCGAGAAGAGAACAAGCGGAACGGTCGTGAAGCTAGAAATGATCAATAAGTGATCCTGAACTCCTACTTACGTCAAACATAACCTAGAAACCATGTTCACTTCCCGGACTCCGCCGAAAAGAGACCATCACGGCTACACACACGGTTGATGCATTTTAATTCGGATCTGGTGTCAAGTTATCTACAACCGGACATTAACAAATTCCCATCTGCCTATAACCGCAGGCACGGCTTTCAGGAGATTATACCCTGCAGGGGTGTCCCAACTTAGCCCATGGTAAGCTCTTGCGATCAACGAAGGATATACCTTCTCCCAGGAAGATCGATCAGACTCGGAATCCCGGTTTACAAGACATTTCGACAATGGTAAAACAAGACCAGCAAGACCGCCCGATTCGCCGACAATCCCGATAGGAGCTGCACATATCTCGTTCTCAGAGCAACACCGGATAAGCGAAGCGTATAGGAACCGACGTAACCCAAGTTGCCAAGGGATGGCCCCGCACGGTGCTCTAGTTTGGACCAACACTTAGACAAGCATTGGCCCGGGGGGGCAATAATAAAGACGACTCTTGGGTTAATTACTCCCAAGGGAAATATAGGTGGTGGTGAGGCAAATGGTAAAACCAAGGTTGGGCCTTGCTGGAGGAGTTTTATTCAAAGCGAACTGTCGAGGGGGTCCCATAAATCACCCGACCACGTAAGGAACGCAAAATCCGGGAACATAACACCGGTATGACGGAAACTAGGGCGGCAAGAGTGGAACAAAACACCAAGCATAAGGCCGAGCCTTCCACCCTTTACCAAATATAAGAGATGCATTAATAATATAAGAGATATTGTGATATCCCAACCAAAATCCTGTCCACCATGGAGAAATCTTCAACTTCACCTGCAACTAGCAACGCTATAAGAGGGGCTGAGCAAAAGCGGTAACATAGCCAAACAATGGTTTGCATAGGAAAAGTGTCAAAGGTTAGAGGTTCATGGCAATTTGGGAGGCTTGATGAGCAAAAGATAGGCAACGCAGCATAGCGATAGAACGAAGCAACTAGCATAGCAATGATAGTAGTGAGATCCAGGGTACCGGTCATCTTGCCTGAAATCCCGCAAGGAAGAAGAACGAGTCCATGAAGAAGACGAACGGATGAAGCCGAACCAAGCGTAGACGAACGAATCCTCACGATCGCAACGAAACAGGAACTAACAAGAAGAAGCACACAACATGGTAAACACACCACACATGAACAAGGCATGATGCACAACAAGCATGATGCATGACAAAGCTACATGAAGCTACTCATGGCAAGAGATGATGCAAACAAGAGCAACACATCAAAGCTAGTTTAAATGAGGCCGGGAACAACATATAACAATTCCGGTAAGTCCTCATATGCATATTTCGAAAATGGTCCAGATCTGAATAAACATTATGTTCAAGTTGTTAAACAGCAAGTTAAGATGCACCAAGATGATCTACACGAGATTCTAGTCAAGTTACATATAAAGTTCATTTAGTTCGGAGCTACGGCCTAGAAGATATGAGCAAAACAAGTTAAACATGGCATTGGTGCAAAATGCACCCAAACATCAAGCAAACACCTCAAAACAAGGATGCAACATGATAATATGAAACTATATGCAATTCTAAGCAAGTTTCATATAGAGCACACTCAAAACGGAGCAACGGTTCAACACATACACTCCATACAAGTTATAGCAACAATCTGTCCAAAACAGCAACTAGGCATATTGCAAGCAGCAAAAAAACACGCTACAGGACCTCAACATGAAAACAAAAGACATGGGCATGAAGTACAGGTAGAGCATAACAAAACATGAACACTGAGCTATCTCTAGAAATTACTAGAACATGCTCAAACACACATGGAAAGATTGCAAATAATAACAGTTTCAGCCATTAGCAGAAATAACAACAGGTTGCAATGTTTAGAGCTATCAAACAACATGTTACAGGAACTTATCATGGAAAACAAAGGCATGGCATGAATCTACTAATTTCATAGATCAAAAGTCCCTTACTGACCATGAGCCAAAAAGGATCAGAAAATATGATGGCACCCATGTAAACATAGCAAGTTTCGTTAACAGATTCAGCAAACAGAGCATGGCATTGACAGAATTACGAAGGCATCTTCGTGAGCTCGATGCACTCACTACAGAGCATTTCATGATAAACTAAGCATACATCCATCAAGAAGACATGGCATAGAAGCTATACATGGCAAGAACATCATCATAGCATACACACATCAACTACAACACCCTTGGCAAAATTGAATAACATGTAAACAATCTGCCAGGAAACATTTTGAAGCAAAAGTAGAGCACGAAAATGACACGATAGACTACTCCATAATTGCAAACAGGGGAATGAATGGATATAGAATAACCATATGCTCAAAACATCCTTACTGAAGTATCTCAAAATAAGCATGGATCTCTCTGTAGCATCAAGTTTACATGGCATCAAAATAACAGCAGAACAGGGACTAAAATCAGCAACATCATGATGCCTAGTTTGCATGCTTGTGCTAGTCACCATATTGATCACACAAATACATGGTAAGCACCTCTATAAATAATACATGGCATAGATCAAAACACATGTAGACATCAACCTCATAGGATGCACACATCAATCATGGCAAAAATGACAAATGAGCATGTTCTGTTAATAGACAGCAGAAAACATTATGAAGCACTCTTGCAACGATGATTCAGGCATCAAGATGGACTCAAATGAACATGATGCAATGGAATGAAATGAAGTACTCGTTGAGACATACAATTTGACATATTACACGCACGAAACGGAGCTACGGATGCAGAGATACAATGCGATGAACATGGCATGGTTATGCAAAAATATTCGGGACTTAGTGAAATTTTCAGAGGGGGAAAGTCAACCTTGTCGGATCTCAGATCCAGATTCGGGCACGGAGCTCGAGGATCGCCGGAGATGGCGGCGCCGGCGATGAGGGAGGAGGCCGAAGAGGGCGCGGCGGCAGCCGGCAATGACGGCGCGCGGGAGCGGGACGGCGGGACGAGGCCGGCGGCGGCGCTC
>NC_041385.1:630555092-630561882 GCF_002162155.2 Triticum dicoccoides
GGCGGGAGGCGGCAGCTGCCACGTGGCACGTCGGGATTGGGCGTGGGGGCGGTGGCGGACATGTCCGGGCGGCGGGTGGACGTGTCCGTCGGCGGGAGGAGGAAGAAGCTAGGGTTTGGACTGCAAGAATTTCGGGGGAGGTGCACCTATTTGTAGGTAGAGGGAGCTAGGAGAGTCCAAATGAGGAGCGGTTTTCGCCCACACGATCGTGATCGAACGACCGAGATCATGGAGGGGAGTTAGGTGGGTTTTGGGCCACTTTGGAGGGGGTGTTGGGCTGCAAAGAGAAGGAGGCCTTTGCGGTTACCCGGTTAACCGTTGGAGTATCAAACAACCTCCAAATGGCACGAAACTTGACAGGCGGTCTACCGGTGCTATACCAAGGCCGCTTGGCAAGACTCGGTCCATTCCGAGAATGTTTAACACCCGCTCACAATGAGAGGCAAAAGGGGGACGCCGGATGGCATAGGAGTGCCGGATTGCGAAATGGACAACGGGGAAAAAGCTCGGATGCATGAGACGAACACGTATGCAAAATGAAATGCACATGATGACATGGCAAAATGCAACACGCAAGCAAATGACATGGCAATGACAGCGAATAACTGGCAGACACCTGGCGCATCGGATCCGGGGCGTTACAACACTTCTCCACTAACAAGAGATCTCGTCCTGAGATCTTAGGACCGAGACGGAAGGGAAAAAGGGATGAGGTGAAACAAGAATTCAAGAGAAGAAGCAAAGAATTGAGAGCACTCGAGAAGAAGAGAGGAACAACGAGAATGACGAGAATCAAAAGCTCATGGAATCAGATAGACTATGAAACCACTCCAGTTAGAAAGAGATAAGAAACGAATAAGACTGAAAGGATTTAGGCAGCACTCCGGTTGAAAAATGAAGGAATAGAACACGAGCTTGAGGGGATGGAATGATACCTGATGGAGACATGACACAAAACCTCCGGAAATAATTAAAAGAGTTGAATGAAAAGAACTGAGAAGAAAATGACAACTTGACGAGATGAATGACATGATGCCTCCGGAAGAATTGAAAGAATTGAAAAGAACTTAGAAGGAAGGATTGAACAGAGTTGTTGAGAAAATCAACAACGAAGGAATAAGCTTGATGTGGACTTACGGATAACATCTCAAAAATTATGAGGTGATAACCAGCCGCAAACGGAAATGATTGACTAGATGAGAAGAACGAAGGAATGCAAAAATCCTCTTCAAAAAATACGGAGAATTAATTGCACTTCAAGACGCGAGAGGAAAAGATACTTGAATTCCACCAACAAAATCTTGATGAACTCTTGAAGAAAAGATTAAATCATGAAGAACCACCATGAAGAACTCCGGTAACAAAAGGATGATGAGATAGAAATGAAGGATGAAAGAATAAAAATTCAAGCCTTGCGATGATTTAGATGGAGGTTTCGACGAAATGGCCGAGGAAATTGAACTCCGGAAAGGAAAAGATGAAAACACTTGGAACTAGAATTTATTCCTCACGAACAAACTCCAAAGAAAAGGATTAATCACTTGAATGAAATAAGAATAAGATTTATTGTATGCTTATCCTTCATCAAATTCAATTGATGACAAGCAACGGATTTTTGCATATTACTTATTCTTCTTGAAAAAGGATTGAGAAGGGATAGCACAAAACTTGAGAAGGTCTTCATGAACCACCGGTAGGATTGAAAAGAACGAATGAACTAAAATGATGATCAAGGAAAAAGAATCTTGAACGAACCACCGTAAGAATTCAAAAATGACTGATGAAAGAGAATGAATCACCGGGAAGAAACAATATGCTTGATGGGATTTAGATACAAAAGAATAAAGAGATCATGAGCTGATTAAAGAACAATTGAGCGAAGCACCGGGATAATTGGATAACGGTAACTGAAATGTAAGGACAAAGAATTCTTCTGGAATGATGGTCTCCGGTGAGAAGAAACGGAAAAACAACTCCTGAAATACTCCGGATGGATGAAAAGAATATCTGACAAATGGGATAATTCGAGAGGATGGCATGAAGCTAGAATCACGAATATTCGAGAGAACGGACAAGATTTAGAGGAAATACTCTTCTCCGATCTTCAAATGACGACGAGAAACACCACCAAAATTATTGAGGTACTCCGGGAGAAAGAAAAACGAAAGGATTGAGCCAACAATGAAAAGAATTTGAAAGCGATCTAGGGGAAGGCCTGTGACTGATGGAATCCATTCTTACGTCACCCTTTGAAAAGAATTAGGAATGGCTCCAGAATAATTAGAAGAGTCAGGTAAGATCCTGGGAAAAGACCTGTGGGTTAGGGCCCACTGAAGAGAAAACACCGTTGGAAAGGGATGATGAACAGATAGATGAAGCACCGGAACAATTGAAATATTTGAATGAGGTGACAACATCGAATTAATTCGAACACAGACGAATCTCCTGAGATGTCTTGAACACTCCGGAAGGATAAACTGGCGAGAGGCAAACGAGCAAGGAGAACACTTGATCCGAGGGAAAGAATATGATCAACACCGAATACTTGAATTGGATCCACCGAAAAAAGAAAGGGATGAAGAATGACGAACCAGACGAGAATTCACCGGTTGAAACAATTGAGGAAAGACTGAAGGGTTCCGCACGAATGAAATAGATGGTCGAGAGAGACTCAAACTCCAGGAAGAAAAAGGGTGGGATGGCGGGAAAACAAAATCAACTTGGAAGGGGGAACCGACGAATATCTTGAAGAGAAAACACCAGTTCAGATCATTGGGGAAAGAAGGCAAAGACTTCGCATGAGTAGGATGGATACTCAATTACGGACTCCGGATCTGAGAAGAAAAGGGGTGGGCGGGTGGGAAAAAAACAACTGAGGATTGAACTTGGCAAAGATGAAGAGGCTCGAGTCAACTTGACGAGAAATGCACCGGATGAAAAGAGCTGAGAACCAACGACCGGAAAACCAACTGTGTGATCCTAAAGAAAAATTTGAATGGGAAGAGGATTAATCCAAAACACCTACGTCAAGATTACTTACCAGAGCGACGAAGGGGCTGAGGAGTAAAAAGAATTCCTACTCTCCGATATAACTAGACTCAGAAAACAATTTTCTTCTAGACTCAACAACGGCCAAACTACACGATCAATCAAGGGGGGCTCCTAGGGTCGGTCGAGGCTCTGATACCAACTTGTCACGCCCAATATGCGACCCTATCCAAAAGGAACTCAAAGGTCCCACCAAGGATAGACCCGCATATTGAAACGCTTTTGCAAGGTGGATATCATTACATCAACATTACATACATAGATGGGGATACATACATAAGGCATACAATCCCACACGAATACAACATCATCATACATCAGAGCACCATCCGACTACGGATGAAACACAAACAGAAGCTCAAACGACATCCACCCTGCTAACCCAGGCTGCCGACCTGGAACCTATCCCTGATCGAAGAAGCAGAAGACGAACTCAACGCAAGCAAGCATCGCTCTCGCGTCATGATCATCGCATAACCTGTACCTGCAACTATTGTTGTAGTAAACTGTGAGCCACGAGGACTCAGCAATCCCATTACCATGGGTATCAAGACTAGCAAAGCTTAATGGGAAAGGAAGGGGTAAAGTGGTGAGGCTGCAGCTGCGAGTAAGCATATATGGTGGCTAACATACGCAAATAAGAGCGAGAAGAGAACAAGCGGAATGGTCGTGAAGCTAGCAATGATCAAGAAGTGATCCTGAACTCCTACTTACATCAAACATAACCCAAAAACCGTGTTCACTTCCCGGACTCCGCCAAAAAGAGACCATCACGGCTACACACACGGTTGATGCGTTTTAATTCGGATCTGGTGTCAAGTTATCTACAACCAAACATTAACAAATTCCCATCTGCCTATAACCGCGGGCATGGCTTTCGAGAGATTATACCCTGCAGGGGTGTCCCAACTTAGCCCATGGTAAGCTCTTGCGATCAACGAAGGATATACCTTCTCCCAGGAAGATCGATCAGACTCGGAATCCCGGTTTACAAGACATTTCGACAATGGTAAAACAAGACCAGCAAGACCGCCCGATTCGCCGACAATCCCGATAGGAGCTGCACATATGTCGTTCTCAGAGCAACACCGGATAAGCGAAGCGTATAGGAACCGACGTAACCCAAGTTGCCAAGGGATGGCCCCGCACGGTGCTCTAGTTTGGACCAACACTTAGACAAGCATTGGCCCGGGGGGGCTGTAATAAAGATGACTCTTGGGTTAATTACTCCCAAGGGAAATATAGGTGGTGGTGAGGCAAATGGTAAAACCAAGGTTGGGCCTTGCTGGAGGAGTTTTATTCAAAGCGAACTGTCGAGGGGGTCCCATAAATCACCCGACCACGTAAGGAATGCAAAATCCGGGAACATAACACCGGTATGACGGAAACTAGGGCGGCAAGAGTGGAACAAAACACCAGGCATAAGGCCGAGCCTTCCACCCTTTACCAAATATATAGATGCATTAATAATATAAGAGATATTGTGATATCCCAACCAAAATCCTGTCCACCATGGAGAAATCTTCAACTTCACCTGCAACTAGCAACGCTATAAGAGGGGCTGAGCAAAAGCGGTAACATAGCCAAACAACGGTTTGCATAGGAAAAGTGTCAAAGGTTAGAGGTTCATGGCAATTTGGGAGGCTTGATGAGCAAAAGATAGGTAACGCAGCATAGCGATAGAACGAAGCAACTAGCATAGCAATGATAGTAGTGAGATCCAGGGTAGCGGTCATCTTGCCTGAAATCCTGCAAGGAAGAAGAACGAGTCCATGAAGAAGACGAATGGATGAAGCCGAACCAAGCGTAGAAGAACGAATCCTCACGATCGCAACGAAACAGGAACTAACAAGAAGAAGCACACAACATGGTAAACACACCACACATGAACAAGGCATGATGCACAGCAAGCATGATGCATGACAAAGCTACATGAAGCTACTCATGGCAAGAGATGATACAAACAAGAGCAACACATCAAAGCTAGTTTAAATGAGGCCGGGAACAACATATAACAATTCCGGTAAGTCCTCATATGCATATTTCGAAAATGGTCCAGATCTGAATAAACATTATGTTCAAGTTGTTCAACAGCAAGTTAAGATGCACCAAGATGATCTACACAAGATTCTAGTCAAGTTACATATAAAGTTCATTTAGTTCGGAGCTACGGCCTAGAAGATATGAGCAAAACAAGTTAAACATGGCATTGGTGCAAAATGCACCCAAACATCAAGCGAACACCTCAAAACAAGGATGCAACATGACAATATGAAACTATATGCAATTCTAAGCAAGTTTCATATAGAGCACACTCAAAACGGAGCAACGGTTCAACACATACACTCCATACAAGTTATAGCAACAATCTGTCCAAAACAACAACTAGGCATATTGCAAGCATCAAAACAACACGCTACAGGACCTCAACATGAAAACAAAAGACATGGGCATGAATTACAGGTAGAGCATAACAAAACATGAACACTGAGCTATCTCTAGAAATCACTAGAACATGCTCAAACACACATGGAAAGATTGCAAATAATAACAGTTTCAGCCATTAGCAGAAATAACAACAGGTTGCAATGTTTAGAGCTATCAAACAACATGTTACAGGAACTTATCATGGAAAACAAAGGCATGGCATGAATCTACTAATTGCATAGATCAAAAGTCCCTTACTGACCATGAGCCAAAAAGGATCAGAAAATATGATGGCACCCATGTAAACATAGCAAGTTTCGTTAACAGATTCAGCAAACAGAGCATGGCATTGACAGAATTACGAAGGCATCTTCGTGAGCTCGATGCACTCACTACAGAGCATTTCATGATAAACTAAGCATACATCCATCAAGAAGACATGGCATAGAAGCTATACATGGAAAGAACATCATCATAGCATACACACATCAACTACAACACCCTTGGCAAAATTGAATAACATGTAAACAATCTGCCAGGAAACATTTTGAAGCAAAAGTAGAGCACGAAAATGACACGATAGACTACTCCATAATTGCAAACAGGGGAATGAATGGATATAGAATAACCATATGCTCAAAACATCCTTACTGAAGTATCTCAAAATAAGCATGGATCTCTCTGTAGCATCAAGTTTACATGGCATCAAAATAACAGCAGAACAGGGACTAAAATCAGCAACATCATGATGCCTAGTTTGCATGCTTGTGCTAGTCACCATATTGATCACACAAATACATGGTAAGCACCTCTATAAATAATACATGGCATAGATCAAAACACATGTAGACATCAACCTCATAGGATGCGCACATCAATCATGGCAAAAATGACAAATGAGCATGTTCTGTTAACAGACAGCAGAAAACATTATGAAGCACTCTTCCAACGATGATTCAGGCATCAAGATGGAATCAAATGAACATGATGCAATGGAACGAAATGAAGTACTCGTTGAGACGAACAATTTGACATATTACACGCACGAAACGGAGCTACGGATGCAGAGATACAATGTGATGAACATGGCATGATTATGCAAAAATATTCAGGACTTAGTGGAATTTTCAGAGGGGGAAAGTCAACCTTGTCGGATCTCAGATCCAGATCCGGGCACGGAGCTCGAGGATCGCCGGAGATGGGCGGCGCCGGCGACGAGGGAGGAAGCCGGAGAGGGCGCGGCGGCAGCCGGCGAGGACGGCGCGCGGGAGCCGAACGGCGGGGCGAGGCCGGCGGCGGCGCTCGGAGGCGGAGG
>NC_041385.1:630562414-630622013 GCF_002162155.2 Triticum dicoccoides
GAACGGGCCGGGCGGCGGCAGATCTGGGCCCGCGCGGGCCTCAGATGGGCTCGGCGGGCCCGCGGTGGCGGGAGGCGGCGGCTGCCACGTGGCACGTCGGGATTGGTCGTGGGGGCGGTGGTGGACATGTCCGGGCGGCGGGTGGACGTGTCCGTCGGCGGGAGGAGGAAGAAGCTAGGGTTTGGACTGCGGGAATTTCGGGGGAGGTGCACCTATTTGTAGGTAGAGGGAGCTAGGAGAGTCCAAATGAGGAGCGGTTTGCATCCACATGATTGTGATCGAACGACCGAGAGCATGGAGGCGAGTTAGGTGGGTTTTGGGCCACTTTGGAGGGGGTGTTGGGCTGCAAAGAGAAGGAGGCCTTTGCGGTTACCCGGTTAACCGTTGGAGTATCAAACGACCTCCAAATGGCACGAAACTTGACAGGCGGTCTACCGGTGCTATACCAAGGCCGCTTGGCAAGACTCAGTCCATTCCGAGAACGTTTAACACCCCCTCACAACAAGAGGCAAAAGGGGGACACCGGATGGCATAGGAGTGCCGGATTGCGAAACGGACAACGGGGAAAAAGGTCGGATGCATGAGACGAACACGTATGCAAAATGAAATGCACATGATGACATGGCAAAATGCAACACGCAAGCAAATGACATGGCAATGACGGCGAATAACTGGCAGACACCTGGTGCATCGGATCCGGGGCGTTACACGCGTCTCTTTAGCTGAGTCCAGTGCCTTCTTCAGGTCAGCCGCCTTCGCCTGATTCTCTTTCTCGAGAAGCTCATACCGGCCAGCGGCATCCCTCAACTCCACAGCCATCTCAGCTATCTTTTCTTTGCTTCGAATATGAGCGGCATGTTCAGCTTTCAACTCTTTGGCTGCCTTTAGAGCAGCCGCATTGCTAACCCGGGCTTGTTCCTTGGCTAGGGCAAGCTCCGCCCTCAGGGCCTCAACGGCAGCAGCTCCGCCTGCAACTACATCACCTCACATCAATATTACAACCTTCTTGCAATCTCCCAAAATAGATGTGGATATAGGAAAGCATACTCTACGACTCCTCGAACCGCTTGCAAACAAGCGTGACGTCGGCCTCCACCACGTCAATCTGCCGCCTCAATTCGGCGCATTCAGCGGCCCGGTCTATTGCCGAACCCTTAGCAACCTGCACATCAATACAAGTGCGATCATTATCTGGGAGTATGATCCTCTGTTTGCAGCCATCGGCTGGCATCCACACTCTCAGGGGCTACTATCTATACAGAGCGCATGTATCGCGTGCGATACAACTAAAAGCTGCGTATTTTTGCGGCTTACCTCAAAGCCTTTGAGAAGGCTCCTGAAAGCTTCGTTTAAACCGCTTGTGGCGGAGGAGATTTTCTCCAACACCATACCCATTAGTGTACGATGATCGTCCAAGAGAGCAGCTGACTCCAGGAGGCCCGTCAGCGTGTTTGGTCGGCCACCGGACTCTCCCGGACCCTTTTCATTGTCCGCCACAGGAGTCGAACGCGCCGGGCTCAGGGCGGCCGAAGTGTTAGCTTACGGCCCCATTGAATCTGGACTCCTCCATGACGATACCTCAGGGTCACCAGCTTCACGGGATGGAGAGGCAGGTGGGGTTTCACTTTCCATCATCTCCGGAAGAAGATCCCCCCAGGGACGAGCCCTGTTGAGATGAACTGCTGACCGGATTACAAAAAACAGGTCCTGGTTATTGCTCTCAGAGGAAAAAGCAATAAGTTCCTTGTTTAACTAAACTTACAGCTCGGTGGAGGGCTGGCCCGTTTGCGGGCACTGTGTGGTGAGGACGCCCTTCGGGGCAGGGCCCTTTGGTGAAGTTCTCTTCCCTTGTTTAGGCGCCCCCGTCTCCAAATCTTTGGAGGCGGCCCTCTTCTTCCCGCGGGGGGAGGAAACCTCAGATTTGCCTCCCTGATTCTCCTCCTCCGTGGAGACGTTAATTCCCCCGGTTTTGATGCGCAATGTGTGAGGCCCACTCTCGGCCTCCCCACTCTTCCCTTCAGCTTTCTCTGGTGGCACTTGACTTAGTGTCCGTTTAAGAATCCTGGCCATTGCTGGACCAAGCGAGCCTTCGGGAAGCGGGGCCGGCCACCTGATACTTTCCGCCTTACTAAGCCAATCCTAGTTGCGGACAGTATTCAGAATAATGCTATGACAAATATAAGCAAGGTGTTCGGTTATAGGGTTACTTACTTGGGTATCTAGGCGATTGCAGCTCAGGCCCGCATCCTCGGTGGTGTCCGGACACTTTATTCGTGGTCCGGAGAACAACTTATACATCCCTTCGGGCGTCATGCCGAAGAAGTGCTGAATGGTTCGCGGACCTTTTGGATTTAATTCCCACATCCGGAGAGCCGATGTTTGCATGGCAGGATCTGCCGAACTAGCATTACCTGGATTATTTTGATAAGACTAATGTCCCTCTTGAGGAGCTCCCGAATGCGGCTTTGTAGCATTGGTCCATCGTTCGCAGGCCCCCAGTTTAGTCCCACGTTGGCCCATGATGCCAGTTGAGGTGGAGGGCCCGAGAGGAAGGCGGGCGCAGCCGCCCACTTTGAGCCTCGAGGAGCTGTGACATAGAACCACCTCTGTTGCCATAAATCAGATACCTCCGGGAAGGAGCCTTCGGGCCACGGGGCATCGACGTTCCTACTTATTATGGCGCCTCCGCACTCTGCGTGTCACCCCTCAATCATCTTCGGCTTCACATTGAAAGTCTTGAGCCATAAGCCGAAGTGGGGGTGATGTGGAGGAAGGCTTCCACACAACGATAAACGACGAGATGTGGAGGATGGAATCCGGAGCTAGCTCGTGGAAATCTAGCCCATAGTAGAACATGAGCCCCCTCACGAAGGGGTCAAGAGTAAGACCTAATCCCCGGAGGAAGTGGGAGACGAATATGACGCTCTCGTTGGTCTCGGGAGTGGGGATAACCTGTTCGGGAGAGGGAAGCCTGTGCTTGACATCGGCAGTCAAATACCCAGCCTCCCTAAGCTTCGCAATATCCTCCTCTGTGAGAGAGGAAGCCATCCATCGGCCTTGATGGTCAGATCCGGACATGATCAAAGATCCGGGGTGCTTAGGCTCGAGCTTTGGGTGTTGGAACTCAGGGTGCAAGATGTGCGAGCGTGGAAATAGAGGGGTAGGCCTCAGCTCCCTTATAAAGGGGGGAGGAATATCAAGCGTCCCCGAACATGGTCGTTCGGGACTTGCCTAAAAACACGGGGTCATGCCAACAGGCATGGTTGGATTACCCATACCCGTATTGATGAGAATCTCGTAGTAAGGGGGACACGATCTCTGCTTTGACAGGACGTGCCAAGGAAACCGCCTCGTGGTATGTGCGGTAGCAAGTTGTAAAAACGGTTCGAGTAAAATCGGACAATGGCGCAATGTCAGTTTTCAAAGAGTTGTCAGCAGACTAGATTCATGGATTATTATTCTCTCTACGGTGGTATATGGAATTTATCTTATAGAGCCGGACACGGTCCTTGTGTTCGGAATTAATTTTGGAGTATTCGAAGGTGGAACCCGCCTCGCAATGCCGAAGACAATCTACGCGCCGGACTCATCATCATTGAAGCCTGGTTCAGGGGCTACTGAGGGACTCCTGGATAAGGGGCTATCCGAACAGCCGGACTATATACTTTTGCCGGACTGTTGGACTATGAAGATACAAGACAGAAGACTTCGCCCCGTGTCCGGATGGGACTCTCCTTGGCTTGGAAGGCAAGCTTGGCAATTCGGATGTAGATCTCTTCCTCTGTAAACCGACTCTGTGTAACCCTAGCCCCCTCCGGTGTCTATATAAACCGGAGGGTTTAGTCCGTAGGACATAACAACAATCATACCATAGGCTAGCTTCTAGGGTTTAGCCTCTCTGATCTCGTGGTAGATCAACTCTTGTAATACTCATATCATAAAGATCAATCAAGCAGGAAGTAGGGTATTACCTCCATCAAGAGGGCCCAAACCTGGGTAAACATCGTGTCCCCAGTCTCCTGTTACCATTAGCCTTAGACGCATAGTTCGGGACCCCCTACCCGAGATCCTCCGGTTTTGACATCGACACCCTCCCCGCAAAGGAAGGAAGGTTGCGGCCGAGGACCAGAAACACGATCTACGTGAGGACATGGACAAAAAAAACTGGCAAAACCAGGTCCATCTATAGACCTAGGGAACGTGCTCCTACACGGGATCATGATTATCAAACAAAATACACCGGCCATTTACCATCTTGGAACCAATACTGCACATCGCAACCGTCGGAACCAACCCACGACACAGCCAGATACAGGGGTGCCGCACACCCCCTGTGCTTCACCGATGAGGTACTGGAACACGATTTTCCAAAGGGGTTCAAACCCATAAACATCGAGGCGCATGATGAAACGACGGACCCGGCAGTTTGGATAGAAGACTTTATTCTTCACATCCACATGGCCCGTCGAGATGATCTCCACGCCATCAAATATTTACACCTCGAGCTAAAAGGACCAGCTCGGCATTGGCTAAAAAGCCTCCCTGAAAATTCTATAGGAAGCTGGGAGGAACTTGAGGATGCTTTTTGGGCCAATTACCAAGGGACCTATATTCGGCCCCGGATGCAGACGATCTAAGTCATATAATCCAGCAACCTGGGGAATCAGCCCGTAAGCTTTGGAACCGGTTTCTCACTAAGAAGAACCAAATCGTCGACTCTCTGGACGCCGAAGCCTTAGCGGCCTTCAAACACAGTGTCCAGGATGAATGGCTAGCCAGACACCTCGGCCAGGAAAAGCCAAGGACAACGGCCGCCTTAACTACACTTATGACCCACTTTTACATAGGCGAAGACAGCTGGTTAGCCCGTAGTAGCACCAGCGACCCCGGCACATCCGAAGTCAGGGACGGTAATGGAAAACCACGATGCAACAAAAATAAACGTCGGAATAATGAAGAAAGCCCAGACAATACAGCGGTAAACGCCGGATTCTGGGGCTCCAGACCCGGTCAACGGAAGAAGCCATTTAAAGGCAACAAAAACAGTCCATCCAACCTGGATACAATTCTAGACAGGCCCTACCAGATTCATGGCACTCCCGACAAACCAGCCAATCATACCAACAGAGAATGTTGGGTCTTCAAGCAGACCGGCAACTCAACACCGACAACAAAGGGAAGGGACCTCAGAGCAAAGACGAGGACGAACCTCACCAGCCGAACACGGGGGGACAGAAGAAATTTCCACTAGAGATCAAAACAGTGAACATGATCTATGTCACTCATATCCCAAAGTGGGAGCGCAAGCACGCACTCCGAGATGTCTACGCCGTCGAGCCCGTCGCCCCAAAGTTCAACCCATAGTCAGCCTGTCCGATCACCTTTGATCGCAGGGATCATCCGACTAGTATCCGTCATGAGGGTTCGGCTGCTCTAGTGGTCGACCCAATAATCAATGGATACCACCTCACTCGAGTCCTCATGGATGGCGGCAGCAGTCTCAATCTGATATATCAGGACACTGTCCGCAAGATGGGGACAGACCCGTCAAGAATCAAGCCAAGCAGCACTACCTTTAAAGGATTTATACCGGGCATGGAAGCCCGCTACACAGGCTCTCTAACATTGGATGTTGTGTTCGGCTCTCTGAACAACTTCCTAAGCGAAGAATTAATCTTCAACATTGCCCCGTTCCGAAGCGGCTATCATGCACTACTCGGAAGAACGGCCTTCGCCTATTTTAATGCAATCCCGCATTATGCTTATCTGAAACTCAAAATGTCTGGACCTCGTGGCATCATTACGGTCAGTGGAAATATGGAGCGCTCTCTTCGCAGAGAGAATACACGGCGGCTCTAGCAGTCGAAGCACAAAACGGCCTATTCAAGCCGAACAACTCATCGGTCGTTAAGATCGCAGACACAGCTAAACGTGTTCGGCGCACATCCCAGTGCGGTAGCTCAGATAAACCTGAGCTCAATTAGCAGCTACACCCCCATCGACCGTCCCATAAAGAGATACACTCAAAATTCCTTGGGCGGCTTCGGGGGCACTCTGCACACAAAAGGTTCAGTGTTCGGCTTGACCCTATTTGGACCTTATAAGTTATTCTTCACGGCTCATTACAACGGACCGGCTCTACTTACAGCCACACTAGATTCTTTTACCTGGTCTTCCTTTTTTTCTTTTTCTTTTCTTTTTATTTACAGATGGCCATCATACTATACCCTTCAAGGACACTTCACAACGGAGACAAAGGCGCAGACGTGCAGCAGGGCCCCGCATTAAGGTTTCTTTTTTAGATTAAGACCCTGTGTGAACCTTTTTTATCTCTTGTTGTTTTATACTTTCCTGGCATGTAAAATGTCCAAGAAAGATACCGGCATATCTGTAAACATGCGGCTCGCCGTACTAAAGTGGATGTTATAGACAGAGCCCGGTTAGTATTGTGTTTTGAGATTTATGCCCTCACCATCCGCGCTCTTTCCCCACGTCAGATCGCCACACGTGCCTTGATACAATGGGTTTATCACCAGGGCTGTATTCAGCCCCCCGGTGTATATTGTAAAGTCCGAACACCTATAGGGAGTGTTTGGCGTCGTGAGTTTGGCCTAATATGCATCAGCTCCGAATCATGTCTTTGGTCAATAGTTGGGTTGCCCGGCTCATGTGCTTACTACCTTACGTTCCACTATATCGGCTAGGGTAGTAAAGGGAGAACTATTGCGATTGTGTCCCGGCTAGCCCGGATGAGCACCTCAGTAGAGAAAGCCGAAAACTGACTGTCATGATGCGGCGAAAGCTGGTCAACCACTCGATGACTCATTGGAATATTTGAGATTCCCTCCGTGTTAAATGAAGGACCGTCCTTCTGGTCGCATATGTATACACATCGTATTCGGATAATCGCAGACATACCAGGGGCTATATAGTAGCCCCACCGTCAAACTCCTATGGCTAAGTGAAAGTGTTAAAGCTCTATAGTCTGATTGCCTAGTTCGCCGCACTAACACCTCCTTAACGGACCAAGACATTGGGTCAAGTGTGATCAAGTACTTTTCCGAACACCCTCACATTATACACGAGGGGGTTGAAGCCGACGACTACAAACTTTCAGATTGTATATAAAAGAGACGACCGCACAGGAGGCACCAAAACTTTTCACGCAAAAACTATAAAAACACAGCCTTAAATATATCATAATATTGTTATTACAATCTTGATACACTTTACTCGAACATAATATTTTTTTAGCACTGACCCTCTATTAAGCGGGCACCTTCTAGGACATCTTCAAAGTAATGTTCTGGCATGTTAAGATCCCTGCCTTTGGGCGGACTCTGCGCTACAATATCGCTGGCCGTCATCTTCGCCCAGTATATCTTGACACGGGCAAGGGCCATCCATGCACCTTCTATGCACGTTGACCGCTTCACAGCATCGATACGTGGCACCGCATTAACAAGCTGCCGCACCAAACCGAAATAACTATCCGGAATGGGTTCAGTTGGCCACAGCCGAGCTATGACGCCCTTCATGGCGGCATCGGACATCTTGTGGAGCTCGGCCCACTGGGCCATCTGTTCATTCAACAGCGGACGCTTCGGCGTATCAAACTACGACCAAAACATCTTTTCCGTTACATGTCCTTCTTGCACGTGGAAAAACTGATTCGCATCAGCAGCACTCTTTGGCAGGTCCATAAAGGAGTCCGGAGAACTCCACTGTTGATTCAGCGGCGCATACTTCGGATCGCTAAACTTAGTTCGCAATAAAAAGGGTTACCAGCCGCGATCTCCCCAGCTTGTCAGATCTCCTCTCGAGTTGCTCTAGACTCAGACCGGGCTTCCTTCGCCTCTTGTAAGACCTTGTCCAGATCGGCAGCTTTGGCTTTGTTATCTCTCTCAAGATCTTGGCATCGGCTAGTGGCATTCTTCAACTCAAGTGCCATAGTAGATATCCTCTCCTCTTACTGAAGCCGAGCGGCCTGCTCTACTTTCAATTCGGCGGCTGCCTTTTGTGCAGCTGCATTACTCATCCTCACTTGCTCCTTGGCACGGGCAAGTTCCGCCCGAAGGGTCTCCACTGCGGCGGCACTATCTGCAGTCAGGCATATACAAATTTTTAGTATCACGCTCATTTCACAATACTAGGATGTACTGAGTGCCCTAGAGACATACCTTGCGCCTCGTCGAGCCGCCTGTTCATAAGCGTGATATCATCATCCGCCACATCAACTTTCTGTTTCAAATGTGCTAACTCGATAGCTTGGTAAGTCCCCACGGATGTAACAACTTGTGTTTCAAATAATCATATCATTTCCTGGGCATCTATTTTTGATTCTCTGATCGCATTACTTTGGATGTCAACCAGAGTCTCAGGGGCTACTATCTATACACAGGTGCATTTCGCACTTACAATATAATTGAAATTATACTACGTACCTCGAAGCCTCTTAGTATGCTACAAAAGGCTTCATTCAATCCGCTTTTCACGGACGGAACTCTTTCTAACACCGTACCCATCAAGGTACGATGTTCCTCTGAGACGGAGGCATGTTGCAAAATGTCCATCAATGCATCCAGCGTCCCTTGGACATCTGATAGTCCGAGACAATTGTTGTTCCCCATAGAGGCTGCACACCCCGGACCCTGGGCGGCCGAAGTATTACCTTTGGCCTTGGTCCTCATTGTCCCATGCGCCACTTGCAGATCAGGATGGATCCTATGGGACGATACCTCGGTGTCGTCTGCCTTATCAGGAAGGGAGATCTGTGGAGGCATCTTGCTCTCCATCATCTCTGGAAGTAGATCCCCCGAAGAGGAGGACTGTTGAGGAGGGCTGCGGGCCGGACTGCAAACATGAGATTAAAACATTACCCTTATAGCTGGCAAAGAACGGGACATGTTTAAAACACCCGGATTCACTTACGATGTGGCTGAGGGCCTATCTTTGTGGGGTGACTGCGTGTCAATATCACCCCCTTACTGGGATACCTTCCCCCGCTTACAAGCTTCTCTTTATGAATCTTTGGAAGCGGCCCTTTTCTTCCCATGGGGAGAAGGGATGTCAGTTCCCCCTTCCCTTCCACCTTTGGAAGCGGGAGTTCCAATCTCCCTGGACGAATTGCCTGGTGAGCCTCCAGAGTGGAAGCTGCCTTGGGCCTCTTCATCCTCCTCTTTATCTTCCCCCGCCGGCACTTGATACGGCGCTGGAGCCAGCATCCTTGTTAATAACGGATCGACAGTATCTTCAGGAAGTGGAGCCGAACACCTGATTCTTTCCGCCTTCTTTAGCCAGCCCTGGCCGGATAGAGTTTTATCAATACATTGTCATGAATAATTTGACTAAATTGTGTTCGGGGGTCGAGTACTTACCAGAGTATCCGGATGGTTGAAGTCAAGACCGATGTCTTCTGTAGTATCCGGCCACTGTTTTCGTGTGTTGAAGAACAACTTCCACATCTCTATGAGCATCGTGCCGGAGAGGTACTGAAGAGTCCGTGGAACTTTCGGATTAAATTCCCACATACGGAGAGGGCGTCGCTGACAGGGTAGGATCCTGCAGACTAAAATTACTTGGATTACATCAATGAGACCGGTGTCCTTCTCAATAAGGTTCCGGATGCGGCTTTGCAGTGTCCACACTTCATCTGTAGATCCCCAGTCCAGCCCCTTGTTAATCCACGATGCGAGCTGTGGCGGAGGGCCGAACCGAAACGCAGGAGCGGCTACCTACTTTGTACCGCGGGTTCGGTGATGTAAAACCACTCCCATTGCCATAAGTCAGAAGATTCTGCAAAGGAGCCCTTTGGCCAAGTGGAGCTGATAAGCTTGCTTATTGAAGCGCCTCCTCACTCCGCTTGTTTCCCGTTGGTTACCTTCGGTTTCATGTTAAAGGTCTTAAGCCATAAGCCGAAGTGTGGAGAAATACGGAGAAAGGCCTCGCATGTGGTGATGAACACCGAGATGTGGAGGAAGGGTTCCGGGGCTAGATTGTGGAAATCTAGCCCGTAATAGAACATGACCCCTCGAACAAAGGGATGGAGTGCAGATCCAAGCCCTCGAAGGAAATGAGAGATAAACACAACCCTCTCATTGGATCTGGGAGTGGGAATAACCTGCCCTTGAGCAGGAAGCCTGTGGTAGATCTCCGCAGTCAAATATCTTGTCTCCCTGAGCTTCAAGATGCCTTCCTCTATGATAGAAGAGACCATCCACCGGCCTTGAAGGTTGTGTTTGAACATGGCTGGAAGCTTGAAGCGACTGAATTGACCCTTGGGTGTTGGACCTTGAGGTGGGGGGAGGAAGGGACTAGCGTGGAAGAAAAAAGACAGGCCTTAGCCTCTTTATAAAGACGATGAATATCAAACGTCCCTCCGTGGCCTTAAAACATGCCTATTCCCAAGGAGACATGCCAATAAAAACGGTTGGGTTACCCACGCCTGTGTTGATGAAAATCCCATAATAAGGGGACATGATCTCTGTTTTGACAAGATGTGCCAGTAAAAACCGCCTCCCGAAGCGTGGGGAGGCGAGCTAGAAAACGATTCGCAATAATGGTCGGATGATGACACAATGCCACCAAGATTGTCAGCGGATTGGACTTGTAAAATATTATACTCTCTACGGGTACATGTGGAATTTGTTTTGCAGAGCCGGACACGATTCTTGTATTCGGAATTTACTTTGAAGTATTCGGAGGAGGAACCCGCCTTGCAATGTCGAAGACAATCTGCGTGCTGGACTCATCATCATTGAAGCCTGGTTCAGGGGCTACTAAGGGAGTCCTGGACAAAGGGGTCCTCGGATAGCCAGACTATATACTTTGGCCAGACTATTGGACTATGTAGATACAAGATAGAAGACTTTGTCCCGTGTCCGGATGGGACTCTCCTTTGCATGCAAGGCAAGCTTGGCGATTCGGATATGTAGATTCCTTTCTCTATAACTGACTATGTACAACCCTAGTCCCCCCCACCGTTGTCTATATACCGGAGGGTTTAGACTTCTAGGGTTAGAGCAACAATCATAATCTCATGGGCTAGACTTCTAGGGTTTAGCCATTACCTCCATAGAGAGGGCCCGAACTTGTGTAAACATCGTGTCCCCCGCCTCTTCTTACCATTAGCCTTAGACGCACGGTTCGGGACCCCCGACCCGAGATCCGCCGGTTTTGACACCAACAGTCCCCAATAATAAGAATTTGATATTTCTTTTTGTCAGTAGGAATAGGGAATTCAAAACCTCCAATAGTGATTGTTGAAAAAAATTCAATAAAGTTGATACTATTCATTTGAGGTTGTTTCTTCGGAAGTGTATCGTATGCTCATTACCATTGAAATGAAAAGTGACATTGCCTTTGTTGCAATCAATAACAGCCCCTGCAGTGTTCAAAAAGGGTCTACCAAGGATGATCGACATACTGTCATCCTTGGGTATATCAAGAATAACAAAGCCCGTTAAGATAGTAACATTTGCAACTTGGACAAGCACATCCTCACAAATTCCGATGGGTGTGGTAGTTGATTTATGAGTCAACTTATTCAAATCAAGTCTTCGATACAAAGAGGAAGGCATAACACTAACACCGGCTGCTAGATCACATAAAGAAGTTTTAACATAGTTTCTTTTAATGGAGCATGGTATAGTTGGTATTCTTGGGTCTCCTAATTTCTTGGGTATTCCACCCTTAAATGAATAATTTGCAAGCATGGTGAAAATTTCAGATGTCGATATCTTTCATTTATTTGTGACAATATATTTCATGTACTTAGCATCAGGAGACATTTTCAGAATATTAGTCAAACGAAGGCGCAAATAGACAGGTCTAAGCATTTTAAAAAAGCGCCCACATTCTTCTTCATCCTTATTCTTTGAAACTTTAGGAGGAAAAGGCATGGGTTTTTAAACCCATGGTTCTCTTTCTTTACCATGTTTAGTAGCAATGAAGTCTCTCTTATCATATCTTTTATTCTTAGGTTGTGGGTTATCAAGATCAACAACAGGTTCTATTTCTGCATCATGATCATTATTATGTTGAGCATCTTCATTAACATCATCATTATCACTATTACTAGGTTCATGTTCATCACCAGATTGTGTTTCGGCATCAGAAATAGAAATATCATTTGGATTATCGTGTGTGTATATAGTAGGTTCACTAGAGGCATGCAAAGTCCTATCATCTTTGTTTTTCTTTTTAGATGGATTAGGTGCATCAGTATTAATTCTTTGAGAGTCTTGCTCAATTCTCTTAGGGTGACCTTCAAGATACAAAGGTTCCTAAGACATTTTACCACCCCTAGTCATAACTCTAACAACATGACCATTCGTCTTATTGTTCATCTCATTAAGCAAATTATTTTGTGACTAAATGACTTGTTCTATTTAGTTTTTATCATGGATGCATGTTTAATCACACCCCTGACATCATTGACAGTTCTAAACATAAAGTCACTCAAGCGTTCAATCATATAAGCATTCTGTTTCAATTGTCTACTAACATATGCATTAAATTTTTCTTGTTTAATAATAAAGTTATCCAATTCATCTAAGTATTTTTTAAGACAAGGAGGAAGACCCCCGGCCTCTGCATCTGGACGATGCATACAACCATTTTATTAATTATTAACACAAGACCTTACAAAGTCATACAACATTAAGACTAAAGCTGCAGCCACCTGCCAACAATCCATCTTTAGAGCTATACTGTTGCATCTACCTTGCCCGGTCTAGCTGTCGCCGATGCCACCACTATGCCAGACAGCGTCACCCTCCTGCGCGGGTCCATCTCCGTGCAACGGGTGCCGAGTCTGCACTGCACCACGCCGCCAAGATCCGCCATCATAAATGGGCAAGATGAAACACCACTCCTCCTCTTGTCCCCTCCAATCAGCACTTGCTCCAAAACAATGCCCCCAGGAGGAAGAACGACACCGAAGGCGCCATCATCGTCCGATCTAATAGACCCAGATCTAGGGTTTCCCTCAGAATTTCCCGATCAGCTTGAGTGACCTGCAATGATGATGCCTCGAGAAGGGAACAATGTCCAAGACACCGCCATCGTACGCCAAGACCGCAATCAGGCGCAATTTTCACCGGAAGCCACATCGTCCCGATCTCGCGGCTGGCTGGAACCGAGCGGAACCTCGCCACAAAGGTGTGCGTCGTCATCGGCACTCCGGTGGAGATCCGGCATCTCCTCACCGGCCCCTCCACGCGTCGTCGGTCGGCAGAAGGCCTCCCCGCGGTGGATCCGATCAGGGCGTTGGATCTGCAATCACCATCATCACCATCTCCGACCAGAACAGCCCACCCTGTCGGATGGGGCACTGCCATCGCCGCCGCCCATCTCAGGGTCGCCGCTCTACCGGCTATGGTGCTTCGGCCACCACCGCACGACCTAGGGTCGCTGCTCCAGCCACCGCCTTCGGATCACACAAGAGGAGCCGCATGCCGCCTCAGATGAGATCCATAACATCCACCCGCGACCACCGGGCAGGCTCAATGCAGCCACCACCTCACGACATGTAGGCCGCCACCACCGTGCCGCACACGACGCTGCTAAGAGACCCGCCAGCCGCGCCACCGAACCCCACGTTCGCCCGACGCTCCTCTCGACCCCATTGTCTCGCGCCAGCCAAGATGAGAAGGATGGGGAGAAGCCCCGCTGCTGCCCAGCCGGCTAGGCTTCGCCCGGTGGCACTGTGGACGGTGGCGAGGATGGAGAGAGGTGGAGGAGGTGCGAGGAGCGGCAGCTAGGGTTTCCCCCGGGTCACCAGCGGGGGCGACGCGAGGGGCGAGAAACCAAAAGAGACCCCTTCAATTCATCTAAGTATTGACTAGCATATTTAGTATAAGGAACATCACCTTCATCAAATCTATAGGGATAATTTACCTCTGTTACCTATGTCGGGTATCGAGACCATGTATTTCTTCAATAGATGGTAAATTCTTGACATCTTTAGCTTTAATACCTTTTTCTTTGATAGTTTTCTTTGCCTCTTGCATATCTTCTAGACTGAGAAATAGAATACATCTCTTTTTCAGAGTTGGCTTGGGTGGTGGTTCGGCAAGAGTCCAATCATTATCATTCCTCGGTATATTATTCAATAGTTCTTCAGCTTGTTCAACAGTTTGTTCCCTGAAAACACAACAAGCACACCTATCTAGGTGGTCCCTAGAAGCATCGGTTAGTCCATTATAAAAGGTATCAAGTATTTCATTTTTGTTGAGAGGATGATCAGGCAAATCGTTAAGTAATTGGAGAAGCCTCCCCCAAGCTTGAGGGAGATTCTCTTCTTTAATTTGCACAAAGTTAAATATTTCCTGTAAAGAAGATTGTTTCTTATGAGCGGGAAATATTTTTTAGAGAAGTAATATGTCATATCCTGGGGACTACGCACACAACTAGGAGCAAGAGAATTAAACCATATCTTAGCATAACCCTTTAATAAGAAAGGAAATAACTTGAGAATATAGTAGTAGCGAATTTTTTCCTCATGAGCAAATAGGGTGGTTGTCTCATTCAGCTTAGTTAGATGTGGCACAACAGTTTCAGATTCAGAACCATGGAAAGGATCAGATTCAACCAAAGTAATTAGCTCAGGATCGACAGAGAATTCATAATCCTTATCAATAACAAAGATGGGAGACATAGCAAACTGGGGTCATATTTCATTCTGGCATTCAGAGAATTCTCTTTCATCTTACATAGTAGTTCCTTAAGATCATCTCTATCATTACAAGCAAGAAATTCCCTAGCTATCAATCCATCCATAACATAACCCTCAAGTATCTTAGGCAATTCATATCTAGGAGAGCTAGGTCTAATAGGTGTTTCATCATTTTCAGTTTCAATAATTTCATCAGTTTCATCATTCTCAATTTCTTTAGCTCTAGCAAGTTGTTCATCAAGAAATTCACCCACTGGCACAGTCTTATCAAGCAAAGTACAAGCTTCATCATAAGCATCATTCATAGCAGAAGTAGCATCATCAATTACTTGCAACATATCAAGATTAATAGCAGGCGGTGGTGTTGCAAGCTTACTCAAAACAGAAGGTGAATCAAGTGTCGAGCTAGATAACAGTTCCTTACCTCCCCTCGTATTAGAGGGAATGATCCTGGTTCTATCCTCCTTAATATTCCTCATAGTGATCAACAGATATAAATCCCAAGTGACTCAGCAAATCGAGCTATGCTCCCCGGCAACGCTGCTACAAACAGGTCATGATAACCCACAAGTATAAGGATCGCAACAGTTTTCGAGGGTAGAGTATTCAACCCAAATTTATTGATTCGGCATAAGGTGAGCCAAAGAATATTATCAAGTATTAGCAGTTGAGTTGTCAATTCAACCACACCCGAAAGACTTAATATCTGCAGCAAGGTGACCAGTAGCAAAGTAGTATGGTAGTTTGATAGTAATAGTAACAGTAGCAACAGAAACAGTAGCAATTTTGTAGAGATTGTAACAACAGCAACAACGAAAGTAACTTAGCAAAGATTAATATCTGAAAAGCATAAGCATTGGACCAACGATGGATAATTGTGTTGGATGATATTCATCATGTAGCAGTTATAACCTAGAGCTACACAGAACTAGCTCCAATTCATCAATGTAATGTAGGCATATATTCCGTACATAGTCATACGTGCTTATGGAAAAGAACTTGCATGACATCTTTTGTCCTACCCTCCCATGGCAGCGGGGTCCATAAGGAAACTAAGGGATATTAAGGCCTCCTTTTAATAGAAACCAGAACAAAGCATTAGCACTTAGTGAATACATCAACTCCTCAAACTACAGTAATAACCAGAAAGAATCCCAATTATAGTCACCTTGGGGTATGCGGATCATAACACATAATAGGTGCAAATAACTTGCAAGATAGGATCAAGAACACACATATATTCATGAAAACATAATAGTTTCAGATATCAAATCATGGCACTCGAGCCCTAGTGACAAGCATTAAGCATAGCAAAGTCATAGCAACATCAATCTCAGAACATAGTGGACACTAGGGATCAAGCCCTAACAAAACTAACTCGATTACATGATAAATCTCATCCAACCCATCACCTTCCAGCAAGCCTACGATGGAATTACTCACTCCCGGTGGTGAGCATCATGAAATTGGCGGTGAAGGAAGGTTGATGATGACAACGGGACAGATTCTACCCTCGGGAGCCCCGAACGGACTCCAGATCAGCCCTCCCAATGAAGAACACGAGGAGGTGGTGGCTTCGTATTGTAAAATGTGAGGAATCCTTTTCTCCAATTTTTTTTCTTGGCGAATAGGTATATATGAAGTTGGAGTTACGGTTGCCGAAGGTCCAGGGGGGCCATAAGCTTGTAGGGCATGCCATGGGTGGTAGGCGTGCCCCCTGAGCTTGTGGCTCCTGGGTGGCCCCCTCTCATATATTTTTCCGCCAGTATTTTTTGTATATTCCAAATTCTCCGTAAATTTTCAGGTTAATCTGAGCACTTCGATTTCTGCACAAAAACAACACCATGGCAATTCTGCTGAAAACATCGTCAATCCGAGTTAGTTTCATTCAAATCATGCAAATTAGAGTCCAAAACAACAGCAAAAGTGTTTGGATAAGTAGATACGATGGAGAAGTATCAGACGGTAGCATGCCCTCGTTCACTCCCACCCCGGCGGCGCTCGGCGCGGCACCCTACGGTTTCGGCGCTACGTGACTTTGTCCGGCCAATGACCGGCCAGTAGCGCAGAGGAGCCCGCTCGGCTCGGCCTCAACGTCCACAAGGAGGTGTTCCGCTCGACGCTCCCGCCCCCAGCACAACGCATGAGAGAAAATCCTCCTGCCGACGCGTGACGCTCGATCTCTGCTTCCCCAAGTGCGGGCGACACTGGATGCCGCCATGGCAGCCCATGGTGCAGCGTTGCCTAACCAGGCCCCTGCTCTTCATTGCGCGTTCACGGACTCTAATAGTCGTCCGGCACGGCCCAAAAGCCAGCGACTGGCAGCAGCACCCACTGGCCCGCAGGGCCCATGGCATGATGTCAGCCTCGAGACACAACGATGGCTCCCAGCTGGCCTGTACCCCTTGCTGCATGCTCAGTTTAGTAGCAATGGCCAGCCCTTGGTGTGTAGGAGCAGCGACCGGAGGACTCGTCCCTCCACGGTATGGTGCGGTGCCTGTAGCGGCATCCACCGGACGTCGGTGATCTCCATCTTGAGACGCTGCGAAGTGCCTTCGATCCTTCGGACACCAAGACGCATGTTGATTGCTTGTATCTGCATTGGTAATTCCCTGAAGAGGAGAGGATGATGTAGTGATACGTCTCCAATGTATCTATAAATTATGAAGTATTCATGCCATGTTTATAATATTTTTACATGATTTTGGTATGAGTTGATTGGAACTAACTTGGACTGATGTTGTTTTCAGCAGAACTACCGTGGTGTTGTTTTTGTGCAGAAATAAAAGTTTTTGGAATGCGCTGAAAATCAACGGAGAATATTTTTGGAAAATATAAAAAATACTGGAACAAAAAGCTATCGAAGGGGAGTCCTGAGGCCACCACAAGGCTGGAGGGCGCGCCCTACCCCCGGGAGGGTGCTCCTGGCTCGTGGACTCCCAGTGGGCCCCCTTGACGTGAAACCAATGCCAACCCCTCCTATAAATCCTAAAAAACCCAGAACAGAGGGGAAATTAGGAGTTTCGCCGCCGCAAGCCTCTAGAAGCACGAGAAATCAATCTAGGACCTCTCCGGCACCCTGCCGGAGGGGGCCATCATCACCGGAGGCCATGGGTGAGGATATTGGAGGGGCCATCATCGCCATGAAGGCCAAGGACCAGAGAGAGTACCTCTCCCCATCTAGGGGGAGGCCATGGAGGAGGAAGCACAAGGGGGAGAACCTCTCCTCCTCTCTCTCTCGGCGGCGCCGGAGTGCCATCGAGAGGGGAATCATCGCCATGGTGATCATCTTCATCAACATCACCATCCTCATCTCTTTTTTGGTGGTCCACTCTCCCGCACTCCGCTATAATCACCTACTTGAACATGGTGCTTTATGCCACATATTATGATCCAATGATGTGTTGCCATCCTATGATGTTTTGAGTAGATTTCCTTTGTCTTTGGGTTGATTGATGATCTAGATTGGTTTGAGTTGCATGTTTTATTATTGGTGATGTCCTATGGTGCCCTCTGTGTTGCGCAAGCGTGAGGGATTCCCGTTTTAGGGTATTGCAATACGTTCATGATTCGCTTATAGTGGGTTGCTTGAGTGACAGAAGCATAAACCCGAGTAAGGGGGTTGTTGCATATGGGATAAGGGGGACTTGATATGTTAATGCTATGGTTGGGTTTTACCTTAATGATCTTTAGTAGTTGTGGATGCTTGCTAGAGTTCCAATCATAAGTGCATATGATCCAAGTAGATAAAGTATGTTAGCTTAGGCCTCTCCCTCATATGAAATTGCAATGATGACTACCGATCTTGTTAACAATTGCCTAGGACAATTCCGCACACCGACCCATCATTATTCCACACTCGCTATTTATAATACTTAAGTAATATATTCTAACTTTATGATAACAATACCAACTTTTATATTTTAGCTCTCAGATACCATGCAAAGTTATCCTATTCATACCCACAACGTAGTTTTATTTCTCGTTTCTAGTTGGAAGCAAACGTTCGGTGTACATAGAGTTGTATCAGTGGCAGATAGTACTTGAGAGAATATTGGTCTTACCTTTAGCTCCTTGTGGGCCCAACATTCCATACTTATCACTTCCACCTTTGGAATTTGCTATGATGATTCCCTGCACTTGGGGATTATCAAGCTCTTTTCTGCACCGTTGCCGGGGAGCAATAGCGTGGGGTTGATATTATCGTGTGTGCTAGTTTGCTTTCTTCACTAAGTAGTTTTTGTTTTCCCTTTTTGTTTTTCTTAGTTGTGGGTGAAACATACAAAAAAATAAAATACAAAAATGCAAAAAAAATGCTTGCCACTTATGCCTAAAAAGTTTTTTCAAAAAGAGAAGTGATTGGAAAGTTATGCATTGGAGAAGTGAGGGTCGACCTTGAACACTTGTGTTCATGCTCATGGAAACCATGTAGAATTTTTCATGGAAGTTTCTCAGAAATAATTATCCCCTTGTATACATCCATTGTATTATAAAAATAATGTGCCAAGCTCTGGTTTTAGGATGATTAGATTGCTTGTTTCCTATGTGCAGTGCAAAAACAGAAACTTTGGTTGTAGCGCGTGAATTTAGGTCTGAAACTTTTTGCATAGTACTTCTATACAATTTTTTTAGATTCTCCTAATTTCTTAGAATTTTTGGAGTTACAGAAGTATACAAAGTTTCTAGATTACTACAAACTCTCATGTTTTGACAGATTCTATTTTCTATGTGTTGTTCACTTATTTTGATGAATCTATGGGTAGTATCGGGGGTAAACCATGGTGAAGTTGGAATAAATATAATGCGAATATGAAATTGGAATGAGTTTACAACAGTACCTAAAGGTAGTGATTTGCTTTATTATACTAATGGATCTCACAAAGTTTTTGTTAATTTTGTGTGGATGGATGAAGTGTTCAAAGAACGAGGAGTTATCGATGTGAGAAGAATAAAGAGAGGCAAGAGTTCAAGCTTGGATGCCCAATGCACCCCAAGTAAATATTTCAAGGATACTCAGGCATCTAAGCTTGGGGATGCCCCGGTTGGCATCCCATTTTTCTTCTTCAACAATCATCGGTATACCTTGGTTTTTGTTTTGTTCACATGATTTGTGTCCTTTGTCTTTTTCCTTTTCTTTATGAAGCATACTAGTATGAGATAGCCCTTCATTGATTTGTAGAATGCTCTTTGTTCTTCACTTAAATATTTTAAGTATGGTTTTATAGAATGCTTAGTGCGCTTCACTTATATATTGTGAGCTTGGATATTGGTTAATCTATATTAATTATAGAATCCCCCATGAACTTTACTTATATCATTTGGAGTATGAATATATAAGACTATCATCGGAAGTGGGTTTGGAAGAGTGTTAACTTTAGGAAGTAATGATCCCACTATTTTGGAGGGTGTTGAATCTTAGTGTGATATTTATGAAAGTGGATTTGGAGAGGTCTTGACTTTAGTTAGTAATGATTCAACTATTTCGGAAGAGGTTCCAATTGATTATAAGAACAAAGTTGCTATATATAATGATTATTGTGATGACATTTATGATATAAAGAAATATGTTAACCATGAAACTTGTCATCATGATTTTAACTTTCAATTGGATTATGCCTCACTTGATAGTTATTTTGTTGAGTTTGCTCCCACTATTCTGAATGAGAAGAATTTTGCTCATGGGGAGAGTAGTAAAATTTCTATGCTTGTAGATCATGAAAAGAATGCTTTATGTGATGGTTATATTGTTTAGTTCATTCATGATGCTACTGAAAATTATTATGAGGGAGGATTATATGCTTGTAGGGGTTGCAATAACATCAAGTTTCCTCTCTATGTGCTTAAAGTTTTAAAGTTATACTTGTTCTAACTTCCTACGCTAGTTGATTCTTGTTCCCATAAGTTGTTTGCTCACAGAATCCCTAGGCATAGGAAGTGAGTTAGACTTAAATGTGCTAGTCATATGATTCATAATGCTCTCGGTATGTTTTCATTCTTATCTTTCATGTGAGCATCATTGTCATCGTCATGCCTAGCTAGAAAGGTATTAAATAAAAGCGCTTGTTGGGAGACACCCCAATATTTATCCTTACTGTTTTTGTGCATTCACATGATTAAGCTACTGTAGTAATCATGTTTTATAGTTTTTCTTTCAATAAAGTGCCAAGTAAGACCTTTGGGATAGCTTACGGTTATAGTTGATTTAATCTTGCTGAAAAACAAAAACTTTCACTACAAAAAAAAGACACATCCGTGACATTTTGGACCAAACGAAAAAAAACTGTCATACATATGACACTTCTATGATGATAATTGTGACAAAACCCGGTATCATCATAGATGTGGTGGGCTCCTACTTCTATGACAAAAAATCATGACAGAAAATGGGCTTTTCGTCCTGGGCGGGCCGGAGATGCAGCTGCATGACATTCTTTGGGCCGTCCATGACGGAAAAAACCGTGGTAGAAGCGAGGGGGAGGAAAATTTCGGGGAGTTGCCGATTACGGTGGGAGGTCGTGGGCCGAGCGATGCACGTTTCTCTCGTACACGTACGCGCGTGTGTGCGAGGCGTTGGCTCTAACTGAACCCGAGCGAGGCGTTGGGCTCTAACTGAACCCGAGCGATTGCACTGCAGGCTACGCGTTACTGAACCCGAGCGATCGATCGATGGCTGTTAACTGAACCCGATGGAGTGATTCCTTCGCTACTGCTGCTAACTGAAGCCGATCGATTGGATGAACAGTGAGTGTTGCGGGGGGGGTGGGGTGGATGAACAGTGAGCGGTGGCGTTGCCTCTGGATGAACAGGACCCCATGGTGTGGAGGGCTGGACGAATAGTAGATGGTGGAGGGGTGGCCGTGGAGGGGTGGTTGAACAGGACCCCGTGGTGTGGATGGCTAGATGAACGGTAGATGGTGGAGGGCTGGATGAACAGTAGATGGTGGAGGGGTGGTTGAACAGTAGCCGGTGGAGTAGCGCGCGGTGGAAGCTGGATGAATAGAAGCCCATGAGGGCTGGAGGAGGTCGACGGTAGCCCGTGGAGGCTGGAGGAGGTCGACGGTGGAGATGAACAGTATCCCATGGAGTCCCGTTTTGTGGTACGCCACACCCCTCCAGATGAATAGGACCCCCGTTTCGACCGTAGCGCTCCAACACAAGTCCGTTTTGTCCGTTTTGCGGTACGCCACACCCCTCCCGATGAACAGGACCCCCGTTTCGACCGTAGCACTCCAACACAAGTCCGTTTCGTCCGTTTTGCGGTACGCCACACCCCTCCCGATCAACAAGACCCCCATTTCAACCGTAGGAGGTCTGTTTCCTCCGTTTTGCGGTACGCCACACCCCTCCCGATCAACAGGACCCCGTTCCGAATGTAGGAGGTCCGTTTCCTCCGTTGTGCGGTACGCCAGGCCTCGTTTCCATCGCCTGTTCCGTCCAAGCCCTCCCGATGAACACGACCATGCATTCCATTCCAACCCAGCCGGTTGGCTCCCCATGAACACGATGAGGACGTTGTTTCTCCGTTCCGACCCAGCCATGTACGTATGCGCGAGTAGGCGTTCAAGACCCTGCCCGTATGTACGTATGTGGCCATATTTTCTTTCTTGCACCCTCGCCGTTGTACGTACGTGTACATGCTACGTGCGCGCCTCTACTATGACACGTGCGCGCCTCTATATCCACCAGTATATATGTACGTACACGTTCGCGACCATTATGACAACGCTACGTACGCTTCGACCAGGTCGGTCCCGACTATCAGGCACTTCCTTGCATGCGAAGATGTAGCTGGTGGGTCCCAGTAGTAAGGGGGTGAATCGTTTTTTTGCCTGGACGCACTTCCTTGCGTGCGAAGATGTAGCTGGTGGGTCCCAGCAGTCAGGGGGGCGAATGGTTTTTTTCGCCCGGACGCACTTCCTTGCGTGCGAAGATGTAGCTGGTGGGTCCCAGCAGTCAGGGGGCGAATTGTTTTTTTTTTGCCCGAACGCACTTCCTTGCGTGCGAAGGTGTAGCTGGTGGGTCCCAGCAGTCAGGGGGAAAACTTATTTTTCACGAAATATGGTGGCCCGTCCGGTGGGTCCCCACTGTCAGGTGGAGGAATAATTATTTTGCGTGTAATAAGGAGGCACTTCCTTGCTGCGGTCGTGGACACATCTGTCAGCCTCTCCACGTACAGTCCACGTCCGATGGAAGCCGTTCCTTGATCATGTTGACCACGCCATGCCGAGAGCACCAGGGCGGTGGACGACGGAGAGGCCTAGGAGGGGGACGACGCGGAGCCGGGGCAGACGCGGCAGTGGATGCCCACGCGTAGAGGAGTACGAGGGTTCACTGGTTCGCTGCGGTGTGAGGCTGTCGTCGCCGCAGGATAACAGGGGGTGCGGGTGAGTAGAGGGATGGCCTGGCCAGCGGTGGGAGTAGTAGGGGCGGTGAGGCCTCCGCCGCATCATAGCCGGCCACGGGAGGCAGGAGCACGAGGCACGACCGGCACTGGTTTGGGCGGCTGGAGCAAGAAGACCAGAGGTTGAAGAAGCACTACGGCCGTTGGATGGACATCGTACGGTCACTGGAGCTAGAATCGTGCATATTGACTAAGTTGACAAAGCCCTCCGTCCCCGTCAACTTAGTAGGCCCACAAGTCAGCCTGCCACTATACTGGGTCCCAGCTAACAGGGGAAGTATTCATATTTTTTGTGCGTAATAAGGAGGCACTTCCTTGCGTACGAAGATATAGCTGGTGGATCCGAGTTGTCAGAGCCGGCCGTGGGGAGGAGGGAGTAGGCAGTCCCACCGGCGCTTGTTTGAGCGGATGGAGCAGGAAGAGCAGAGATTGAAGAAGCATGACGGCCGTTGGATGGCCATCCAATAGTCACTGCTTGTGCGTCAACCTTTTTTTAGGGAAGCCTCAAATCTGTGGAAAACAGCATACAACCCATCTGCCATTATTTTTAATAATTTACAGCCCATTTTCTAATTCTTAAGGTTTTTTTGGAGCCCATATTCTTTTTGTTAGCATTATAGCCCATATTGTGGCCACGGTTAAAAACTTATACGAAATTTTGCATATTTCGGTGCGGTCCGAACAATTTTTAATCCTGAAATTTTGACTCACATTCAAACTGATTTTAAAAATAAATGTATATCAATATAAAATCCAACAAATTCTCCATGCATAAAAATTAATGTAATTTAAAATCTCGAAATGAAAAAAGAGATATTTGAAACTAATTGCCGGTTTGATGTGTTTTAAAAATGTACAGCCCATTTCTCATTACTGATGGGCCATTTTCTCGGCCAGCCGAATGAAAGCTCTCCTCGTCTTGAAAGATTTGCAGCCCAACAGGCCTGACAAAGCGACTTACTTGGCAAATCACAGAAGTGGCCGTGGACCTAGCTGTCAGCCTCTCCACGTACAGTACTCTTCCGATGGAATGCCGTTGACCACATTGACCACGCCGCGCCGAGAGCACCAAGGTGGTGGACGACGGCGAGGCCTAGGAAGGGGACGACACGGAGCCGGGGAAGATGCGGCAGTGTATGCCCACGCGGAGAGGAGTATGAGGGTTCACTGGTTCGGCTGCGGTGTGAGGCTGTCGTCGCCGCAGGGCCTGGCTAGCGGTGGGAGTAGTAGGGGGCGATGAGGCCTCAACGGCAGCACAGCCGGCCACTGGAGGCAGGAGCAGGCGGTCTCCCCGGCGCTGGTTTGGGAGGCTAGTGCAAGAAGAGCAGCGATTGAAGAAGCAGCAGGACCGTTCGATTCAAATCTGACGGTTACTTCTGCTAGAATCGTTTGTTGACTAAGTTGACAAGCCCTGCGTACGCGTCAACGTAGTAGGCCCACAGGTCAGCCTCCCAACCGGTGCGCCCCAGATGTCAGTGGGAGGAATCATTTTTTCGCATAATAAGGAGGCACTTGGTTGCGGGTGGCCAGGCCAGCGGAGGGAGTAGGGTGGGCCGGGGAAGCCTGCGCGGCATCACAGTGGGCCACAAGAGGAGGGAGCAGGCAGTCCCGCCGGCGCTAGTTTAGGCGGCTAGAGCAGGGAGATCAGAGATTCAAGAAGCACGATGGCTAGAATCGTGTGTTCACTGACAAAGCCTTGCGTAAACAAGTCAGCCGCCGTTTTCCATTTTTAGAATTGCCGGCCATTTTCTGGTCAGTACGAGGGTCAAAAAATTAACTAAATATGTGGGAAATTTTTGCTAGGGAACGAAATATTCTTAATCCAAAAAAATAGCCATACTAAAACAAATTTAAAAATAAATTAGTACTATGTCATGTTAAATCCAATGAAATACGTATAAGATATCAGTGAAGAACAAAATTCAAAAAAAACTAATATCCCATTTGTTATAAATTTTTTGGAATTTTCAACCCCTTTTGATATTACTTTTAACAGATATTGACCATACTCTTTGGCCAGGACGGAATGCATCCCTCCTCGTCTTGGATGATTTGCAGCCAAGTAATTCAGAGAAAACAAATAGGTCTAGCTTGGGTATTCTTCAAAAAGAAATACTGGGCTACCTATTTTCCCAAAGAACTGGTGCATGAGCATTTAGCTTTATTTATTTATTTACTTACTTATGTTTAGGGGACCATGAGCATGTACCTGGGCCGGATTCATGTGAGAGCCTCCCTTCCAGTTAATTATGGGCTTCTCTATTGGGCCTTCATCAGTGGGCTGCATGTTATCAACAAGTGGAAAATGTGTTCCGTACGAAAAATAGTATGAGCTACGTACGGTACGGGGCACTAAAGGATCGAACCGTGCAACAACTTCCAAAACATTGTGTTTGTCGTTCTAACAACACATTTATTCAACCAACAGACGAAATATACTACTGATTGTACATTGAAAACAGCAGCAGCAACCAGGGCTGGGGGTGCAACAGAAGCAGTAAGCAGGCCAGAAGAGTGAAGACGCAGCTCTCTCTTCCAAACCAAACATCAGCCATCATTACAAAAGGGCTACCAAAAAAGAACAAGCGTATGCATCAAACTAAATAAAGATCCTACTACACCAAGTGTACGCATCCAACTAACTGGCTCAGTTAGACATTACCATTTATTAAGCTGTGGAGATTGGCTGACGGCTTGAACCGGATGGGTGCCTGATGGGGAAACTCTAGCCAGTAGGTCGAAGTCTGATACTTGCGACCCTCTCTCCTACTTTGGGCTGCAGAGCGTGGCGGCACATATCAGGGTATGGTGCATGCAGAGACACATGGTACGCTGTGTACACACAATTTTTCCTGATGAACGAAACCGCGCTGCCATCATGATCCTTGCCGTCGGTTATCTCCTGGTTAATCGGATAATTCAGTCCGACAAACAGAGAGCGTGTACCAAGGCTACTTACCAGCCTCCAGTCAAAAATTCCTGCAGGCCCAGAGAAGCTGGGATCCTGCTCAAAGACCTTGCAGTGACTGTGATTGTATTCCGTGAAACAACACGTCCGGTACGTGCGAACAATCATCAATCTTTCGCCGTCGTCTGATCGAGCCAGGAACCACCTGCAACTGCTATGCCGCTTTTCTTTGAAAGGTTCTGGGATTAGGAAGGGTAGGGACACCAGGCGGCCTACAACATCATATCAAGTTGGAGTCAAATAAAAAAGGGCTCTTGATTTAGTCAATCTTAAGAACAGCATGTTATGAGCATGAATATATTTTTAGTAAATGTTGACAGTAATATAAGCAAGCCATCATGATATCATAGGAAAGTAACATACTGCTGTAACAGCCATTTTTAGTGATGACTGGAGTAGGCCAGCAATACGCCCAGCCATAGAAGGAGTCGACAGCGTAAATGAAGCCCTTGTGTTCAATGGCATCAGAGAACCATGGAGGATGTATGATCCTGCGATGGACGTGCAGATTTATCCACTTACCGCAGTGACCTGTCAGATAGGCAAGACCATAGTTGAAGAACGCAATTAGCCTGAAATCTTTATAATTCGCAGATCTTGTGGGCACTTGGCAGATTACAACCTTGAGCAAATCAAACTTGGTATCATGTTGGCTACTGTAAGGTTCCGAGTATTCTGGGCCGCGGTGCCAAAGCAGTGCAGTGTTAATCGAAGGAAGGGGGATCAATCGCCGGGTGTAGACCTCCACGAGCATCCAGCTGCCGCGACCGTCGACGAGCACCATCCAAGACGTGTTCATGCCGACCCAGTACATTCCATTAATGTAGCTGAGGCTGACGGGGATCGGATCGCAGTGAAGGGGGTTGATGCTCGCCACCCTACGATACTTATGTTGCGTGACACGCCATTTCTAAAGATCAGGCAGCATCAGCAAGCAAGGAGCTCGCTTAAAAAGCTCCGGCCTGAGGGCTTTAAGTAAACGGTACAGCCTCGACGAGCACGCGGCGAGCGGCATGGTACTGAGATTGTCCAGACGCGAAACAATGAGCTTGATTACCTCTATGGGGAGCGAATTCCAGCCACTCTTTCGGCGGACGCTGCTCGGTTCTGCCATTGTTAGTGCTTGGGTTTCGGATGAGGGGGGAGGCTCCTTAGCGGGGATGGAAGCTTGGACGAGATTATGTGCGGACAAAGATGGAGAAGCGAATATGTGCTGCGGGAAGTGAACAGGTGATGATGACTACAGCATGCCGCTTGACTTACGAGACACATACCAGTAGCGTAGGGTCATATCGATGCCAGACAACTTGCTTGAGTGATCACAGTACTGGTACTCCCTATAGTACCTACTACAGTACTATGCCCTAGCTTGCTAGAGTAGAGTAGTAGAGTAGGACTCTGCTCTACTACTAGCACCGGAGGAGTAGTATATTCTAATCTAAAATAGTTACAAACTTCAATGCCCAATTGTGGACCGTGCTCAAAGACCGTGTCTACGTGGTGTTTGGACTTATATGCAAAAAATAGCAAGATGCCCGTGCATTGCACGGCACACCATCATCACCAACTCGGTTTTTTCTCTACTCCTACTCCTATAAAAGACTCAGTTGGTGATGATGGAGGCGAGGAGGCGTGTTCAGCCGGGCATGCAGCAGATGGTGCAGCACTATTCGATTTGTTATAAAAAAGTAGTAGAGATAGAGACATAGGGAGGAGCACGAGGTAAGGCCTTATCTGTAAAATTGTCATAGTTGTCTTTCTATCCGTCAGATATAGATCGGACGGTCTATATTACAAGATGACAGGCATACCATCATCACCAACTCGGTTTTCTATAAGAGTAGATATATATAGGTATAGATAGATAGAGACTAGTGAATACTAGTAAGGACACCATCTACTGCTTTGTGTGCTACTCCTGTGCTCCATTCGGCGGCCGCAATGTCCCCTACAGCCACTCCCTCCTGCGCTCCATTCGGCGGTCGCTGTTGAAATCTGGGGAGCGCACTCTCGCGACTGCTGGCAGCCACGACTTCACCGACGACGACTTCTTCCCCGACCTCGGCAACCTCTTCCTCAACGACATGGGCGACAACCTCAACGCCAACGGTGCTGCTCCCATTGCACCGTATCTGTTTCTGTCCTTCCTATTCGAAATCGTGGTAGAATTCATGTTTCTACTCTGTATCCTACTACTATGCTAGTCCACATGATTAATTTCATCTCTGTTATAGCCGTCATGATTTATTTTGTGCTTATTCGGATTAAATCTCGTAGTAACTTGCTCATATATTCAACTGGCGCAACGTCCCCTACAGCCACTCTTGTTTCATGGACGTCCTGGTCGATGCCTCCAAGGAGCCCTTCGTCCACTATTATGAGTGCCCGATGCCATTTTGTGGCTCGCCGGCGGACATGGTGCATCACCTCACGGATGCGTGCAGCAGTCACTGCTGGCCCTTGGTGGAGAACATCAAGTATGACACGTGCTACCGGTTCACCATGCCGGAGTCGCTAGAGGATCACCGCCGCCTGCTAGTCTCGGAGGAGGACGGCAGCGTCTTCCTCTTGATCGTGGGCACCGGCGAGGCCCGCGTAGGCCGTCGCCCCGTCTCTGTAATGTGCATCAGGGGCATCGCCGCTAACGCTGACACTGACACGAGGCAGATGTACGGGTGCGTGGTCAATGTTACTACCCCTCCAGGTCGCGTGGGCGGCGACACCGGCCTCATCGGACAGACTTGGACTCTCGGGAGCTGGGACTATCCCGCCAATGTGGACTTGGAAAACCCATGGCATCCATTCCATCCTTTACCCGCCGACTCGGTGCACGAGGACTCCAAGGAGGTTCACCTGGACATACGCATTATCAAGTGCACTTAACATGTAGTGTGTGTGGGCGCTTATGGCTCATGTCTTTGCCGCTTTTAATTCTGTAAGCTTGTCGTTAAACTTGAGTGGCTTTCGCCGCAGTCCTTCCTTTGAACTGCTCCTCTCAGTGAGCTGATGTAAGACACTTTGGGTTTCATTTGATATTGGAACCGGGGAGGAGCCTCCCTGGTCTTCTAAAAAAATACGCATTATCAAGTTAAATGTTGATCATTAGTCTTCGCTCAATGTAATCCGCTGTCTAAGCATGTGGAGACTTCCATGCATGATCTTGCTCTATTGGAGTATCGCGCATGAAAAAGTGTATCCGTTTATGGTTTAGTCTAGAATCTTCCATGTATGAATTTTTACTACAATACTGGTGAAAGACTTACGATGAACCATTTCTTACATCTCCTCTGCTCCCTTGCAAGTCATCCTGATTTAATCCCTCCGTCTAGGTGTATAAGGGCATGGTTAATATTACTTAATAGTATAGCCAACTGTTGACTATAAGAAAGTGCTATGTCATCTGTAGCCAACATGTATAACAATCGATACTCAAAAACTAATTCTTAAAGATCATTTCTTGCAAAGCACAATAAGTGTTATTTCTTCACAAGTTTTGGATGCAGGTTGAACAGTTGAACGCTTTTGTTTGCAAAAGATACATTTTTATCTATTTCACCCGGATGTTTGTGAGCTCTAGAGATGAGATAATATCCGAAGAAACCTATCGATACCCGTTACACATGAGATGACCCCCACATCCTTTGTCAAATTAAATAACTCCCCAATCAATGCATTTCACTCTTCGGTGCAACACACGGGCACCTTACTACTATAGATTAGTATGACCAAAAATTGAACTAACATTATATATAGTACGATAAATACTGATGCATGTCACCTAAAATTATATTATTCAAAACTATGTTCAAATACGAATCCAAAGATATAGTTTTTGTTGACATGCACTAACATTTTGTCAGTTAAATCTTCAGTCAAATTCAATGGGGGACTAATAAACCACGACCGATGTAGTACAAGTGTAGAGGGTGGCGCTGCACGGGAGTCTCACCTCTCACCCCGCTCGTGGCGCGACAGTAAAGCCGTCATATCACAAAACCCAACCACTCCCAGTAATAAGTGGCCTGGTAAAATAAACGGACAAGCAACCATCACATCCCTCCGCCTTTTTTGCATTTCATCTCTCTGCATTTACTTTCTCCGGTTCATCTCCCACACTCGATCCCCAGCTACTACTCCGAGGGCCAGTTCTTTTGGCGGCTTCCCCAGCTTTTCCCACAAGACTAGTCACAGTGGACAGTAACAATAAGGCGCCTCACTCATTTATTTGGGCTTCTAAACTACTACTTTGTCCTGGTTTATTCCTCACCATTGTAATTTGTGCTAAATTTTTACCAAAGATTTAACTGATAAAATGTTACTCAAAACACTTAGGCGCGATGCATCTAGGTGTGTAAGTCATCTTACGAAAACAAAATAATCCCAAAACACTTAGGCGCGGTGCATTAACTTCTACCTCGTTTCTTGTTTCTTGACATATCAACCAATAAGAGATAAAGAGTGTGCATGCTTTTAATGACTTGAGATATCAAACACGGCATGCAGTGGTTAGTTCATTGCATGCAATACTATTAATTAGCAAATAAATATTAACGTTTCTCATTTTCTCCTCCTCCTTGGTCACGGTGCACAGCCTAAGATGACTTACTCACCTAGACGGATGGAGTAGTGCATGTGACATGCACTAACATTTCATTAGTTAAATTTATGATCAAAATTTGACACAGATTACAATGGGGACCAATAAACCAGGACGGAGGTAGTAGTTATGGGATTACTAATCTAGAAGCCTAAAAGAACTAACCCCTGGTACTCCTACTAGTAGTAGTACTCAAGTTGGAATTCCAATTGCACGGCATAACTTGTTAGGCAAAAAATTCGATACAGGGTGTAGGAAGCGGTTTGGGAATTTGCATGCCTTTCCAACGAGTGAGATGCTCCGTACAAAGTACAACAGAGAAATAACCACAAAGAAGGAAGCTAAAAGTAAACAATCAAACGAGCATTTTTGCATTTGTTTTGCATTGAATCGTCTCACAAGCTTGACTAGTGCTGTTTTTCTACTTTTACAAAAACCGCATCGTAATGTTAAAACGTGCATTTGCACGTACATAAGTAATAGTAGTACTCCCTCCGTCTAGTTGTACAAGTCTTCCCTCCTTCTTGGTCACCGTGCACAACCAAAGATGACTTATTGACCTGGACGGAGGGAGTAGCACAGTCTGCAAGCATATATCAAGAGAGACATGCAGTCCGATAGTATATAGTAAAGTTTGTGCTATATGCACGTACTTGCAAAATGTGTAATAATACACAATGTTTCCAAACTTTCCCTTTTACGTACTTAATTAAGGACACTAAAAATTCCTGAACGTTCGGGATTTATCATTTGCGTCCCAAAACTAATGAGATCGCCTTACGAAACAAAAATTATACTCCTCCTAAAAGCCATGGCGCTCGCAGGAGCGCTTGCGGCGTGCCACGAGTGCCCTGGTGCGCGGCCGTTTCCCAGCGCGCCGACACAACGCCTCTTCCTCAGCCTCGCAACTCGCGAGGTGCTGATTGGCGGCTTGCTGGCGGGCGAGCGCGATCTCACTGGTGTGGTGATCCGGCGCCAACAGGTACTCCTCCTGGCTGGAAGCGTGCACCCGGTCCACGTACCGCCAAGCATAGATGAGGTGCTTGGGCCTGACTGCACTCAGGGCGTCGGCACGGGCGTCCTCCGCCACCCTCACGGCCCTCGCACGAGCCTTCTGCCAAAGAACCAATTGTTTGACTCTCTCTGACACGACATAGATCTCCCAGAAAGCTTGTTGCACGGTGCGCTTCTCTTCCTCGGCCTTCTTCTATGCCTCTATTTTGGCGCGCTCTGCTGGAGGCAAAGCCTCCCACAAGGAGACATCCATTTCTTTCCAAAGCTCCTCAAGGTTGGGGGGCTCGGCGGGCGGCACGGCGTTCTCCTCATAGCAGGGAGCCGACGCGTCCTCCGACGCGCATGCTGGTGAGATTGGGAATGCCGACGCGTCCACCTCGACGCGTTGCGGCGAGGAGCGGAACATCGACGCGTCCTCCTCGACTAGTGGCGGTGAGGAACGGAATGGCGACGCGTCGCATCACGGTGAGGAGCGGAACACCGACGCGTCCTCCTCGACTAGTGGCGGCGAGGAACGGAACGGCGATGCGTCACGTAGCGGCGAGGAGCGGAACGCCGACATGTCCTCCTCGACTAGTGGCGGCGAGGAACGGAACGGCGACACGTGCCCGTCCGCGTGGTGCAGCGAGGGGCTCCTAGGCCTTGGGAGGGGTGATGCCATGGTGGTCGACGTGAGAGGAAGGGGGAGGAGATAGCGATGAATGTGAACGTGAGGGGGAGGAGATAGCGATATCATGGGAGGCGCAGTATTTATAGCGAGCAATGGCACACCTACGTAAGATATGGACTGAGCTGCACTGACTTAACTGCAGGTCCAGTTGCGTCACTGACATGTGGGCCAGTACACTGCTGGCCCGTATGTCAGTGACCCAATGCACCTGAAGTTAAGTAAAAGCTACGTGGGTATATTTGTTGGAGTAAATTACAGGGGAGAGAAGGGGTGGAAATATTGCTGGTCACAACGGATTGGACGAGCGTGGGGGGAGGAGAGTCATGCATGCAGATTTTTTCACACGGGGTGGAGTGGTGGGACCACCGGAGGGAGAAGGAGAGTTTGGCAGGCATATTGTTTCCACACATGGAGAGGAAAAGATTTGGAGACGAATGGGCTTCCTGCAGGTATGGGGAACGGTGCATAATAAGTCATCTTGCATGCCGGGCTAGGTATAGTCTCAAGTCATTAAAAACATACACGCCCCACACATGTTCATATTTCAAGGTGCACTAAATTATTGCATGCGATGATTAAGGCTGGCCATCATGGTGGTATCTTAGCTGGTATCATGCACACGGGAATAGCAAACATGCTGATGTGGCAAAGAATTAAAGAAGAGAGGGGGTTAGAGTAACTAGTGTTCATGAATGCATTGGTAAACACATTTTTTTGTGAAGAACGACAGCATTAGTTGAGTACTTTTGCAGACTTCAAAAACTATTCCATCGCCTCTACTATCTTGCTAAGAGTAGGTGAAATTTTTGAGTCGAGCCCTTTAAACTAGAAGGGAGGTAGTGGTACTCTAATAGCTAGGTGTGTAAGTCATCTTACGAAAACCAAATAATCCCAAAACACGTAGGCGCGGTGCATTAACTTCTACCTCGTTTCTTGTTTCTTGACATATCAACCAATAAGAGATGAGGGTGTGCGTGCTTTTAATGACCTGAGACTATCAAACATGACATGCAGTGGTTAATTCATTGCATGTAATACTATTTAATTAGCAAATAAACATTAATGTCTCTCGTTTTCCCCTCCTCCTTGGTCATGGTGCACAGCCTAAGATGACTTACTCACCCAGACGGAGGGAGTATCAACATTCACAGTGTCAAATCAATATTTTTACACTCATTATAAAACGTAGTTCTTATACTCATTATAATTAGTATTGTAGATATTGATATTTTTAGTATAAATTTGGTCGTGGGATTTCATTGATGCATGTCAAAGAATGGAGGAAGCGGAGCTTAGGGCTTGCATTGCCGGTCTCTACATAGGTATTTCTCTTCATAATCCTGTAATTTTAGAGACTGGTTGCGCTTTTGTGGTAGCGTCTCTTGCATCGGGGGACTATGACAGGTCTGCTATGCGTGACCTGAAGATGAAAGCGTTGAGCATCTTGAAGTTGATCAACAATCTTCAATTGTCAAAGATTAGCCGTTCGGCCAATAAGGTGGCACACTTAATCGCTAAGTAATAGCTTTGACAATAGATTAGATGGTATTCTTGTAAATAATGTACCGCCCTGTGTGGTGAATATTGTATCGAATGAGTGTACTGGTGTGGCTGGTTAATTAATATAAGGTGGTGTTCAAAAAAAAGTATATATTTGGTCAAACACTTTGCAAATGGTTGACGGGAGTAAAAAGGACCAGAGGGAGTATCATGCATGCGGAGTAGGCAAAAAAAATTGCTCATTTATAGACGGTCAAAGTCTCAAAGGGCGCGACCGCGCGAGGGAGGCGAAGGTCGTGGGAGGCGCGACGGTTGACAGAATTAAGTGAAGTTACATCCACGCGCCGGCATGGCGTGCGAACAGGCAGAAGCTGTACCATCAGGCCTATGATATGGGTCTAGTAGACATGACATCTAGTGGGTCCCGCATAGTTCTCGAGAACTCTTTGGGGGCTTGCAGCCGTTTATCCACCGGGCAAGCCAGCAACCCCACGCCGTTCGCACGCCCTACTCGTCCCCGTCTTCTACCTCACAATAGTTTGCTCCTAGTCGTCCCGTCCTTTCACATTAGCTCGCTCCCAGTTTTTGCGGGGTACAATAGTTCAACTTCTCCTAACCCTCCTCCAAAATCCATGGCCTCCCAAATCTCCATGGTCACTGCTGAGTACCAGGTTAGAGCCATCACCGGTGATCAGTTCATCGTCATCTACACACGTGGATCCGCGATGGTGAAAGCATGGCTTGCTCGCTTCCTACGCATGTTCAACAGTTCAACGGATGAGTGGGTCACTGGGCTAGATGTTGAGTACACCACAGTCCTGGGACGAGAGAAGGATCTAAAGGACGAAGAGAGGAAGAAGCTCGCCGTGATCCAAGTTTGCATACATAACGTTTGCTTGGTCTACCACATATGCCATGCCGATGTTGAGTGCCAGGATTTTAAGAACTTCCTCAAGGACAAAAGAGTGAAATTCATTACTGTAGGCTTTAAGAACAACGGGGATGTCTTGCGTCGGATAGGTCTCGTTGTAGGTCAGCCCTTCGATCTCTAGAAGGCAAGCCTGGTGTCCTCCTCTCAACCTTCAATGCTGACCCTGGCAGCAGCCATGATTGATCCTTCGTACGCTAAACTGAAGAAACCTCATCATGAGTTTCATCATGCATGGGAGTCGAAGACATTAGATGAAGATCACATCCTGTACGCAGCAATGGATGCCTACCTTTGTTTAAATATCTCCATGGGTTGGATGAAGAAGCAGAGCCTAGTGTCCGGTTCAAGCAAAGAAGCGTCGGCGAAGAGGAAGAGGAAGAGGGACGAGGACGAAGTCGACGACGTGGACTCGGACTCCGAGTAGGTGGCAGTGCCGTCGCTCATGCTGGTTCTACTGCAGTGTCAAGCGGACTAGTTGCTTAGTTTATTTTCAAGGGTGTGTTGTGCTGAGGCCCCAGCAGAACTATGTTTATGTTCTTTCTCGTTATTTGAACTCTTTAGTACGTAGAGTAGTACTAGTAATATGTCTTACTACTGTTCTTCTTGCAGTTGGTACTACTGCTCGTACCTTTGTGTTCCTACTGTACTTAATACGTTCATACTAGTAGTATAATTTGGGTCAGTCGATTTGTGAAAGAAGTTCGACGGAGCGAAGGAAGAAGACGGCAGAAGAGGTGGAAGAAGCCCTTCTAGCCATCCATGTTGCATCAAACGGCTCACATGAGTCGACTGACCCAAATTGCTCCTTCAGATTGCAGGATCCACATGGCATTCAAGGTCTCTAAGGTAGATTCCGCGTCCGCACCCGGTTTGCGGGCTCGCGGAAGGATGTGTTGCCGGCACACACATGGATTCAATGAAGGCAGGCAGGGCAGTCTTAAGCTGGTTGCACGCGGCGAGGAGGCGTGCTCAGTCGGGCCTGCAGCAAGTGCGGCCCTCTTGGCCGGCGCGCCGGTTCAATGCCTGTGCTATGAGAGGTCGCGTCCGTGTCAGAGAAATCACTCCCTCCAGTCCTTTTTTGTTTGGGTATAACAAAATCTCATTTTCCATTCACATTTTACAAGTAAAATTCATGGACAAACTTTGACCCAAAGTATGATGGGGACTAGTAAACTAGAATGGAGGTAGTAGTTTTTTTAATCAAAGAAGGGTTTCCCCTTCCGATTACTGAAAACCAGCATCTAAATCTAAACCATAGTATTTGCCCTAGAACTACCAGGTTCAACATCTCGTAACATAAACCCATACAACCATATGCCAAGGAGGTACGTAGTACTATGAATTCCATTTTTGCTCCATACCAATCGTTCTAAAAACTACTTACTACTTATAACGTGCCATTGAAAATCAGAACTCTTAACCCCGCTAAAAACGATATTTTAAACGTGGCTACTCGATCTGTGGCAACTGGTGAGCCACGGCGCTCCAAGTCGTTCACCTGTGGTCCCGACCATCAACTCCTACAAAGGTGCTCCACCATGTACCCGGTACCCGCGAATGCAGCAATCGTGCACCTAGGGTTTTAGGGTTTATTTGTTAATGTCGCCTTTACGTAACACTCATGTGTGCGAGACAGCGAGAGGCCGACTGCGTGCGTGCGCCTCTTCTCTTCGTATATGTACTCCACCGTTTGTCTGGTGTCCAAAAAATTATAATAACTACTAGCAATGTGCCAATGCGTTGCTACACGATCAAAGTAGATTAATACATATTCACCGATTTGATAGAAAAAAAGTCTAGTTTTGAAATACGTATATCACTAAAAATATGTTATGTTTCACTCAAAATATATTCCTTTGGCGGTTTTGATGAGATAAGGCAGGAATGTTGTTGGTTTCAAGATTCGAGAAGTGGTATATGTCTAATTTCTACTCTTACTAGTAAGATGCCCATGCGTTGCATGGAACATCAAGATCTTGTGGGAGAAAAGGATGAACGAGGGAAGGCCTTATCTGCAAATGTGGTGAAGAGTGTGGGTAAATTGCCATATTTTCCTTCCTATCCGTCAGATATAAATCGGGCGACCTACATTGCAGGATGGCAGGCCCACCATCATCACCAACCCTATTTTTTATCCCTACTCTTATAAAAAGCATTGTCGGTGATGATCGTGTGCCTGCCATCCTGCAATATAGGCCGTCTGATCTATATCTGGCGGATAGGAAGGAAACTATGGCAATTTTGCAAAAAGATACCCACACCCCTCTCCACATTTGCAAATAAGGTCTTCCCTCGTTCATCCTTTTCCCCCGCAAGATAAACTACTCATACAAATGCATCTTGATGTTCCGTGCAACGCATGGGCATCTTGCTAGTTGTTGCAAAAAGCCCATGTGTGTGAGAGAGAGAGGGAGAGTGGAGGAGGACGGAGTGCATGTGTGACAAAGACACAAGTAGTGTGTATGCGATAAGTATCAGCTTAAAATGAGGCGATAGTGTGTGTGTGCACGATCGAGAGGGCGTGTCTCAAGAAGGGAAGAAAAAGCTACATAGATACAAGGAGCAGGAGAGAGACATGTATGCGATGGTGGAAGCATGAGTGTGCGGGTGTATAAACCTATTTAGAGGCTAGCTAGTCGATAAATGTTTGTGAGAGAAATACGAGTCGGGGTGCGAAAGCAAGAGTTTTGTGTGTGAGAGAGAGAGACGGTAGTCAGGAAGGGGAGTGGAAGCAGGAGTTATGTGTGTGTGTCTGTGAGAGAGAGGAGACGGTAGTCGGGGTTGTTTGATTGGTGTCGGTCTAGGATGGAGACGAAAAGGAGACCGCAACAAATGTTGTGTCTACAGGAGAGAGAAAGAGTAATTTTAGTGGTATGAGTCATATGTAGAGACATATAGGGTGCGTGAGAGAATCCCATAGAGAGAAAGACAAAGTGAAAGACGAGTGGAGACTGTGTGTGTGGTGGTGAAAAAGAAAGCTTAGGTACCAGAGAATAGTAGAGACGTGAGAGATAATGGAAACCGTGTAATGTATAATGATAGGGAGAGTGTGACACTTCTCAAGGGAGACGTCGAGAGACCATGTTTGCGAGGATAGGAGAAACATGAAGTGAGCGTGCGGGTGAGCTGGAGAAAAGAGAGTGATAGCTACCTGAAGGAGCATGCATGCGAGAGAGATGGGCGTGAAAGGAGTGAACAAAAAAGGGATTCAAATATTTGAATTCGAGATGATGATACATGTAATCCATACTCGAACCAAAATTGATCTATCAAACATGCATACTCATATGAATTCACGTACATCTATGTTATTTAATATGTAGATATTACTGATCCATACATTTTAGTAGAACATAATTTGGTTAAAAAAATTCGAGATCGTTGTATTTGTAAATCATATTATACATATAAAGGAGCAAAATTCTTTGTTGTGCTTTTGAAAGTATATATAAAAAATGATGTATATAGAATGTAATTCCAATTGAAAATGGATCCCGCCCAAAAAAATAGTAGAATACAAACGGGATTCGAATTGAGTTGGCATGGTAAATGTGCACTTTGCAAAATTTGAACGAAGCGGGAAAAGTCACAGTAACCGCCCGAAACCAAAATCTGCGAGATGGAAATCACTACTGCCTATCCCTGCCATGCAAAGCCTGTCTGCTGGATATCTATAGGTTTCGATAGGGGTAGGTTTGTAATTTCACCCAAACATGACGTAACCACCTCTCACCCGGATTCATACACGGTGGGAGCCAAAACACAGTGTGCCCTCGGCCGAAATCGACTCCCTCCCCGATTCATATTCATACACGATGGGCGCCAAAAACAAACACTCGTCGGCAAATATTTGGTGTATGCGAGATTACCGTCCTATCCCCAACCGACTAATGTTGTTGTGATGTAGTAGAAATTTGAAACGGGGGCTAAGTTTGTAAATTTCCTCGCATTTGAGACAAGTGCGCCCTGAATACATGGTTCTCCCCCCCCCCTCCCTTCCTCTCTACCTCCCTTTTCCCCATTCGTACTCCGTGGGCGCCAAAACACCCTCTCCACCCCACCCTCCTCCGTCCACCGCCGTCCGCCACCCCATCCACCGCCGTCCTCCTCCACCATGTCGGAGCTGATACCCCGACCTCGCCGTCCATTACAAGAGATCGACCTCTCTCATCCACGCCTTCGGACCGGGATCCTTGCATCTCGTCCTCTCGCTTCATCCCCGCCGTCGTCCACCTTGCTGGCGCCGCTCCTACGACTGTCTCGTCCACCGCGCCCCGCCGCCACCGCCTACCCTCCTAGATCTGCTTCCACGCCGCCGAAAGCCATCGCTACCGCAGCACCGTCAAATTATCAGCAGATGCGTACACGGCGCCGCACCAGAGGCGGTACTCTTTCGTATCTGCTCAACTTATTTATCGCAGCAAGAAAATAGATCGCCACTGCTTTACTCTGATTTCTTGTCTTGGTTGCGAAGTTGCCTTTGTCCGGTTTGCACCTTCAGATCCGCCATGGCACGCTCAACACTATACTCCCAATGCTTATGGTTTTCCCCTTTTATATTCCACACTAGTTAAATTACAGTAGACTAAATTTCAAAATTGGGTTAGTCAATTTTTCAGAGCTCGCCGGAGTTCGCCGATGCGATCCAAGGGGCTCGGGTGGTTGTGGGGCCTCGCTGAACGAAGAAAACTCGATGCAGGTGGGCTGGGGGTGGCGGAGGAACACAGGCGGTGGGGGCCGGTGGTCCGGTCGGTGGCCCGTGCGGTGTTTTGTATGGGAAGAATCAGAGACGAGGAAGAAGAAGGGTTAGGAGACGTAGGATCTTCATCCAACCGCCTGAAATGGTCGAGAGACAGCTGGGAGTTGCATTCTTAATGCGCTCTGGTTCATCATGTGTGGGCACTGCGCAACCAACATTTTATTATCCAAAATCTGCTTTCTCTTCTTTACCATGTTCCTCTTTCGTTCTTCTTTAATATGTACTCTCTCTGTTCCTAAATACAAGTCTTTATATAGATTCCACCATGGACTACATATGGAGCAAAATGAGTGAATCTACACTCTAAAATGTATCTGGATACATCTGTATGTGATCCATAGTGGAAATCTCTACCAAGACTTATATTTTGGAACGGAGGGAGTATGCTAGTAGTACAGTATGTTCCTTGTACTGAAGATAAGCAGGGACATTTGCAGTGTAGAGGTCTATGCGGTCAGTTGTGATGGACACTTTGAGCCTCTTTGATTCGTAGGATCTTGTAAACATAGGAATAGGATTTGTAGTGGCCTGCCCACTTGAATCCTTTAAGAATAGCAAGGAAATGTGCGGAGTTGTGTCGCCTTTGAGAGTTATACTGATATTAACAGTCCCGCACCTTCACTTGAAGAGAGCTGCTATCCGAAGCCTTTCTAGCCGTACCGGCAATACTAGCACATATATTCCAGCAAGTTCCACTTTGCTGATTTTACTCTGATGCTTAAGGTTTTACCGTTATATCTACACTATGATCTGTGTAGCTGCTTTGTGTCGCACTAGCAGCAGTCCACTCTTGAAGCTAAACACTGTAATGACTTGCAAAATTGGCACCAAGGCATTGAGTGCCATTCTGGATGCAATGAAACTCATACGCTCCACACATGTTGACTCTTGTTCAGAATATGATCCTAATGACTATCCTAACCTCAAGGAGTTAAAGGCAGATGGTCTGTCCTGTTCACCCATCAAGGTGCCTGTTCTAATTTGGCAATGTTTTATTGATTGCGGGTATCTTGCATATGTTGTCTTGCATTTCTTCTACTTTGTTGCACCGCCATCTGCTTAGTTTACTCATCATATATGTCGAGATGTCATGCCCATCCATTATCAATACATATTCCATCTGTCATCATACCATGTTCTTCCACTCAAATGCTGTTCATGTGCATCAGACATCAAAAAGGAAGAGGGTGATTGCCAAACCTGAAGGAGCGCTAGCAAAGTCCTTGAAAAACGTGGTGGTGCCGGAGAAATCAGACAGCACCCCACTTATATTGGCTGTACAACCAGTGACACAAAACATAGGACCGACTCCAGCAGAGTGTACCCATACTTCACTGGCCACACCACTAGCCCCACCACACAGGACCTGCACTCCAGCAAAAGGTATACTGATTTCATTTGCCATAGCACCAGCTGTACCACAGAAAAATCCCACTCCAGCAAAAAGTACAGCAAGTCCACCGGCCGAAGACCTATCCCAACTGCAGATACGGCCAATTCCTGTAGATTGGAACCCCATTCCATTTATTCCCAATTTAAAAGACAATGCTTTCAATGTTGTTAGGGACTACGTGCATATATTCCCATCATGGGAAAATTATTGTGAAGACAAACACCATTTTCACATCTTCCTGCCCAACTTACATGTAAGTGCTATTATTCATGGTTATTATTTTCCTGTTTTCTGTTGATTGAACACATCAATGATTTACATTACATTGTTGTAACTAGGCGAGGGTCAATCTGGATAGTCATGACGAGCAAAGCTTGCTTGTTCTTTTCAAGGAAACATTGCAGCAGTATCAGTGTTACCTGAGGAAATCACACTTTGGTGGAAAATCTATAAACGAATTTCCGGTGAAGTCTCCTGTGCTAAATTTAGAAGACATTGAATGGAAAAACCTTGTTATGCACTGGTCTCGTGTAACGCCCCGGATCCGATGCGCCAGGTGTCCGCCAGTTATTCGCCGTCGTTGCCATGTCATTTGTTTGTGTGTTGCATTTTGCCATGTCATCATCCGCATTTCATCCGCATGTTTTTCAAAACTTGCATCCGTTCGGGTCCCGCCGATTTTCTCCGTTGTCCATTCTGAGCTAGACACACTCGCACGCGCCCGCGGCACCTCCGAAATATTATTTTATAAGTGGCATAAAAATGTTCTCCGAATGGGTTGCAACTTGTCGTGCGGTCTTATTATAGTGTAGACAGACCGCCTGCCAAGTTTCGTCGCATTCGGAGTCTGTTTGACTGCCCAACCGTTAAATGTATAGCGGAACCGTTGTCGGTACCTTCGTCGGACGTTTCGGTCTCCGAAACTGCCGCCGGGCCTCTCTTTCTCTTCTCTTCTATCAGTCCAACCACTCTTCTCAGCCCACCTGCAGCCCACCTAAACCACCCCTCCGCTCCGGACCGTCCGATGGCGATCGTATGGTCCGAAGACGGACAAAACCCCCCTCTTTTAACCCTTCTGTCTATAAATGGATGCCCTAGCCTTCCTATTTTCGGAACCCTAGCCTCCATTGGGATCCGCGCCGCCGCCAGCCACCTCCCACCTCTCCTCTGCCGCCAAGTGGCTCCAGCCACCTCCCTCCCACCGCGCGGGCCTGTCAGGCCCAGATCCGGCCCGCCCGGGCCTGAATGGCCGCCGCCACGCCCCGCGCCCCAGGAGTCCCACGCTGCCCCGCTCGCTGGCTCGAGGAGAGGAGCTCCTTGAGCAGATCTCGTGCGCGGCCCTGCGCCCGCGAGCTTCTCGTCGACCGTCGACCTCGCCGGGGCGCCACCTTCCTCCGATTCCCCGCGCCCTATCAACTCCTCCTCGCGCGGGCCCTGCCACCAAGCGCCGCTGCCGGAGCAGGCCGGACGCGTCCCCGCCGTCCAAATCGCCTCCCCGGCCTCATCTTCGCCCGATCCGGTCGAGGACCACTGGATCCGGGGCCCTGCAATCCATTCCCGGCCTTGCCGGGCCCGCCAGACCCTGCAGCCGTCCTCGAGCATCCTCGCCGGAGCTCGGCGCTGCCGTCTCCGCCCACCGGCGCCCCGTGCCATCCCCGTCGACCCGCGCCTCCACCGCGTCCCCGCCGTCCCCTCGCCTCCTCCACGGATCCCTCGTCGTCGGCGCCGCCCTCCTCGCCGGAGTTCGCGGAACCTCGCCGGAGACGAAGCTGGACGAGATCCACCAGGAGTTGAACCAAACGGGATCCCCGCGTCCCGGATATCTCCTTCCCGAGTTGACTTTTCGGAGGGTATATTTCCACTGTCCCCATTTCTGTGTAATTTTCATGCCATGTTCATCATGCTATATCTTTGCATCCGTAGCTCCGTTTTGTGCGTGTAATATGTCAAATTGTTCGCCTCAACGAGTACATCATTTCATTCTATTGCATCATTTTCATTTGAGGTCATCTTGATGCCTGAATCATCGTTGTAAGAGTGCTTCATAATGTTTTCTGCTGTCTGTTATCAGAACGAGCTCTTTTGTCATTTTTGCCATGATTGATGTGTGCATCCTATGAGGTTGATGTCTACATGTGTTTTGATCTATGCCATGCCATATTTACAGGGTGCTTACCATGTATTTTTGTGATCAATGTGGTGACTAGCACAAGCATGCAAACTAGGCATCGTGATGTTGCTGATTTTAGTCCCTGTTCTGCTGTAATTTTGATGCCATGTAAACTTGATGCTACAGAGAGATCCATGCATATTTTGAGATACTTCAGTAAGGGTGTTTTGAACATATGGTGTTTGTCTATCCATTCATGCAATTGGTTGCAATTATGGAGTAGTCTAGCATGTCATTTTCGTGCTCTAGTTTTGCTTCAAAATGTTTCCTGGCAGATTGTTTACGTGTTATTCAATTTGGCCAAGGTTGCTATAGTTGATCCTTGCATGCTATGGACTTGTTCTTGACTTGGTTTGTTTCACAAACATGTCTTCTTGATGATGTTATGCTTATCTTGTCATGCTATGACTTGTGGTGAGTGAATCGAGCTTGTTAATTAGTGAACTTGTTGTTGCTGTTTTGCTAGGCTGAATCTGTTATTTCATGATGCTATATAAACATGTTGCTACTAATCATTCTATGCATAATCTGGAGATGTCCACTAAATATGTTTTGATATCATGTCATGCTCTATCCATACATGCCCCTGGTTGCATTTATAGCTTGCTGTAGCTTGTTCATATCTTGCTCCAAAGTTGCTTGAAAATGTTGCTGTCAGCCTGTTTACATTAAGTTCAGTTGTTTCCATGTGTTTTCCTAGTGTTCCATGCACCCTATAACCTTGCTATTGCCATGCTTTGCTTCACAAACATGTCTTCTTACTGTTGGGTGCCTTTCCATGCCATGTATTGCTCTGTAGTGAGTTGCACAAGCTCATCTACATGCCTTCATAATTATGTTCCTGCCATGTATGAATCTGTAATATAACTTGCTATGTTTACGTGGGTGCCATCATAATTTCTGATCCTTTTTGGCTTATGGTCAGTAAAGGACTTTCGATCTATGCATTTAGTAGATTCATGCCAGTCCTTTGTTTTCCATGATAAGTTCCTGTAACATGTTGTTTGATAGCTCTAAACATTGCATCGTGATGTTATTTTCTGCAAAGTCTGGAATTGTTATAACTTGCAATCTTATCATGTGTGTTTGATTATGTTCTAGTGATTTCTAGAGATAGCTCAGTGTTCATGTTTTGTTGTGCTTTACCTGTACATCATGTCCATGTCTTTTGTTTTCATATTGAGGTGTTGTAGCATGTTGTTTTGATGCTTGCAATATGCCTAGTTGCTGTTTTGGACAGCTTGTCCTTTAAACTTGTTTAGAGTGCATGTGTTGAACCGTTGCTCCGTTTTGAGTGTGCTCTGTATGAAACTTGCTTGATTTTGCATGTAGTTTCATATTATCATGTTGCATCCTTGTTTTGAGGTGTTTGCTTGATGTTTGTATGCATTTTGCATCAATGCCATGTTTAGCTTGTTTTGCTCATATCTTCTAGGCTGTAGCTTCGAACTAAATGAACTTCATGTGTAACTTGACTAGAATCTCGTGTAGATCATCCTTGTGCATCTTAACTTGCTGTTTAACAACTTGAACATAAGGTTTGTTCAGATCTGGACCAATTTCGAAATTTGCATATGAGGACTTACCGGAATTGTTATATGTTGTTCCCGGCCTCATTTAAACTTGCCTTGATGTGTTGCTCTTGTCTGCACCATCTCTTGCCATGAGTAGCTTCATGTAGCTTTGTCATGCATCATACTTGTTGGTGCATCATGTCATGTTCATGTGTGGTGTGTTTACCTTGTTGTGTGCTTCTTTTCGATAGTTCCTGTTTCATTGCGATCGTGAGGATTCATTCGTCTACGCTTGGTTCGTCTTCGTGGCTTCGTCTTCTTCATGGACTCATTCTTCTTCCTAGCAGGATTTCAGGCAAGATGACCGCTACCCTGGATCTCACTACTATCATTGCTATGCTAGTTGCTTCGTTCTATCACTATGTTGCGCTACCTATCACCTGTTTATCAAGCCATCCCAAATTGCCATGTTAGCCTCTAACCTTTGACACCTTTCCTATGCAAACCGTTGCTTGGCTATGTTACCGCTTTGCTCATCCCTCTTATAGCGTTGTTAGTTGCAGGTGAAGTTGAAGATTTCTCCATGGTGGACAGGATTTTGGTTGGGATATCACAATATCTCTTATATTATTAATGCATCCATATATATTTGGTAAAGGGTGGAAGGCTCGGCCTTTTGCCTGGTGTTTTGTTCCACTCTTGCCGCCCTGGTTTCTGTCATACCGGTGTTATGTTCCCGGATTTTGTGTTCCTTACGCGGTCGGGTGATTTATGGGACCCCCTCAACAGTTTGCTTTGAATAAAACTCCTCCAGCAAGGCTCAACCTTGGTTTTACTATTTGCCTCACCTAGCCCTTTTTCCCTTGGGAGTCGCGCTCTCGAGGGTCATCTTTATTACAGCCCCCCCGGGCCAATGCTTGTCTAAGTGTTGGTCCAAACTAGAGCACCGTGCGGGACCATCCCTTGGCAACTTGGGTTACTTCGGTACATGTACGCTTAGCTTATCCGGTGTTGCCCTGAGAACGAGATATGTGCAGCTCCTATCGGGATGTCGGCGCATCGTGCGGTCTTGCTGGTCTTGTTTTACCATTGCCGAAATGTCTTGTAAACTGGGATTCCGAGTCTGATCGGGTCTTCCTGGGAGAAGGTCTATTCCTTCGTTGATCGCGAGAGCTTGTCATGGGCTAAGTTGGGACACCCCTGCAGGGTATAATCTTTCGAAAGTCGTGCCTGCGGTTATAGGCAGATGGGAATTTGTTAATGTCCGGTTGTAGATAACTTGACACCAGATCCGAATTAAAACGCATCAACCGCGTGTGTAGCCATGATGGTCTCTTTTCGGCGGAGTCCGGGAAGTGAACACGGTTTCTAGGTTATGTTTAACGTAAGTAGGAGTTCAGGATCACTTCTTGATCATTGCTAGCTTCACGACCGTTCCATTTGCTCTCTTCTCGCTCTTATTTGCGTATGTTAGCCACCATATATGCTTAGTCGCTGCTGCAGCCTCACCACTTTACCCCTTCCTTCCCTTTAAGCTTTGCTAGTATTGATACCCATGGTAATGGGATTGTTGAGTCCTCGTGGCTCACAGATTACTACAACCACAGTTGCAGGTACAGGTTGTGCGATGATCTTGACGCGAGAGCGATGTTTGCTTGTCTTGGAGTTCGTCTTCTGCTTCTTCGATCAGGGGATAGGTTCCAGGTCGGCAGCCTGGGCTAGCAGGGTGGATGCCGTTTGAGTTTCTGTTTGTGTTTCATCCGTAATCGGATGATGCTCTGATGTATTGTGATGTTGTATTCATGTGGCATTGTATGCCTTATGTATGTATCCCCTTCTATTATGTAATGTTGATGTAATGATATCCACCTTGCAAAAGCGTTTCAATATGCGGGTCTATCCTTGGTGGGACCTTCGAGTTCCTTTTGGATAGGGTCGCATATTGGGCGTGACAAGTTGGTATCAGAGCCTCGACCGACCTTAGGAGCCCCCTTGATTGATCGTGTAGTTTGGCCGTTGTTGAGTCTAGAAGAAAACTGTTTTCTGAGTCTAGTTATATCGGAGAGTAGGAATTCTTTTTACTCCTCAGTCCCTTCGTCGCTCTGGTAAGGAATCTTGACGTAGGTGTTTTGGATTACTCCTCTTCCCTTTCAAACTTTCTTTAGGATCTCGCAGTTGGTTTTCCGACCGTTGTTCCTCAGCTCTTTTCATCCGGTGCATTTCTCGTCAAGTTGACTCGAGCCTCTTCATCTTTGAGTTCAATCCTCAGTTGTCTTATTTTCCCACCCGCCCTCCCCTTTTCTTCTCGGAACCGGAGTCCGTAATCGAGTATCCATCCTACTTGTGCGAAGTTTTGCTCTCTCTCCTCAATGATTTCAACCGGTGTTGTCTCTTCAAGATATTCGTCGATTTCCCCTTCCAAGTTGCCTTTGTTTTCCCGCCCTCCCACCCTCTTCTTCCCGGAGCCTGAGTCTGTCTCGACCATCTATCTCATTCATGAAGAACCTCTTCAGTCTTTCATCAATTATTTCAACCGGTGAATTCTCATTTTGTTCGACATTCTTCAGCTCTTTTTCTTTACGACGGATTCAATTCAAGTTTTCGGTTGATCATATTCTTTTCCTAGGCTCAAGTGTTTCCCCTGCTCGTTCCTCTCTTGCCAATTTATCCTTCCGGAGTGTTCAAGTCATCTCAGAAGATTCGTCTGTGTTCCAATTAATTCGAGGTTGTCACCTCATCCAAATATTTCAATTGTTCCGGTGCTTCATCTTTCTGTTCAACATCAATTTCCAACGGTGTTTTCTCTTCAGTGGGCCCTAACCCACAAGTCTTTTTCCACGATCTTACCTGACTCTTCTAATTCCCCGGAGTTTTTCTCAATTCTTTTCAAGTGTGACGTAAGAATGGATTCCATCAGTCACATGCCTTCCCCAAGATCGGTTTCAAATATTTTCATTGTTGGTTCAACCCTTCCTCTTTTTCATTCTTCCGGAGTATCTCAGTAATTTTTGGTGGTGTTTTCCGTCGTCATTTGAAGACCGAAGAAGAGTTTTTCCTCTAAGTCTTGTCCGTTCTCTCGAAGATTCATGGTTCTAGCCTCGTGTTATCCTCTCGAATTATTCTATTTGTCAGATATTTCTTTTCATCCATCCTGAGTATTTCAGAAGTTGTTTTTCCCGTTTCTTTTCACCAGAGGCCATCATTCCAGTTATCGTTCTCTATTTATCCCGGTGCTCCGTTCAAGTATTGTTTAGTCAGCTCGTGATCTCCTTGTTCTTTCGCACCTGAATCCCCTCGAGCTTATTTGTTCTTCTAATTCTTCCCGGTGATTCATTCTCTTTCATCAATCATTTTCTAATTCTTATGGTGGTTCCTTCAGATTCTTTTCCTTGGTTATCATATCAATCCATTCGTTTTTTCAATCCTACCGGTGGTTCATGAAGACCTTCTCAATTCTTTTTCAACAAGAATAAGTTATATGCAAATCCATTGCTTGTCATCAATTTAATTTGATGAAGGATAAGCATACAATAAATCTTATTCTTATTTCATCCGAGTGATTAATCCCTTCCTTCGGAGTTTGTTCATGAGGAATAAATTCTAGTTCCAAGTGTTTTCATCTTTTCTTTTCCGGAGTTCAATTTCCTCGGCCTTTTTGTCGGAACCTCCATTTAAATCATCGCAAGGCTCATCTTATTCTTTCTTCCTTCATTCTGTCTCATCATCCTTTTGTTACCGGAGTTCTTCATGGTGGTTCATGATTTAATTCATTCTTCAAGTGTTCATCAAGATTCTTTGGAGAAGTTCAAGTATCTTTTCTTCTTGCGTCTCGAAGTGCAAATAATCCTCTGTATTCTTTTGAAGTGGAGTTTTGCATTTCTTCGTTTTCTCAGCTATCCAATCATTTCTGTTTGTGGTCGGTGATCACCTCATAATTTTGAGATGTTTCCCATAAGTCCACAACAAGCTTATCCTTTCGTTGTTGATTTTCTCAACAACTCCATTCAATCTTTTCTTCTAAGGTTGCTTTCTATTTCATTCATGGCACAATTTGTCATTTTCTTCTCTGTTCTTTTCATTCAATTCTCTTTTAATTCTTTCCCGAGGTTTTGTGTCATGTCTTCATCAAGTATCATTCCATCCTCTCTAGTTCATGTTCTATTCCTTCCATTTTAGCCGGAGTGCTGCCTAAATCCTTTCAGTCTTATTTCTTTCCTATCTTTTTCTAACCGGAGTGGTTTCATAGTCTATTTGATTCCGTGAGCTTTCGTTTCTCGTCATTCTCGTCGTTCCTCTCTTATTCTCGAGTGCTCTCGATTCTTTGCTTCTTCTCTTGAGTTCTTGTTTCACCTCATCCCTTTTCCCTTCCGTCTCGGTCCTAAGATCTCGGGACGAGATCTCTTGTTAGTGGAGGAGTGTTGTAATGCCCCGGATCCGATGCGCCAGGTGTCCGCCAGTTATTTGCCGTCGTTGCCATGTAATTTGTTTGTGTGTTGCATTTTGCCATGTCATCATCTGCATTTCATCCGCATGTTTTTCAAAACTTGCATCCGTTTGGGTCCCGCCGGTTTTCTCCGTTGTCCGTTCTGAGCCAGACACACTCGCACGCGCCTGCGGCACCTCCGAAATATTATTTTATAAGTGGCATAAAAATGTTCTCGGAATGGGTTGCAACTTGTCGTGGGGTCTTATTATAGTGTAGACAGACCGCCTGCCAAGTTTCATCGCATTCGGAGTCCGTTTGACTGCCCAACCGTTAAATGTATAGCGGTACCATTGCCGGTACCTTCGTCGGACGTTTCGGTCTCCGAAACTGCCCTCGGGCCTCTCTTTCTCTTCTCTTCTATCAGCCCAACCCCTCTTCTCGGCCCACCTGCAGCCGACCTAAACCACCCCTCTGCTCCGGACCGTCCGATGGCAATCGTATGGTCCGAAAACGGACAAAACCTCCCTCTTTTAACCCTTCTGTCTATAAATGGACGCCCTAGCCTTCCTATTTTCGGAACCCTAGCCTCCATTGGGATCCGCGCCGCCGCCAGCCACCTCCCACCTCTCCTCCGCCGCCAAGTGGCTCCAGCCACCTCCCTCCCACCGCGCGGGCCTGTCAGGCCCAGATCCGGCCCGCCCGGGCCCGAATGGCCGCCGCCGCGCCCCGTGCCCCAGGAGTCTCGCGCTGCCCCGCTCGCTGGCCCGAGGAGAGGAGCTCCTCGAGCAGATCTCATGCGCGGCCGTGCGCCCGCGAGCTTCCCGTCGGCAGTCGACCTCGCCGGGGCGCCACCTTCCTCCGATTCCCCGCGCCCTATCAACTCCTCCTCCCGCGGGCCCTGCCACCAAGCACCGCCGCCGGAGCAGGCCGGACGCGTCCCCGCCGTCCTGCAGATCGCCTCCCGGGCCTCATCTTCGCCCGATCCGGTCGAGGACCACCAGATCCGGGGCCCTACAATCCATTCCCGGCCTTGCCGGCCCCGCCAGACCCTGCCGCCGTCCTTGAGCGTCCTCGCCGGAGCTCGGCGCTGCCGTCTCCGCCCGCCGGCACCCCATGCCATCCCCGTCGACCCGCGCCTCCATCGCGTCCCCGCCGTCCCCTCGCCTCCTCCGCGGATCCCTCGTCGCCGGAGTTCGCGGAACCTCGCCGGAGACGAAGCTGGATGAGATCCACCAGGAGTTGAACCAAACGGGATCCCCGCGTCCCGGATATCTCCGTCCCGAGTTGACTTTTCGGAGGGTATATTTTCACTAAGTCCCCATTTCTGTGTAATTATCATGTCATGTTCGTCATGCTATATCTCTGCATCCGTAGCTCCGTTTTGTGCATGTAATATGTCAAATTGTTCGCCTCAACGAGTACATCATTTCATCCCATTGCATCATTTTCATTTGAGGTCATCTTAATGCCTGAATCATCGTTGTAAGAGTGCTTCATAATGTTTTCTGCTGTCTGTTATCAGAACGAGCTCTTTTGTCATTTTTGCCATGATTGATGTGTGCATCCTATGAGGTTGATGTCTACATGTGTTTTGATTTATGCCATGCCATCTTTATAGGGGTGCTTACCATGTATTTTTGTGATCAATGTGGTGACTAGCACAAGCATGCAAACTAGGCATCGTGATGTTGCTGATTTTAGTCCCTGTTCTGCTGTAATTTTGATGCCATGTAAACTTGATGCTACAGAGAGATCCATGCATATTTTGAGATACTTCAGTAAGGTTGTTTTGAACATATGGTGTTTTTCTATCCATTCATGCAATTGGTTGCAATTATGGAGTAGTCTAGCATGTCATTTTCGTGCTCTAGTTTTGCTTCAAAATGTTTCCTGGCAGATTGTTTACGTGTTATTCAATTTGGCCAAGGTTGCTATAGTTGATCCTTGCATGCTATGGACTTGTTCTTGACTTGGTTTGTTTCACAAACATGTCTTCTTGATGATGTTATGCTTATCTTGTCATGCTATGACTTGTGGTGAGTGAATCGAGCTTGTTAATTAGTGAACTTGCTGTTGCTGTTTTGCTAGGCTGAATCTGTTATTTCATGATGCTATATAAACATGTTGCTACTAATCATTCTATGCATAATCTGGAGATGTCCACTAAATATGTTTTGATATCATGTCATGCTCTATCCATACATGCCCCTGGTTGCATTTATAGCTTGCTATAGCTTGTTCATATCTTGCTCCAAAGTTGCTTGAAAATGTTGCTGTCAGCCTGTTTACATTAAGTTCAGTTGTTTCCATGTGTTTTCCTAGTGTTCCATGCACCCTATGACCTTGCTATTGCCATCTTAGTTTTACAAACATGTCTTCTTACTGTTGGGTGCCTTGCCATGCCATGTATTGCTCTGTAGTGAGTTGCACAAGCTCATCTACATGCCTTCATAATTATGTTCCTGCCATGTATGAATCTGTAATATAACTTGCTATGTTTACGTGGGTGCCATCATATTTTCTGATCCTTTTTGGCTTATGGTCAGTAAAGGACTTTTGATCTATGCATTTAGTAGGTTCATGCCATGCCTTTGTTTGCCATGATAAATTCCTGTAACATGTTGTTTGATAGCTCTAAACATTGCATCGTGATGTTATTTTCTGCAAAGTCTGGAATTGTTATAACTTGCAATCTTATCATGTGTGTTTGAGCATGTTCTAGTGATTTCTAGAGATAGCTCAGTGTTCATGTTTTGTTGTGCTTTACCTATACATCATGTACATGTCTTTTGTTTTCATATTGAGGTGCTGTAGCATGTTGTTTTGATGCTTGCAATATGCCTAGTTGCTGTTTTGGACAGCTTGTCCTTTAAACTTGTTTAGAGTGCATGTGTTGAACCGTTGCTCCGTTTTGAGTGTGCTCTGTATGAAACTTGCTTGATTTTGCATGTAGTTTCATATTATCATGTTGCATCCTTGTTTTGAGGTGTTTGCTTGATGTTTGTATGCATTTTGCATCAATGCCATGTTTAGTTTGTTTTGCTCATATCTTCTAGGTCGTAGCTTCGAACTAAATGAACTTCATGTGTAACTTGACTAGAATCTCGTGTAGATCATCCTTGTGCATCTTAACTTGCTGTTTAACAACTTGAACATAAGGTTTGTTCAGATCTGGACCAATTTCGAAATTTGCATATGAGGACTTACCGGAATTGTTATATGTTGTTCCCGGCCTCATTTAAACTTGCCTTGATGTGTTGCTCTTGTCTGCACCATCTCTTGCCATGAGTAGCTTCATGTAGCTTTTTCATGCATCATACTTGTTGGTGCATCATGTCATGTTCATGTGTGGTGTATTTACCTTGTTGTGTGCTTCTTTTCGATAGTTCCTGTTTCGTTGCGATCGTGAGGATTCGTTCGTCTATGCTTGGTTCGTCTTCGTGGCTTCGTCTTCTTCATGGACTCGTTCTTCTTCCTAGCGGGATTTCAGGCAAGATGACCGCTATCCTAGATCTCACTACTATCATTGCTATGCTAGTTGCTTCGTTCTATCACTATGCTGCGCTACCTATCACCTGTTTATCAAGCCATCCCAAATTGCCATGTCAGCCTCTAACCTTTGACACCTTTCCTATGCAAACCGTTGCTTGGCTATGTTACAACTTTGCTCAGCCCTCTTATAGCGTTGTTAGTTGCAGGTGAAGTTGAAGATTTCTCCATGGTGGATAGGATTTTGGTTGGGATATCACCATATCTCTTATATTATTAATGCATCTATATATATTTGGTAAAGGGTGGAAGGCTCGGCCTTTTGCCTGGTGTTTTGTTCCACTCTTGCCACCCTAGTTTTCGTCATACCGGTGTTATGTTCCCGGATTTTGCGTTCCTTACGCGGTCGGGTGATTTATGGGACCCCCTCGACAGTTTGCTTTGAATAAAACTCCTCCAGCAAGGCCCAACCTTGGTTTTACTATTTGCCTCACCTAGCCCTTTTTCCCTTGGGAGTCACGCTCTCGAGGGTCATCTTTATTACAGCCCCCCCGGGCCAATGCTTGTCTAAGTGTTAGTCCAAACTAGAGCACCGTGCGGGACCATCCCTTGGCAACTTGGGTTACGTCGGTACCTGTACGCTTAGCTTACCTGGTGTTGCCCTGAGAACAAGATATGTGCAGCTCCTATCGGGATGTCGGCGCATCGGGCGGTCTTGCTGGTCTTGTTTTACCATTGCCGAAATGTCTTGTAAACCGGGATTCCGAGTCTGATCGGGTCTTCCTGGGAGAAGGTCTATTCCTTCGTTGATCGCGAGAGCTTGTCATGGGCTAAGTTGGGACACCCCTGCAGGGTATAATCTTTCGAAAGTCGTGCCTGCGGTTATAGGCAGATGGGAATTTGTTAATGTCCGGTTGTAGATAACTTGACACCAGATCTGAATTAAAACGCATCAACCGCGTGTGTAGCCGTGATGGTCTCTTTTCGGCGGAGTCCGGGAAGTGAACACGGTTTCTGGGTTATGTTTGACGTAAGTAGGAGTTCAGGATCACTTCTTGATCATTGCTAGCTTCACAACCGTTCCATTTTCTCTCTTCTCGCTCTTATTTGCGTATGTTAGCCACCATATATGCTTAGTCGCTGCTGCAGCCTCACCACTTTACCCCTTCCTTCCCTTTAAGCTTTGCTAGTCTTGATACCCATGGTAATGGGATTGCTGAGTCCTCGTGGCTCATAGATTACTACAACCACAGTTGCAGGTACAGGTTGTGCGATGATCTTGACGCGAGAGCGATGTTTGCTTGTCTTGGAGTTCGTCTTCTGCTCCTTCGATCAGGGGATAGGTTCCAGGTCGGCAGCCTAGGCTAGCAGTGTGGATGTCGTTTGAGTTTCTGTTTGTGTTTCATCCGTAGTCGGATGATGCTCTGATGTATTGTGATGTTGTATTCATGTGGCATTGTATGCCTTATGTATGTATCCCCTTCTATTATGTAATGTTGATGTAATGATATCCACCTTGCAAAAGCGTTTCAATATGCGGGTCTATCCTTGGTGGGACCTTCGAGTTCCTTTTGGATAGGGTCGCATATTGGGCGTGACATCTCGTTCCCAGGATGAGGTACTGTCTATGAAATCACATGACAATTTGAACTTCTACATTTCCGCATGTGCCTTACGGATCTTGTTTGCAGGAAATATGCTCGAAGAAGAATTCCGGTTTGAAAAGAACGACAGGATATCGCAAATATGATGCTCGCTGCTTTGCTCTTGTTAGTACCCGTTGTCCTGTATCACTGTACTTGCATACATACCTGGTTCATTATGTGACAGCAGTATGCATGATAGCTTGCTTATCAATTGTTTGCTCCAAATTATCTGATCTGTATGAATGGTTACATTAGTGTAGAATATATCCAATGCCAATGTTTTTTTAGCTCTGCATTGTTCTTGTAAGTACATGTTGTCCTTTATCAGTGTACTTATAATGACAGGTAGTTGTTCATGTACCATCACTTTGCAGCTTATTTTCCTTTGCCCTCCAATTTCTATACATCAGATCTATATTTACTCTTACCACAAGGTTGGTACTGAAGAAGTTTAGCTGTGCATTGCTCTTGGCTATACCTTTTGCCTGTATCGCTGCACTTACATTTATAGCTACTTGGTTATGTAGCATCACTCTTCATCTTATCTTAAATATTCTCCATTTTTTGTATATTATCACATCTATATTTACTCTTAACAAAATGTAGAATAAAGGCAATGCTTATGAAGAAGATTTTGTGGTAAACTTCTTGAATTGCCCCCCCCCCATCAGCATGGAGAAGGCCTTTATAGAGCCTGTCTTCACCAATAATGTAAGTTTGTCCATCTCAAGCCTTCAAACTTTGTTGTATATATTTGGTTAGGCATGACTGCAACAGCTGTTTATTTTTGGTGTTTGCATCAAATTGCATGTTTAAAGTTTACTATGTAGTTCATAAACAAAAGTTTGTCCTTTCTCAATTTAAGTTTTCAGTTGTACAACCAAGTTCCTTATTCATACCATGTAAATTAAACTATACAGAGCAAGTGATCTTCTTTTGCACTGCATGTATGCTTCTGTTCTTCATCCGTAATCCAGTGGTGTGGTGAACCTACCCACTACAGCACAATGTCATATTCTGCAATGTCTTAAACAATGTCATATCATTCTACTACTCCCTCCGTCCGAAAATACTTGTCATTGAAATGGATGTATCTAGATGTATTTTAGTTCTAGACACATCCATTTTGATGACAAGTAATTACGGACGGACGGATTATTATTTAAACCGTCTCTTTATTTGCCAATCTAAAATGGGATAAATTGAGAGCACACTAACCATTGATACTTATGAGTTCTTGATCTGTAATCCAGTGGTGTCGTGAACCTGCCAACTCCTTCGCAATGTCATTTCCTGCCATGTATTGACCTGAACAATACCATATTGTGTTAATGCAATTTTAAACTGTGTCACTTTATTCGTCAGTAAGAAATGTGATGAATTGTCAGCACTGATACTTTTATGTACAAAACCTGTCATTTGTCTGCTTGTTTATCATTCAGAGTGAGGAAGATTTAAGTGTTGAACAAGCGCAGTCTCATCATCTTGCTCAGTTGCTTGCGCTGCAGCTCCTCAACAGGGCTAACCTTTCTTGAACTCTATTGAAGTGCTGTCGGTTTTGTATATTATTTTGTTGGCGTGTTTATTTGCACTGGTGGTGATCTTTGATGCCTAGTGTATGTAATCTGCTGTCTGCTTGTGCTTGAGTATCATAGTGGCGAACTTTGATGCCCAGTGGATGTAATATGTTGTAATTTCTTTATTGTATAGTCTAGGTTTTTTTTATTCACGATGCTACAGTTATTTTACTGTATATATATCATGTCTTCGCAGTAAACCGGCCAAACCGTAAAATTACGGTACATAATTGGGCCGTCATGCAATCACGATGTAGGTTGGGCCTGAAACGTGCCGAACAGCTAACAGGTCGGAAGCAGCCCAAAATGAACCCCGGCCCATGATTGTGCGAATCAAATCACGGGCTTTTAACAGGCCAAAATTGTCTCGGTCCATGTTTGGCCCAATCAGATATCGGTTGCGAGCAGGCCGGATGCAAATCGGGTCGTAGTTAGGCCCAACTATATGACGGGCATTTAACAGGACGAAATTAATATAGGGCCAAAATGTTAAACGGGTCCTTAAGAGGCCAAAACTAATGTCAGGTCGAATTACTAAGTGGGCCTCTAGCAAGTGGGCCCAAAAGCATAGTGTCCAGTTGACGGGCTGAATCTGATATGGGCCATAATTGAGCCCATAGCCTCTTAAAGGGCCATACCTGATCTGGGCTGTAATTTGGCCCAGAACGTGGTAGGATTTTAACGGGTCGGATCTCAGATGGGCCACTATTAGGCCCGGAATGTGGCAGGCCATTAATGGACCGGATCAAATATGGGCCGTCATTTGGCCCAAAACATGGCACCCAGTTAATGGGCCGGCCTACTAGGGTCCTCAAATTCTTGTGGGCCTACAGCTGGGTCGGCCCATTAATGTCGGCGAAATCTCATGGGCCTTTAGCCGGGCCGGCCCATTATGATCCGCAAGAATCTTGTGGGCCTTTACCTGGGCCGGCCCATTATGGCACACAAAAATCTTGTGGGCCTTTACCTAGGCCGGCCTTATGACCCGCAAAATCTTGTGGGCCGTTAGCTAGGCCAGCCCATTATGGTCCGCAAAATCTCGTGGGCCTTTAGCTGGGCCAGCCCATTATGGTCCGCAAAATCTTGTGGGCCTTTAGTTGGGCCGGCCCATTTAAACTTGATGGGCCGGTCCACGTGTCAACATATCATAGGCGTGTCTCACCCATTGGATGAGTGACACCTGTGCCAGCATGGACCTGACACATGTCTCCTCCAGCCAATGATGATTTTACACGTGGAAAATCCCCATTGGTCGGGGCTGTTAACGGGTTATCGGATCCAAAACCCGACCCGATAGCTTAACAGCGTTCCGTTACGGTGGATGCCACGTGTCGGTCACCCTTGACGAAAGCACTTCTGTGACACGTGATTTATCGTCATGGAAGTGGACACTTCCGTGATGATAATTTTGGTAATGTCATGGAACACTTCTACGACAGCACAGGTATGACTATCTTGATTCTGTCATAAATTTGTCATGGATGTACATGCATGACAAAAAACGCGACCTACTGTGACAAACACGTATCATCACGGAAGTGTACTTTTTTGTAGTGTTTTGCACTCATTCCCAGAGTTTTAAAAATTCATAGAAGCGTGCTTTTGATCTGAACTTTTCACACAAGATTGATATACAAATTGCCTAGGTGGTCCTAATTTTTCAGAATTTTTGGAGTGGCAGAAGTATGGTTGCTGTTCAGATCATTACAGATTGTTCTGTTTCTAGCAGATTCTGTTTTCAATGCATAGAATGCTTGTAGTTTCTACAGCTTATATTGCTCAATATAAATTGTAGAAATGATATGGTATATCAAGCATTGTGTGCGAACAATTATGAATCTTGTCTTTGACAGTACCAAAGTGAATGATTTACTCTTTACCATACTAACCCATCTCACGAAGCTCCGTTAAGTTTTGTGTGATTGAAGTTTTCAAGTTTTGGATGAGATATTGATATGAGGAGAATAAGGAGTAGAAAGAACCTAAGCTTGGGGATGCCCAAGGCACCCCAAGGTAATGTTCAAGGAAGACTCAAGCACCTAAGCTTGGGGATGCCCTGGAAGGCATCCCCTCTTTCGTCTTCAAAACCATCGGTATACCTTACTCGGAGCTATATTTTTTATTTGTCACATGATATGTGTTTTACTTGGAGCGTATTATCATTTTACATGTTGTTTGAATAAAATCATTGGATCTGAATTCTTGAATGAGAGAGAGTCCTCCCATGGCTAGTTAATTATTTAACTACTCAGTGTTCTTCACTTATATCTTTTTGGAGTAGTTTGTCATTTACTCTCGTGCTTCACTTATATCCTATTAATGGTTGAATGAATTGAATATCATAAATCTAATTTATATATTTTCATATGCTTATACCATGGGGAGTAATGACTTCACACATAATAGGTATAGGTGGTAAATTTATTGAAAGTTAGCGAACATAGTATTGGTCACTTGAACAATTCATGAAAGAATATTGAAGGAAGAGAGATTTCACATATAATCATACTATCTTGGACTTGTTTTGTAATTAGCACTCATTAAAATATGACATGCTAAAAAGTTGATGTTGGACAAGGAATACAACTTAATGGGTTATGTTTTCCTATATCTGAATAGAAGTTATATTGTCTTGGATCATCCAACATGTTGAGCTTGCTTTTCCCTCTCATGCTAGCCAAATTCTTTGCACCAAGTAGAAATACTACTTGTGCTTCCAAACATCCCTTAAACCAGTTTTGCCATAGAGTCCACCATACCTACCTATGGATTGAGTAAGATCTTTCAAGTAAGTTGTCATCGGTGCAAGCAATAAAAATTGCTCTCTAAATATGTATGATCTATTAGTGTGAAGAAAATAAGCTTTATAAGAACTTGTGATATGGAAGAAATAAAAGCGACGGACTGCATAATAAAGGTCTTTATCACAAGTGGCAATATAAAGTGACGTTCTTTTGCATTAAGATTTTGTGCATCCAACCATAAAAGCACATGGCAACCTCTGCTTCCCTCTGCGAAGGGCCTATCTTTTACTTTTATCTTCTACCCTTATACAAGAGTCATGGTGATCATCACCTTTCCTTTTTACACTTTTTCCTTTGGAAAGCACTTTGTGTTGGATCGATCCGGGTATTTATATACACTTGGATGTAGGTTCTCATAAAGTATTATTGTTAACATTACCCTTGAGGTAAAAGGTTGGGAGGCAAAACTATAAGCCCCTATCTTTCTCTGTGTCTGATTGAAACTTTGAACCCATAAATATCACGTGAGTGTTAGCAATTTTGAAAGATTAAATGATAGTTGAGTATGTGGAATTTGCTAAACCAAAGCTCTTACATAGACCATTCCCAAAAATAAGATGAATTGCAATTGTTTGATGACTGAGAACATAGTTTGTTAGTTTTCAAGAAAGTTTATGATCTATACTTTAACATGTGAATAGCTTGTTACTTGATCATGAGAAGTTTTATGAGTTGAGCTACTGTTATGATATATAATGATGCTAGAAAAGGTGACTGAAATTATCATTGATCAAACCTGTGTACTTGCTAGCATTCACACTTCATAAATTATTTCTTTTATCATTTACCTACTCAAGGACGAGCAGGAAATAAGCTTGGGGATGCTGATACATCTCCAACATATCTATAATTTATGAAGTATGCATGCCATGTTTATAATATTTTTACATTATTTTGGTATGAGTTGATTAGAACTAACCCGAACTGACGTTGTTTTCAGCAGAACTACCGTGGTGTTATTTTTGTGCAGAAATAAAAGTTCTCGGAATGCGCTGAAAATCAACGGAGAATATTTTTGGAAAATATAAAAACTACTGAAAAAAAAGCTACCGGAGGGGAGTCC
>NC_041385.1:630622171-630668939 GCF_002162155.2 Triticum dicoccoides
GGGTGCTCCTACCCCGTGGACTCCCAGTGGGCCCTCTTGACGTGAAACTGACGCCAACCCCTCCTATAAATCCTAAAAAACACAGAACAGAGGGGAGATCGGGAGTTCTGCCACCGCAAGCCTCTAGAACCACGAGAAATCAATCTAGGCCCTCTCCGGCACCCTGCCGGAGGGGGCCATCATCACCAGAGGCCATGGGGGAGGATCTCAGAGGGGTCATCATTGCCATGAAGGCCAAGGACCAGAGGGAGAACCTCTCCCCATCCAGGGGGGAGGCCATGGAGGAGGAATCACAAGGGGGAGAACCTCTCCTTGATGTCTACTATGCAACCTTCTTCTTGTAGACGTTGTTGGGCCTCCAAGTGCAGGGATTTGTAGGACGGTAGCAAATTTCCCTCAAGTGGATGACCTAAGGTTTATCAATCCATGGGAGGCGTAGGATGAAGATGGTCTCTCTCAAGCAACCCTGCAACCAAATAACAAAGAGTCTCTTGTGTCCCCAACACACCCAATACAATGGTAAATTGTATAGGTGCACTAGTTCGGCGAAGAGATGGTGATACAAGTGCAATATGGATGGTAGATATAGGTTTTTGTAATCTGGAAGTGTAAAAACAGCAAGGTAACAAGTGGTAAAAGTGAGCATAAACGGTATTGCAATGCTAGGAAATAAGGCCTAGGGTTCATACTTTCACTAGTGCAAGTTCTCTCAACAATAATAACATAACTGGGTCATATAACTATCCCTCAACATGCAACAAAGAGTCACTCCAAAGTCACTAATAGCAAAGAACAAACGAAGAGATTATTGTAGGGTACGAAACCACCTCAAAGTTATCCTTTCTGATCGATCTATTCAAGAGTCTGTAGTAAAATGTCATGAAGTTATTCTTTCCGTTCGATCTATCATAGATTTCGTACTAGAATAACACCTTAAGACACAAATCAACCAAAAGCCAAATGTCACCTAGATACTCCAATGTCACCTCAAGTATCCGTGGGTATGATTATACGATATGCATCACACAATCTCAGATTCATCTATTCGACCAACACAAAGAACTTCAAAGAGTGCCCCAAAGTTTTTACCGGAGAGTCAAGAAGAAAACGTGTGCCAACCCCTATACATAAGTTCACAAGGTCACTGAACCCGCAAGTTGATCACCAAAACATACGTCAAGTAGATCACGTGAATATCCCATTGTCACCACAGATAAGCACATGCAAGACATACATCAAGTGTTCTCAAATCCTTAAAGACTCAATCCGATAAGATAACTTCAAAGGGAAAACTCAATCCATTACAAGAGAGTAGAGGGGGAGAAACATCATAAGATCCAACTATAATAGCAAAGCTCGCGATACATCAAGATCATGCATATCAAGAACACGAGAGAGAGAGAGAGCGAGTGAGAGAGATCAAACACATAGCTACTGGTACATACCCTCAGCCCCGATGGTGAACTACTCCCTCCTCGTCATGGAGAGCGTTGGGATGATGAAGATGGCCACCAGTGATGATTCCCCCTCCGGCAGGGTGCCGTAATCGGGTCCCGATTGGTTTTTGGTGGCTAAAGAGGCTTGCGGCGGCGGAACTCCCGATCTATTGTGCTCCTAGATGTTTTCGGGGTATAGGGATATATGTAGGCGAAAGAAGTCGGTCAGGGGAGCCACAAGGGGCCCACGAGGGTGGGGGCGCACCTAGGGGGTAGGCCGCGCCTCCCTGCCTCGTGGCTTCCTCGTTGCTTCCCTGAAGTCTACTCCAAGTCTCCTGGATTGCTTCCATTCCAAAAATAACTCTCCCGAAGATTTCATTCCATTTGGACTCTGTTTGATATTCCTTTTCTGCGAAACACTGAAATAGGCAAAAAAACAGCAATTTGGACTGGGCCTCTGGTTAATAGATTAGTCCCAAAAATAATATAAAAGTGTATAGTAAAACCCACTAAACATCCAAAACAGGTAATATAATAGCATGGAACAATAAAAAATTATAGATACGTTGGATAAATATCACTCCTCCTCTCTCTTGGTGGCGCCGGAGTGCCATCGAGAGGGGAATCATCGCCGCGGTGATCGTATTCATCAACATCACCATCCTCATCTCTTTTTCAGCGGTCCACTCTCCCGCACCCCGCTGTAATCACCTACTTGAACATGGTGCTTTATGCCGCATATTATGATCCAATGATGTGTTTGCATCCTATGATGTTTTGAGTAGATTTCCTTTGTCTTTGGGTTGATTGATAATCTAGATTGGTTTGAGTTGCATGTTTTATTATTGGTGCTATCCTATGGTGCCCTCCGTGTCGCACAAGCGTGAGGGATTCCCACTGTAGGGTGTGGCAATACGTTCATGATTCGCTTATAGTGGGTTGCTCGAGTGACATAAGCATAACCCGAGTAAGGATTGTTGCGTATGGGATAAAGGGGACTTGATATGTTAATGCTATGGTTTGGTTTTACCTTAATGATCTTTAGTAGTTGTGGATGCTTGCTAGAGTACCAATCATAAGTGCATATGATCCAAGTAGAGAAAGTATGTTAGCTTATGCCTCTCCCTCATATGAAATTTCAATGACGACTACGATCTTGTTAACAATTGCCTAGGACAATTCCGCACACCGACCCATCATTATTCCGCACTCGCTATTTATAATACTTAAGTAATATATTCTAACTTTATGATAACAGCACCTACTTTTATATTTTAGCTCTCGGATACCATGCAAAGTTATCCTCTTCATACCACAACGTAGTTTTATTTTTTATTTCTAGTTGGAAGCAAACGTTCGGTGTACGTAGAGTCGTATCAGTGGCAGATAGGACTTGAGAGAATATTGATCTTACCTTTAGCTCCTTGTGGGTTCGACACTCCATACTTATCACTTCCACCTTTGGAAATCGCTATGATGATTCCCTGCACTTGAGGATTATCATGCAACACAACAACGGTAAGTATTTCCCTCAGTTATGAAACCAAGGTTATCAATCTAGTAGGAGAACCAAGCAACACTATGTAAACAACATCTACACACAAACAACAAAAACTTGCAACCCAACGCGTAAGAGGGGTTGTCAATTCCTCCTCGGTATTGAGGTAGATCAAATTGTATGAGATTTGATAAGTAAACCTAGCAAAAACAAAAAAATAAAATGAGTAAAGAAAAAGTGCAGCAAGGTATTTTGGATTTTTGGATTAATAGATCTGGAAATAATATGATAGGAAATAGACCCGGGGGTCGTAGATTTCACTAGAGGCTTCTCTCGAGAAAATAGTATATGGTGGATAAACAAATTACTGTTGGGCAATTGACAGAAGAGGAAATAATTATGATGATATACAAGGCAATGATCATGTATATAGGCATCACGTCCAATATTAGTAGACCGACTCTTGCCTGCATCTACTACTATTACTCCACACATCGACAGCTATTCAGCATGCATCTAGTGTATTAAGTTCATGGAGAAACGAAGTAATGCAATAAGAACAATGACATGATGTAGACAAGATCTATTCATGTAGGAATAGACCCCATCTGTTTATCATTAAGCCACGATACATGTGTGTCATGTCTCTTTCTGTCTCTGAGATTGAGAACCACAAGATCGAACCCATCACAAAGCACCTCTTCCCATTGCAGGAAAAATCAATCTAGTTGGTCAAACCAGACCAAAGTTTAGAAGAAGAAATACGAGGCTATAAAGCATGCACAAAAGAGTTCAACAAAGACTCAAATAATATTCATGGATAGATCTGAGCATAAACTCACAATTCATTAGATCCCAACAAACACACTGCAAAAAGTCATTGCATCAAATAGATCTCCAAGAACATCAAGGAGAACATTGTATTGAAGATCAAAAAGAGAGAAGAAGCCATCTATATACTGCCTACGGACCCGTAGGTCTGTGGTAAACTACTCAGGTATCATCGGAGGGGCAAGGATGATGATGAAGAAACCCTCCGTGATCGTTGCCCCCTCCGGCAGAGTGCCGGAAAAGGCATCTAGATTGGATCTCATGGTTCTGGAACTTGCGGTGGCTGGAATTGTGCCTCGTCGACTCCCCTATAGCCGAAGGTCGGTGGAGAAACATGGGCCCCACTACCCACTAGGGCGCGCTTGGGGCCTTTCGCACGCCCTGGTGCCTAGTGGGCCCCATATGCTTCCTTTGGTGCACTTCCTTGGCTCCCTAGGTGTTTTCTGTCCAGAAAAAAATCTCCAAAATGGTTTGTCTTATTTGGACTTAGTTTGGTATTGATATTCTGCAAAAAAAACAAGCAGAAAACAACAACTGGCACTGGGCACTATGTCAATAGGTTAGTCCCAAAAAATGATATAAAGTTTCTACTAAATGAGTATGAAACATCCAAGAATGATACTTTAATAGCATGGAACAATAAAAAATTATAGATATGTTTCAGACGTATCAGCATCACCAAGCTTAATCTCTGCTCGTCCTCGAGTAGGTAAATGATAAGAACATAATCTTTGATGTGGAATGCTACCCATCATATTTATCACAAATTCTTTCTTTGTAGCATGGACATTTGGACTCTAGATGATTCAAAGAAATAGTCTATAATTGTATATGAAGACCTCAATACTCAAGCATATCAACAAGCAACCATGTCTTTCAAAATATCAATGCTAAATAAAGCTATCGCTAGCCCATTATTCTCAATCATTGATCCATTCATGAAACACACTCAAATATTAGCTACATCCAATGCAAAAGTATGATCATAGGGTTCCCTAGTTGGTGCTTTATAAGAGAGGATGGAGACTCCATAAAAATAAAAAATACATAAAAGTAAATAAATAGGCCCTTCGTAGAGGGAAGCAGAGATTTGTAGAGGTGACAGGGCTCAAAGCTTAAATTGAGAGATAAAATTGTTTTGAGAGGCATGCTTTTCCCGTCAACGAAAATGCCCGAGAATTACCAATACTTTCCATGCTAGATACATCATAGGCGGTTCCCAAACATAAAATAAAGTTTATCCTTTTTCCACCATTCTTTCACAATCCATGGCTAGCCGTATCCACGGGTGCCTTCCATACCAACACTTCCCAAGGAATTTATTATTCGACAACATAAAGTAAATTTTTTTTTAATTCGGGACTGGGCATCCCTATTACTGGCCACACTCTCGTGCAATGACAAGTGAATAAACACCCATCTTGAGAATAATACATCTAGCACGGAAAAATATTGGCCACCCCCTGCCGCTCCATGAGCAGTACGGGCACACAAAAGGGAAATTCATTTTGAAAATTAGAGTTGGCACATACAAATTCACTAGGAAAGGCATGGAAATACCGCATATAGGTAGGTATGGTGGACTCATTTGTCACAACTTGGTTTAAGGAGTTTGGATGCATAAGCAGTATTCCCGCTTAGTACAAGGGAAGGCTAGAAAATAGATTGAGAAACAACCAACCAAGAAACAAAAAAGATCATAAACAAGCATTAAGCATAACTAACACCGAATAATGGACCATAAGTAGGATGTAACTTCATTGCATAACTATTGACTTTCGTGCTTGCATAGGGAACCACAAACCTTAACACCAATATTCCTATTAAAGCATAATTACTCACCAACATGACTCACATATTACTATCTCCATATCGCAAAACTATTGTAAGGAATCAAGTTTTGATATCCAATGATCTTCATGATAGTTTTTATTATCCCTCTTGAATATCTATCACTTTGAGACTAGTTTCATATATTACCATTGCTTATAACAAGTTCTCAAACAAATTTAAGTGAAGAACAAGAGCATAAATATTTATTCGAAAATTACACAACCACCATGCTAAAAAAGATATAAGTGAAACACTAGAGCAACTCCATAGCTCAAAAAAATTAAGTGAAGCACATATAGCAATTCTAACAAATCATAGCATCATTATGGATCTCTCAAGTAGGTGTGTCCAGCAAGGATGATTGTGACAAACTAAAAAAACAAGCAAAGACTCATATAATACAAGACGCTCCAAGCAAAACTCATGATATGTGACGAATAAAAATATAGCTCCAAGTAAAATTACCGATGGTAGTTAGAAGAAAGAGGGGATGCCTTCCGGGGTATCCCCAAGCTTAGTTGCTTGGTTCTCCTTGAATATTACCTTAGGTGTCATGGGAATCCCCAAGCTTAGGATCTTTCCACTCCTTATTCCTTCATCCATCATGATCTCATCCAAAACTTGAAAACTTCAATCACACAAAACTTAACAAAACCTTTGTGAGATCTGTTAGTATAATAAAGCAAATCACTACTTTAAGTACTTTTGCAAACCCATTCCTATCTTATTATTGCATTATACCTACTGTATTCTAACTTTACCATGGCTTATACCCCCCGATACAATTCATAGACTCATCAAAATAAGCACATAATGCAACGAAAACATAATCTGTCAAAAACGGAACAGTCTATAATAATCTAGCCTTTGACCATACTGGTGTAACTCCAAAAATTCTGAAAATTTTGGAAAATGTAGGCAGTTTGTATATCAATCTCATGTAAAAATTTCAGAATTTTATCACCCTTCTATGATTTTTAACAATTCTGCTACTGGACGCAAAAGTTTATGTTTTCCAACAGGATCAAATCAACTATCACCCAACATGATGCTAAAGGCTTTACTTGGCACAAACACTAATTAAAACTCAAAAAACACAATCATAATAGTAGCATAATTGTGCATTTATTAAATAACAGAAAAGAAAATTATTGGGTTGTCTCCCAACAAGCTCTTTCTTTATAGCCATTAAGATAGGCTTAAGATTTCAATGATGCTCACACAAAAGATAATAATTGAAACACAAAGAGAGCATCATGAAACATGTGACAAACACATTAAAGTCTAACTCTCTTCCTATGAATAGGCATTTTATAAGCAAGCAAATTATCAAGACACGATATATCTAGCATATGCAAGCAATAAGAAAGAAATAATAACGATTTCATCATGAAGAGAGGTAATTTAGTAACGTGAAGATTTCTACAACCGTATTTTTCTCTCTCATAATAATTACTTTTGGGATCATGATCAAATTCTAAAATATAGCTATCATATAAAATATTCTCTTCATGATTCACATGCATAAAAGTTTTACAATCTTCCAAGGTAGTGGGATTAACATCAACTAAAGTCATGACCTCTCCAAACCCACTTTTATAAAAAAATCATATGGTTGAACACTCTCCAAATATGTGGTATTGTTATTACCTAAAGTTGACACTCTTCCAAACCCACTTTCAATATTATTATTGCAAAATTTATTATCAATATCATATTCATCATGAGGCTTAAATAAATTTTCTAGAACATAAGAAGCATCATCCCAATCATGATCATCACAATAAGTAGTGGACATATAAAAATTAGCATCCCCAAGCTTGGGTTTTTTGCATATTATTAACACAATTCACATTAATATAATTTATAATAACATCATTGCAATCATGCTTTTCATTCAACGAGGTATCATGGACACTTTATAAATTTCTTCTTTTAGCACTTCATCACAATTTTCAGGTTCATGAATTTCAAGCGGAACTTCATAAAGATAATCTAGTGCACTCAACTCACTAGCAATTGGTTCATCATAATTTGGCCATTTGAAAAGATTAGCAAGTGGATGAGGATCCATATCAATAGATTTTTAGCAAGCGAAGATGCAAGCAAATAGAAGGCACATGGCAACACAAGCAAAGATAGCAAACAAGAAAAAGGCAAACGAAAAAACTATTTTTGTGTTTCTGCAAAAACGTTTTAGAAGTGGGCAAGATGAAAACAAGAGGAAAATGATAAATAAAGTAATTTCAAGGAGATGGGAGTTTGTGCGTAGGAACCTGATAGATGTCGATGATGTCTCCCCGGGAACGGCGCCCGAAATTCTTTCTGATTGCTTGTATTTGCGTTGGTAATTCCCCGAAGAGGAGAGGATGATGCAACACAACAACGGTAAGTATTTCCCTCAGTTATGAAACTAAGGTTATCAATCTAGTAGGAGAACCAAGCAACACTATGTAAATAGCACCTGCACACAAACAACAAAAACTTGCAACCCAACTCATAAGTGGGGTTGTCAATCCCTCCTCGGTATTGAGATAGATTAAATAGTATGAGATTTGGTAAATAGAACTAGAAAAACACAAAATAAAAGTAAGTAAAGAAAAAGTGCAACAAGGTATTTTTGGATTTTTCGATTAATAGATTTGAAAATAATACAATAGAAATAGACCCGGGGGGGCGTAGATTTCACTAGAGGCTTCTCTCGAGAAAATAGCATACAGTGGGTAAACAAATTACTGTTGGGCAATTGACAGAAGAGCAAATAATTATGACGAAATACAAGGCAATGATCATGTATATAGGCATCGCGTCCAAGATTAGTAGACTGACTCCTGCCTGCATCTACTACTATTACTCCACACATTGACCGCTATCCAGCATGCATCTAGTATATTAAGTTCATGGAGAAATGGAGCAATGCAATAAGAACGATGACATGATGTAGACAAGATCTATTCATGTAGTAATAGACCCCAACTTTTTATCCTTAATAGCAACGATACATGTGTGTCATGTCTCTTTCTGTCACTGAGATTGAACACCGCAAGATCGAACCCATCACAAAGCACCTCTTCCCATTGCAAGAAAAATCAATCTAGTTGGACAAACCAGACCAATTCGGCCTCCTTCCCTAGTGGGGGGGGGGGGGCGCCACCCCGTGTGGGCTGGTGTGCCTCCCTCCTATGGCCCATATCTTCCCCCGGGGGGTTCCGGTAACCTCACCGGTACTCCGATATGTACCCGACACACTCCGGAACACTTCTGATGTCCGAATACTATCATTCAATATATCAATCTTTACCTCTCGACCATTTTGAGACTCCTCGTCATGTCCGTGATCTCATCCGGAACTCCGAACAACATTCGGTCACCAAATCACATAACTCATATAATACAAATCGTCATCGAACGTTAAGCGTGCAGACCCTACGGGTTCGAGAACTATGTAGACATGACCGAGACACTCCTCCGGTCAATAACCAATAGCGGAACCTGGATGCTCATATTGGCTCCCACATATTCTACGAACATCTTTATCGGTCGAACCGTTATACAACATACGTTATTCCCTTTGTCATCGGTATGTTACTTGCCCGAGATTCAATCGTCGGTATCTTCATACCTAGTTCAATCTCGATACCATCAAGTCTCTTTACTCGTTCCATAATGCATCATCCCGCAATTAACTCATTAGTCACATTGCTTGCAAGGCTTCATATGATGTGCATTACCGAGAGGGCCCAGAGATACCTCTTCGATACTCGAGTGACAAATCCTAATCTCGATCTATGCCAACCCAACAAACACTTTTGGAGATACCTGTAGGGCATCTTTATAATCACCCAGTTACGTTGTGATGTTTGATAGCACACAAGGTATTCCTCCGGTGTCCAGGAGTTGCATAATCTCATAGTCGGAGGAATGTGTATTTGACATGAAGAAAGCAGTAGTAATAAAACTGAACGATCATTATGCTAAGCTAACGGATGGGTCTTGTCCATCACATCATTCTCCTAATGATGTGATACCGTTCATCAAATGACAACACATGTCCATGGCTAGGTAACCTAACCATATTTGATCAACCAGCTAGTCTAGTAGAGGCATACTAGGGACACGGTGCTTTGTCTATGTATTCACACATGCTTACACACATGTATCAAGTTTCCGGTTAATACAATTCTAGCATGAATAATAAACATTTATCATGAATAAGGAAATATAAAATAACAACTTTATTATTGCCTCTAGGGCATATTTCCTTCATTATTTTCTCCTTATATTTTCCCACTGAGTTTTAAAGGAGTTTGAAATGGCATATCAAATCACACTCTTTCCCCTTATGAGATTTCTCTTGAAGTTTCTCATAAAAGGTTTTTAACGAGGCGACATATGCAATACTTTCTATGTTTACCCATTGGGTTTTTTAAAGAAAAGTATACAAAGCATATTTAGTGTTCTCCGAACTCACCAATGAGTTTTCTCCTTTCTCAAAGGTTTTCTCATGTGAGTTATCAAGGAGACAATAATCATTATATGTTGCACCTTTTCTCCTTATTATTTTCCCCATTGGATTTAAAGGAGTTTTAGCAACATATCTGCTCTATTCTCTTCATATTTTTCCCACAGGGGTTTTGAGGGAGACTCTCAAGATTATATAGAAGAATTCTCAAGATGGAAGATCTATATAAAAGAAGATTTCAACGATTAAACATTCAAGGAGCGGTGTTATACAAGGGGGAGTGTTAGGAATTAATTAGTGGATTAATTAGCACATGCTAATTAGCGAACAATCATTAGCAAAGGGTGTGCCCAACCCCGAACAATCATGTCCCTTCTCTCTCTATTGCCAACATGCACCTATTCTGGAGGGATGCCTCCGAACAGGCACCTCTTCTTCCCACCTCTTCTAGATGTATATATACTTGAGAATTAATAGAAACCAGGACTGATTGTCCGTTCGCTTTCAATCTCGTTTTACTCTAACACCTCACACGAGGTAGAAGTATTGAATTAGGGGGCAGCGGCCCCGGCTAGTGGTATTGACGGCATGGTCATACTGAACAGGTTTGCCATTTGGGCACTTACTTTTTTTCAAGAGCACGCCAAAAGTGTACCTTAGCTTTATAGAAGGGGGGACATATTTTAAAGAGTTTGAAGGTTGCAGACGGGTGCTCTTCCAACACACTACTCCCTATACAAAAGGACTATTCACGCAAGACATCCACTCCGCGAGCTAGCACCTAGGTGCTTAGTTCTTCAAAGATCATGGGAACCACTTCTTCAGCCGTAGATACATTTTGTTGTCTACCAAAACCCAATTTCTCTGCTTCCACAGACTCAGCACACCAAGATCACAAAGGAGTCTGTTAGATTATATGTTAGACTTGTAATACAAGTTGATCAAAGCAACTAGGTTTAGGAAACCCAGGCTAAGTCGGTTTGTGACTTAGGCCTTTATATATCTCTTGTACCACCTCTATTATCAATACACAAGTTTCATTATAATTTTACATGGTATCAGTTTAGACGTTCCTAGGGCATGGTTGCGCCCCCCACGCCGCCGCCGCCGCCTGGCTTCTTCAAACGCCGGGCTGCCCTCGCTGCCGCCAAAGCAAAGGCCGCCTCCGCCGCGACCGATGCCTCTTCTTCCTCCACCCTCGCCCTAGCTTCAACCCTACCCACCACGATCAACTATGCTGACACCATCTCAGATGTCAGCCCGTTCATCCCCATTACTTTGGATCTTCCAAAACACAACTATTATCATTGGCGTCATCTCTTTGAAGTTCACCTCGGCCGCTGCAACCTCCTGGATCACGTCGCCCCGGGCTCCGTTACCCGACCCTTCGATCATCGATGGGTCAAGGACGATCTCGCCATCATCTAGTGGATTTATCAGCGCATCACGGAAATCTTCAACCTCGTCTTCCGCGACGCCACCAACGCTGCCGCCCTTTGGGTGGCTCTCCGTCAACTCTTCCAGGACAACATCGACGCCCGCGTCAACACCCTCCACACCGAGCTCTGCAACACCGTCCAAGGCGATCTCAGGTCGGCGTCTACTGCCAGCGTCTCAAGTCCATCGTGGACGAACTCCGCAAGCTTGGGGACCCCATCAACGACCGGCAACTCATCAACGTTCTCCTTGTCGGCCTCGGCGGACGCTTTGAAAAATAGGCGGCGTCTATCCCCATGATGCGGCTGGCCCCCTCCTTCGCCGAGGTGCGCTCCATGCTTCAATGTGCCGATCGCGCCATCACAAACAAGGAGTCGCGTCCTCAACTCTTCGTCGCCACTCCGCGGCCCCCGTCTCCTACACCTGCCGCGCCGCCGACGAGTCCAGTCCAGCTGCCTCCCGGCTGGCGCCCAAGTCCGAACTACAGAGGCAAAAATCCAATGTACATGCCTCCATCACCGTCGCGACCCCCGGCTGCACCAGCGCCTCCTCCCAACGCTGCACCGCCACCAGTGCCTCCAGCATGGCGTCCTCCACATGATCCTTGGACAGGACTCGTCCAGGCCTGGCCGATGCCCTGGACTGCCCCCTCTCTGATTGGCGCTCCTCCTGCGTACTCCGGCTCCTGGATGTCGGGCATGCGCCCACACACGGGATCTCCTGGCCTATTGGGCTCCCGTCCTCCGGCATAGGCGTACCATGCTGCTCCAATGTCCTGCTACAGCGCCCAGGAGCCATACTACATCGACAACAACGGCCTCTACCAGCCGCTGCCCCTACTGCAGTCGTCCTCAATCACACCGCAACAGCTGCATGGACCACCGCCGCCTTCGACTGCACCACCCGTACTAGCTTCACCGACTCCTCATTGGGACCAAGATGCCTTTTTGCAAGCCATGAACCACTTTGCTGCTCAAGGAACCTCAGGTATGGACTGGATCTTTGATTCTGGAGCCTCTAGCCACATGTCTAATTCGAGTACTATGTTGTCAAATTGCACCTCCTCTCCTTTTTCTTCTATGGCTCTCGGCAACCACCATCCCCATCTATAGCACCGGTCACACTGAGTTACCCTCCAGTCTAAAACCTCTTTTACTTCGAGATGTCCTTGTTGCTCCTGCTCTTATCAAAAACTTAATATCTATGTGAAAATTTACTTATGATAATCTTGTCTCAGTAGAATTTGATCCCTTTGGTTTATCTGTGAAGGATCTTCAAACCAAGGAGGAGATCACTCGCTTCAATAGTTCCAGAGACCTCTACTCTATCAATAGAGCCCCTACCGCAAGTCCACCTTCATCCATGATGGCCACCGTCCACCTTTGGCACTAGCGACTCGGCCACCCCAATACATCCACCACATCATCTCTGCTTAGTGAATTTGCTCTTCCATGTAATAAAGATCATCATGATCCTTTGATGTGTCAGTCGTGTCAGCAAGGCAAACATGTGTGCCTTCCCTTTAGTTCCTCTAGTTCTTCTAGTACTTTTCCTTTCGAGCTATTGCATTGTGATATATGGACGTCTCCTCATACTAGTATTTCGGGTTTTCAATACTATCTTGTTATATTAGATGATTTTTCTCATTTTGTTCGGACTTTTCCTCTATGCAACAAATCTGACGTTCATACTATTTTTCTTAACTTGAAACAATATGTTTCTACTCACTTTCTTCTACCAATTCGGTTTCTCCAATGTGATAACGGTCGAGAATTTGACAATTTTAAAAATAGAAACTTCTTTCTTCAACATGGGATTCTTCTTTGTTTCTCCTGTCCCTACACATCTCCTCAAAATGGCAAGGCCGAGCGCTCTCTCCGCACACTCAATGATATTATTCGTATTCTCCTTATACACTCATCGATGCCACCCAAGTTTTGGGCCGAGGCCCTCCGCACAGCTACCTATCTTCTTAACATCCAACCCTCTTCTGTCAATCCAAAAACAACTCCTTTTTACTCTCTTTTTCTCAGTCATCCAAACTACACTGAGCTCCGTGTGTTTGGTTGTCTTTTTTTTTCAAACATCTACGGCACTTCTCCCAACAAATTGGCCCCCGATCTCTTCCCTTCGTTTTTCTCGGATACTCCGATGAACACAAAGGATATCGTTGTCTTGATCTCATTACTAGTCATGTCCACATCTCCCGTCATGTCACTTTCGACGAAACCGTGTTTCCCTTCTCTTCTCGGTCATCTACCCATACTGCACCACCGGCCACTCCTTCTCCCTCTCGCACGCTAAATCCCCTCCTTACAACCCCAATGTCGCCACCCCTAACTCTTCCACTGTCGCGCCACCACCCAACCCATCTCCTGCCGCGGCACATGAAATACCGGAAAATGCTGCCACGGCAGACCTTTCTGAAAATGCTGCCACGGCAGACCTTTCTGAAAATGCTGCCACGACAGACCTTTCTGAAAACGCTGCCATGGCAGACTTTTCTGAAAATGCTGCCACGGCAGCCTTTTCTGAAAACGCTGCCATGGCAGCTAACTCCCCCGTGTCCGATCCTTCCGTTGCGCCGGGCACATCTACACATCGCTTACCCCCACATGTTGTTCCTATTCCCCCTCCCACAAACGAGCATGTCATGCGTACTCGCGCTAAGTCCGGTTTTTGTCTTCAACCCAAAGATCGTCTTAGTCTTCTTGCTACATCTCCTATCTCTCCTATTCCCAAATCATACAAAGCCGCCCTACTTGATCCTCAATGGGCTGCTGCCATGAAAGATGAATATACAGATTTGCTTCAAAATAACACATGGCAACTTGTCCCTCGTCCCCATGGTGCAAACATAGTTTCTGGTAAATGGGTTTTTTGCAAAAATTTCACTCCGACGGCTCTCTTGCTCATTACAAAGCAAGGTGGGTTTGTCATGGTTTTTCTCAACAACATGGCATAGACTATGATGAAACTTTTTCTTCTGTTGTCAAACCTAGCACTATTCACACTGTTCTTAGCATTGTTGTTTCTTCCTCTTGGCCCATTCATCAACTTGATGTCAAAAAAGCCTTTCTTCATGGTAGTCTCAACGAAACCGTTTACCGTCAGCAACCTCTTGGCTTTGAGGATCCTAGTCTTCCCAATCACGTATGTCTCCTTCAAAAATCCCTATACGGTCTTAAACAAGCCCCTCGGGCATGGTTTCAACGCTTCTCAACTTTCATTCAAACCCTCGGCTTTGTTCCCTCTCTCTTCGATAACTCTCTTTTTGTCTTCCACCAAAATTCTCATACTTCCTATTTGCTTTTATATGTTGATGACATTGTTCTTACAGCCTCTTCACAATCTTTTCTCAATCATATCATTACTCTTCTTAACAATGAATTTTCTATGACTGGCCTTGGTCTTCTCCATCATTTTCTTGGCATCTCTGTCACTCGTGATTCTAAAGGATTATTTCTCTCTCAACGTCAGTATATTCTTGATCTCCTCTCCAAGGCGGGCATGCATGATTGCCAACCTTCTCGCACACCCGTTGACACCATCTTCAAACTCTCTTCTAATGGTGAACCCTTTTCCGATCCCATGCTTTATCGTAGTCTCACTGGAGCCCTCCAGTATGTCACCCTCACACGTCCGAAACTTTCCTATGTTGTCCAACAAGCTTGCCTTTACATGCATGATCCCCGTGTTCCTCATCACAATCATATCAAATGTATACTTCGTTATCTTAAAGGTACTCTCGACCATGGTCTTCACATCAATTCTTCCTCTCCTACTACTTTGACAGCATACTCCCATGCCGACTGGGCTGGTTGCCTACACACTCGTCGATCCACGTCCGGATACTGTGTTTTTCTTGGTAACAACTTGGTTTCTTGGTCATCAAAGCAATAGGTTACAGTCTCAAGATCGTCTGCTGAAGCTGAGTACAGGGCGGTCGCACATACCGTTGCCGAAACGGTTTGGCTGCTTCAATTGCTCTCAGAGCTGCACCGCCCCATTCACCAAGCAACTATTGTTTATTGTGATAATGTTTCGGCCATCTATGTGACACCCCAAAATTTTAAACTAGTTTTATTAATTAAAATTTTGCCAGGAAACTTAAACTTTTATTTTCTGGATTTCCTTTTGATTCCAGAACCATTCTTTTCTTTATTATTATGGAGTTTTTACCCCAAGTGAAAACTTTTCAATCATTATGGGCTTATTTACCCTCTCAAGTAAAACATTTCTATTATCAGTAGATTTATTTGCATAATTATTTCTCTCTGAGCTTTATTCCTTAAAATGATTTTTCATTGGTTTTGGAGCTCTATTTGAACTACAACCAATTGATAAATTTATTTAAAAATCCCACCAAAAATTGGAGATGTCAGGTGATGTTTTTAAATCACTTTTATGAAAAAATATCTTATGTTCATTGGAGATTTGAGCTCTACACCAAGTTTTCAAATCTGGTCCAGTGGGCAATTTTGCACTGCAACCTAATTAAATATTTCTTTAAAACTTCCACCAAAATTATGGGATGTTAATAGGAGTATATTATTCGTCTTTATGCAAAAACCTAGTTATGTCCTTTGAAAATTTTGAGTGAATCAACCTCATCTTCATTCTGGTCCAACTTGATGATTTGTACTGCAACCATATTTTTGCTTGCTCTTTTTTCCTTGATTCTTTCTCTTGCTTGTAGACCACCCTGCAAAACCCTTAAGTCCAGGAGCATGAACCCATTGGAATATTTTTGGTCCATGAAATGATAACCTTTAGGTTCTGTCCAGAATTGGTTTTCTCAAATTTTTGCACTAACAAGTTTCTATGTTTTACTAACTAACCTAGCCACCATCTACTACACCTAAAGAGACCCCAATCTGGAGATTTTGGCCACCCCAAGAAATGCCTAGGTGCCCTTGGCATTTTGTCAAACACCTTGTGTGCATGGCCATTCTTGGCATGGTTTTTAGTTAGCATTGTACACTTGATCCTCTAACCTAACTAACTTGTCCACTAAGCTCCTAGCTAACCCTAACCCAGTCCTGTTAACTACCAGCATCACCCGAGCTCTCTAACACGCGCTCGCATTTCGTCGAGCACCTGTCGTGCGTGCACCGGGCGCAGCCAGAGCGCGCGTTTTGCACGTGCGTGCGCCCGAGCTGCCGCGGCCCAGGTTGACCCCTCCCCGGAGCTCGATCTGATCCGCTGGTATAGCCGTGTCTCGCCTCACTCGACCGCCCCCTGGCTCCTCGCAGCGCCGCCACAGTGAGCCTTTTGGCGGCACGCAGGCGTCGGCAGCCCGCCGCTGCTCAGGTCGGCACCGCCCAAACCACCGCAGCACGCCAGCTTGCCTCCTTGGACAATGGAGAGTTCGTCGTTAGCCCCTAGAGCCAGCCGGTCATTGCCACGTTGCCTCCGGCGACAGTAGCAAGCGCACCGTCGAGCTTATCCATGGCTACCGTCGGGAACCGACGCTGCCCTACTATAAATAGCGCCCCCGGCCTCCCTTGCACTCGTCAACAGCCTCAAGTCAACCATAGCCAACCCCCCTCGCAGCAGTTTGACCAGAGGAGGTCGTTATCCTCGCCTCCGGCAAGTGCAGCCGCCGCCGCCCTCCGGTCGATTCCGACGCCACCAGAGCCCCTCCCTCTACTCTATCACCACCATTAGCCCCATCATGACCCCGAGGACCCTTTCCAGCATCCAATTTTTGCCTGGGAGTCGAGGTTTGCAAGGCTCCATCCCCTCCCGAAGCTGCCCTCCGCCATGGAGGAAGGGCTACTCGCCCTCGAGCTCCGCCGCTCCCCTAACCTCCTCCAATGGATGCGACATCTCCTCCCGAGCACGTGCATACCTGGAGCGCATCGTTTGGTGCCCCCTGTCGCCGGCAATCATCATCGGAACCCGCCCCTGCTCTCTGCCCAGGCGCGCGAGAGGAGGAAGAGAAACCCGACAAGCGGGCCCCGCACGTCAGCGACTAGGCCGGACCCCAACGGTTCTAAGTGAAGGCGCCCTCCACTGAGTACGTCTTCCCTGTGCTAATACGTATTCGAGTCTGAACCGTTTTCCTTCTTTCAGATTTTATAAAAACAGATTTGACCAGTAACTTTGACTGGCTATATCTTTTAAAATAAAACTCCAAATAAGTTGATTCTTTTTCCTACCTCTCAAATTTAGTCTAGTTTATTTTAAGATTTATTTGAAAAAAATTCAAACAACTTTTTTACACTGTTTTGAAACTATGTTTTAATTTGAATAGTTTCAAAAATAGGTTTTTGAAGAAGAAGTCAACTTTCAAAAGGCACACCCCACTTGCATGCTCTTGAAGGCAAGCATTCTGAACTCGGGCATAATTTTGTGTGTGTTGTCTGACACGGTTGCAATACCACCTCGACACGGAGTGTCTGTTATTTTATGTGATGATATGTTCAAACTCATGAGTGCATATTAATGATCTCATGCATATTGGAAATTTCCTTGCTGTTGGAAATGGTCATGCTTGTGGCAATAATCATCCTCGTATGCTTTTCGTGCCTGCCGGAAGGAAGCCGGGAAAGTCTTTGTCTTGGGTAGACCTGAGCTTGTCCCTAGTTCCTCGTCGAGACGAGTGTGCCCGGTATGGCATGATAGGGTATGATGAGTGGTGATTCTGTCTGTTGGATGAAATATATATTCGTATGCTGATCATGCAGGGAATACTTAAACCTCCTGAGTCGACCATAGATCGAGTCTTGTTCCGGTAACCCCCACACTTGTTTCGTACTACCACTTGTCCCTGCCATAGGTAGGGTACGGTTCAGTAAGTTGTCAACCCCTTTCTAGCACACACCGTACAGAGGGGCTGGGATGAGGGTTCCACGGCCATGGATTAAAGCCAGTCATCCGGTCAGGGGGCATGGGTGTTTCCGGTTGGGACCGAGAGGGTGGCACCCCTTAGAGCGCGCGATATAAATTTGATCCCATGCTACGCGAGGTTGTAGCCTCCCCACTTAGAGGTTTGCTTGACAGGTGTCGTGGGTGATTCCAGACACCGGTAAGTTAAGCTGGTGTGTGCAAGTCAGGTGTGTTTTCAATTAAAAGACCGTAGACGGAATTAGTCCCGATGGACTAAAGGAATCCATTACTCGTGGGTAAAGAGTACACCCTCTGCAGAGATTAAATCTATTCGAATAGCCGTGTCCATGGTTAAGGACTACAGTCTGGGTTGGGTCAAGTGTCGGTCTTAGTGTCGGTCTTCGAAGGAGAAACTACTAAACCAGAACATGGATCATGTCGTGTGATTTATGATGATTATGATTATTATCATTATGGACTAACCCGTTTATATTATTTGAAGTACTGAGTATCCCTGGGACGGTTCTACCTCCTGGATATTCACTGTGATTGTTTTTCTTATAAGCCCTTTATGTGGTGTCGCTCAGACGCCCGACTGTGGCATGCTGTTATTTATTTACTCTATAAGCCCTTTATGTGGTGTCGCTCAGACGTCCGACTGTGGCATGCTGTTAATTATTTACTCTATAAGCCCTTTATGTGGTGTCGCTCAGACGCCCGACTGTGGCATGCTGTTAATCTTTTACTCTATAAGCCCTTTATGTGGTGTCGCCCAGACGCCCGACTGATGCATGCTCGTTATTTATTATCCTTTCGAGGCATCGCTTCAGACACCCGATTGGTGCATTTTATTACTCAAAAATGCTACATCCACGTAAACATACGTAATCTTTTACATAAACTTCCTTCTTAAACTCTCCACGCCCCCTGCCCCCGCCCCCTATTTCAGTTGGTGGGGCCCCCTCCGCTTATTCTGTCCAACAAATAGATGCCAGTTAGGCTATTACGTTAATTACGTATGATTGATTACATAGATGTAGCATTGCTCTTTATTACTACTCTGTTACTACATATTCATGTCGCATATAAATAACCTGCTTGCATGCATCAGAGGATTTTATTTTATGACGAACGTTATGATCATAGAATATTTCAGAGTATGATTACCATTTGTTATATTATACCCGTGTTCATAATGTTTGCGAGTACATTCAAAGTACTCACCGGCTTATCCCTGGCTATTGTCTTGGCCAGATTTCTTGCATGGAGAGGAGTGGCGTGATGACAGCCCCGGAACCTAAGCAACGGTGATAGCAGCCACGCGAAGATAGGAGTTAACATGGTCAGCTGTTCCTGTGAGAGATGGAGTCCCATAGACACTGATGATCCACAAACCGCTTCCGCCATCAACCACTAGAGACCTTTTGTTGTACTCACAGGCCAGAATGGTCTTGTACTACATATTTTGTATTTTGCTTGGAATTTCTGTATCAAGTTGGTGCCTCATCAGCTAACAGTAATCCTGGGGCTGGTGAGCACAAGGGCCTTTTTCTGGAAATTAATATCCCGAAAAACCAGTCCTGACAATCTACATGTCCAACAACCCCTGTGCAACATCGCCATACCAAGCACATTGAAATCGACATCCACTCCGTTCGAGAAAAGGTTGCTTTGGGGCAAGTTCGTGTTCTTCATGTTCCCACTACAGCACAATTTGTTGATATCTTCACCAAGGCTCTCGGGACTGCGCCATTTATCGATATTCGTTTCAGTCTCAACGTTGTTGAACCCCAAGTTGAGACTGCGAGGGGATGTTAGATTATATGTTAGACTTGTAATACAAGTTGATCAAAGCGACTAGGTTTAGGAAACCCAAGCTAAGTCGGTTTGTGACTTAGGCCTTTATATATCTCTTGTACCCCCTCTATTATCAATACACAAGTTTCATTATAATTTTACAGAGTCAAAAGCCCTCCTTTGTCTGTCGTGAGCTCTCAGCCTTGCCGAGCACCACCAATGCTCAAGCCGGTCGGTCGTAGTAGGTACAGGGGAAAGTATCTAGTGCTCCCAAGCCTAGGGTGCTCCCGGTACTCCGATGTGAAAAACATTTTCTAAAATGTTCAAAAAATTCTGAAAAAAATGCAGCACATCGACGGAACATCGATGTCTCTTGTCACAAAATTTCAAATCAAAATCAGCAATGTTTCGAATTTTGATTTGAAATTTTGTGACAAGAGACATCGATGTTCCGTCGATGTGCTGCATTTTTTTCAGAATTTTTTGAACATTTTAAAAATGTTTTTCGGACATTTGGAGCACCGGGAGCACCCCAAGCCTGGGAGCACTAGATACTTTCCCGTAGGTACAGGCACTAGCTGAAACCGTGCTCTGGCAAGGCACTCCGTCCAGACTTGGCGTGCGTAGACACACCCGAGCAAGATATGGTCCACCGTATCCTCCCCTTGATCACTGAAAAAGCATGGCGATCTTTCATCTTGCAGTATGTGTCTGAGACGACGATCAGACGTCCGCACTCGGTACTGGATAGCGAGCCACATTTAGATCTTGCATGACAAAGGGGCCCAACATTTCCAGATCGCCTTGTCGTAGGCCACCGTAATCCCTCCTTCTGTGAGCATCTTGTAGGTTGAGGCTGCTGAGTAGACACCATTTTCTTGCCACTTCCACCTGGCCGAGTCACCATGTGTTGGATCCAAAACAATCTGAATCATGCTGGCACTTACTTTCTTCAGGAATGCAGGATCAACCTGGCTCTGGTAAGAAAGGCTTGCGACCTTGAGGATGGTAATCAAAAACTGTGAAGCTTGTGTGGGAGATCCATCTAAGAAGCGGGCCTTTTCTTTCTTTCTTTCTTTCTTTTGTCCCACAATAGCTTCAGTTCGTAATGTAGATTTTCCAAAGAACATCGTGCATCTGAATTACCATACTCCCTACGTTCTAAATTAATTGTCGCAACTCTAATATTCCCTCTGTTCCTAAATATTTATCTTTCTAGGTATTTCAAATAGACTATCACATACAGATGTATATAGACATATTTTAAAGAGGAGATTCACTCATTTTGCTTTTTATGTAGTCACTTGTTGAATTATCTAGAAAGACAAATATTTAGGAACGGAGGGAGTACAACTTTATACTAAAATTATACTAAAACTACCACAATTAATTTGGATCAAGGGAGTATTACGTTTCCGACGATCAATCACATCATGGATATATCAATATATGGCCTCGAATGACGGGAAAAGTATAAAATTTGAAAGCACGAGCGTGGGGCGCCTGTGGCCGATGCACCGCGTCTGCATGCGATCGACGGCTTTCGCAGAATCAAGTGCGAAACAGGTAGTAGCATGGTGTGGTGCATGTACCGAACAGGTTTGCCATGCACTCCGATAAAAGAAGGCCACGTAGCTGCTGCAAGTGCAACTTTGCCATAAAGATAAGCCTTTCTTTCCCCTCCTGATTAACAGGCTTGTTCCATTCTCCTAAAAGAGGTTTGTTCTATTCTCCTAAAATAGGTTATCTCCCAATCAACTAGTTGAGTCACATCGCAGAGTATGGGAACAGTACAAAGGAACCTGGTGGAGTGGGCGTAACCAAGTGTCCAAGTTACCCACGAACCCTTGTCCGGCTTTAGCTCGATAGTTACACGTACAGAGTGCTAGCTAGCTCATCATGGGATAACCTGCCTAACCCTTTCTCGAACATCTAAACCAAGCCAGGATTACTGCTTATTGCCATATGTCATACGGAGCAATGATTAAGATCTGAACCTGGAGAGTTAGGGCATGTACAATGCATAGCCTTAAGGTGATGCCTCGCATGCCATGTAGGATCGGATATGACGTAAACTAGGTTCGGATAGGGAAGCGGGATCCTCTCCAGGAGGCGGGTGCTTGAAGAGAAAAAATATGGTCCGGTGACAAAAGATGAAAAGGTGAAGTGGAAAGTAGAGATATATGTGTGCTAGAGTCTTTATTTTTTATTTTTTAGTGAGCCCCACTAATGGTAGCTTGCATTGGGAAGAAAAAAATAAATGTAGGTGCCTCAAATTACTTTTTGTCATGGGGTATATTTATCCATATGCCACCATTGTACATGCCCTTACGCGGTCAAAACTCCGCACAAACTTTCTGCCCCTGGTGATCAGAGGGCCCATAATTCATGCAAGAAAAGAACCTTTGTGCTTGGTTCCAAGTTTGGAGAAGCGGCAAAGTACACCTCGAGCTCTGAGAGGTTTCATAGAGATAGGGGACCCTCCTTTCCTTCTACAGGGTAAAGAGAGGGGGAAAATTAGGCTCCCACCAGGAGATGTCCGGCAGCTGCGCTTGGCATGCGCCAATATTTTGAACTCATGCAGTTAAAGCACCCTGCACCATGTTAGATTACTGTAAAGGAAAAGATAACCACTGACCGTTTATACTGTCGCCTCTCACTCACGCGTCATGAATTTTCAGGTATAATTATGTCACAGGATGTCACTATGGCGGTAAAGTTTCAGAAAAACTATTGTCGGTAAGAGTATGGATTTTCTTGTGGTGGTGGCGCATCGTTTCTATAATGTTTCCAGGTTCCTAAGAATGTGTAGTGGACAGCATGAACCTTTTTCAAGTTCCAACCACCAGCAACCACGTAACACTGCTACAGGAATATCAATTGTCTTTAGACCTGCAATTCAGGGGGTTAACTGTTGCAGTTGTTAACTTTGTACGGCGATATTTTTTCATATAGATGTTCAATGTATGGTGTTAGTAGGGGTGTTAGGCACTTGATACGACACCTAACCTAGTTGGCATCCCTATCTAATCAGCTCTCTCACCTGCAAAAGAATACAGGAATAGAGATTATCATATGGTGTTAGGTTACATTAAATAATGCCAATGAGTTAATATTGGGGGCAGATGTCATTCCCATGATACCTTTAAGCAATTTGTGGAACCTTGCTTAGTGCTCTAGCTGGTGCCAGGAGTACTAGCAGATATAAAGAAGGGTCCAGAAACATATCATAAAATACTTCTAACATGTAGCAAATGGCAACTTGACTATAATTTGTGCACAGAAATGTTTACTTTTTAACAGGCAATAATACCTCTTTGTTTGACGAAATTTGAGGAAGGTTCTTTTGCCTCGGGTTTTCTTCAGAGGCAATCTATCACCACTGATGCTAAAGATCTGCATATAAAGAACTATAATTTGTGCACAGAAATGTTTACTTTTTACCAGGCACCACTGCCTCTTTGTTTGACGAAATTCAAGGTCTGTCCAGGTTCTTTTGCCTCAGGGTTTCTTCAGAGGCAAGTTATCACCACTAATGTCAAAGATCTGCATATATGAAAAAAGTACTCCAGTGAGTAACTTTCAAATAAAGAGGTGTTTTTAGCCTAAGTCAGAAGAATGAACATGCTGATCAAGCCAGACACCTAAAACAAGATCACCTTAGAACAAGAGAACCCTAGAACCAGATAAGACAGATATTATTAATGCACCACAAAGGCCTCGATGAGCGGTAATGCACGCTCGGGGCTGCACGCCCACTAATCAATAATTACACCAGAGAGGCAAAGTTGACACTGGGGTCAAAGGAAAGGAGCTGATGCAAAGCGCAGGAGAGACGAAGACAAAGGACACATACAACATCTAGCCGCGCACGCGCAGCTTGGACAGGAAACTTAAACAAGGGGCCTGATCTCTTGCCACTGATGTCACCCTCACACTTTCATAGGTTGACATGGAGATGAAATAAACAAACAACAGGTTGCTCCATATTTTCAGGGCATGCGGCCTTCCCCCTCTGAATTTATAAACCGCAAGCTTTGGGCGTGAATTGGTCAAGCATCAACAATATATTCCTGTAGCTTGGAAGCAAATCCACGCCACAGAAACTTTGCATACTTCAACGTGTCTTGCTGAAATCATATTGTTTCACGCGGTAATTTACCTCAAGATAGAATTGTGGCCTTTGAATCTGAACACATTCCTACACTTGCTTGCTCGAAAGAATACGAAACTCAACAATAAAACCATCCCAGTTCGCATGCTAACCAAGTGGTTTGGGGCTCCTGCATATCAGCAGGCGCGATGCAGTTTGCGAGTCACTTATTGGTAAAAGTGCCACCTTGTTGGCCTAGCACTTAATGGCTAGCTGGTAATCCTACACATCAAACAAACAAATAGGTTAAGTCATGGAAAGAGGAGAAACATGCAAAGGAACAGGTGAAATAACCTAATCACCTAATGCACTGCAGGGACAAATAGAGCAATAATAGAGAATGACAGTAACTAGTGCACTACAGTACTGCATTACGTGTAGCCGTGACAGGGGGGGCTAGGATGCAAACAAGAGGCAGATCATAGGGGAAAGGGTAGGTCCCTCAAAAGGAGTATGAGCCAATTTACAAAACCTCTTCAGCTACAGGCATTCGGCTTTAAAGCTTGATCAAGCTCCTTCCACTTCCTTCCTAAAACACAACCACCATCTCTGCCAAAACCAAACCAAACCCAAAGACCAACTCACCAGAAACACAAGGCCAGGCACCAACAATGGCAAGACATGGCCCCCAAATCCATGACCAACCACTCCAGGAAGAGGACTACATAGACATGGAGCTGAGCTCACCTGCAGCTGCAAAGGTGGTCACCAATACAGCAAGCTTGCTTTGCTACACCACAGCCATGGCAGCCTCCCCCCAGCAGTCGAGGGAGTTTGAGTTCCACATGTCAGCTCCCGTTGACCACTGGGAGCCCATAGCATCGCCAGCAGATGAGCTCTTCTACAAGGGCAAGCTGCTACCGCTCCACCTTCCACCACGCATCCAAATGGTTGAAAGGCTCCTCGAGATCGCGGCTGACAAGGGCCTCCTCTCCGCGAGCACTGCCCCGGCGACACCATACCAGTCGTGCCACGTTTCACCAGCAAATTCATGTTATGCAAGTGGTGAGCTCAATGCAGAGCAGTACTTCAGCGAGTGCGCATCCGCCAGTATTGCTGCTGCTGAGGTGGAAGCAGCATGCGAAAAGAAGCCATGGTCCAAGAAGCTCAAGTTCATCAAGAATCTCAACCTTGGTCTCAAGCTCAAGGCATCAAAGGCTTACCTCAAGACAATATTTGCCACTAAAGCAGGGGATCCAGATGACAAGGGTGGTGCACCAAGAGCAAATGAGTTCTCCACCGCCCAGGTTAAGAGTTGGAGGAAGAACCCATTTGGCCAGATCAGAAGCAACAGGTACACAACCTCGCCCATCAGCAACAGTGCCACACTGGGAGGGAAGCTTAAAGAAGATGAGTACGGCCATAGAAGGTCATTCTCTAGTGTCATTATCCGATATTCGTCATCAAACAAGACATCATCTGCCTCATCATCGTCATGCTCTTCGTCAAATTCATCATCCTACATCCCAAGCTCAAATGACTCTGGTTTGGGGCCAGTGCTCAGGAGGAGCAGCAGTGCCAGCTCAGAGATGGATAATCCAATCCAGGGTGCAATAGCATACTGCAAGAAGTCGCAGCAACTGGCCTCAGTGAGGAAGAGTGCAAGCGATGCAGGTTTCCGGTTCATGTCATCATCAGTGTCAAAGATAGCTGCAGAATCTGAAGATGCAGAAGACATTTTTGAGATTTGCAGACAACGGTAGTATAGATGGTACAAAATTTCAACACCCTGATGATTTTGTACACATTTGTATTTTGGTCATATGTTTCCTAAAGACATGCTATCCCCTTAAAAACTTGGCTATGTAAGTAACTTCCTTCTACGAATGAACAGTTTCAGTATGTTTCATGTAGTATTTTAGCACTTGACATGGTTGTGGAAGTACCAAAGTGCAGATAGAATCCCACCAAAAAACTAAATCTAGGCAAACCTTTCTCTGATCAGTACCCATATTACAGACGCACATGTAGCAAGTCCATACCTGAAAAGAGATGCAACAGAAACAAGCATCTTAAATCACATGCAATGAGCCATAGTTAACAGAAGACAGCCAATTATTTTTGGGTAAAGCTTACACTTTTGTCCCATGCTTGGTTCTTATCTCTAAATGCACAAATTAGTTCCTGATTAAATCCTACCTGCTTTCTGTTTGTTAAACACAACACAAAAAATACTCTCAAAAGTTTGTGTGTCAGATGTGTGTCTATGACGTAGCAGAGGTAAGGAACTAAGCAATTTTTTTACAAGTTATTAAAGAGATTATCAGAGAAGGCAATACGATGAACCTTTTATTATGCAACCTGACTGCAACTTGCATACTACATGGCACCACACTAATGCGAGTGGCAATGGCATAAATAAAGTAACCCAAAAGACTCCAAAATTGTGTATTAAAATGTAATTCTGGCAAGTTGCACCTTGATATTATCAGTTAATCTGATTTTGGGATTTACTCTTCTGAATGCCGATCCTTGTGCATTTAGAGGTCTGAATGCATTCTCATGGCTCTACGTCAACCGAGAAACATTTTCCATATACTATGCCGGGCACCTTGTGTAGGAAATACAAGTCACTGGTGGCGGGCACTTAAAACATGAAAGGCAAAAAAGGAAAGGTGAAATACCTTTCTTGTACAAACAAAAAGCAGTAGTGCAATAAAATGAAAGAAAAAAGAGAAGAAATGCAAAGTAAGAATTACCTATGATAAAACACCTTTAAAGCTATAAATCATTAGAAAAAATAAAATAAATGGAAAAGGAGAAGAAATGCAAAGTGTGAATAATAGGAGGCAACAACTTCTTAACAGCCCTTTTGTCCTAAAAAGCTTTACTGAAGACCTGGGGGAAGTTTATACTGGGTTGGTTTTCTTCATATAAGAAGACAATTGTGGTAAAACTACAATAACATATCAGATATAATATCTCACCATATGCATTTAATGATTGTTGGAAAAAGAACAATGGTCATCGGAATGACAGAATCTATCCCAAATCAATATAAAAGAAACACACCCCAAGGGCCCATTGTGTCGCTTAGCTTCAAAAATGAACATTGATGATGACTAAGAAATGGTCATGTGAAGACAAATAAAATTTAAACTAAGAAGGCATGTCAAGAAAAGGCAGGACAAGATTAAAGCCAAAGGTAAGCATACTTACCCACCACACTGATGATGTTGAGCAGTGTTAGAACTAACAGGCATGTAACAGGGTCCATAGTTAGCCAAATGTTTGCATTGTTTATCAGGTGTACATAGTACGCATGGCATATGAAGAATATTTACGCTTTACTGCCATGCAAGGATTTAAAGTATTCTTGGATTGCCGCACTAGCATGTGCTACCAGTTTTCTAATTAGTGAGTAAAGTAATGGTAGGTTATTGTGATGAACCTTCCTCTAAAAGATAAGTACAACAAACAAAAAGGGAAAAAAAGATGAACCTGGTCTTCTATCCAACGACATGCCAAGCGTCAAACTCCACAATAATAATATATTGGGGTTCATGTATTTGGGTTCTTTTAAATGATTCGTAGTGGTCATGCCAATGTGATGCAGGGGGCAGCCAGGGTAGCACAGCGTGTCCAACTGTTCTTAACAACTACAGAAGATATATTTGTTTCCTCACATAAACAATACCATTCTGGATTGAGTAAACAAATAAACATAACTGCAGATTGTCTTATTGGCAATGTGAGTACACTTACTGTTATACTACTAGCAAATTTTGCTAGATATATTACATGTTCAACAGAAGAATAGAACAAAGAGGGAATAAACTAGATACTTCTGCTTGAAACTATCCATGTTCAATGGAAGACTGAAAAAAAACCACGAACCAAGAATGGCAAGTTACAGTAACTCACTTTAGATCCAAAGTGAAATGATAATTTTTAACATCAAGGTTTCAGGACAAGATCAACAAATTACCGTTAAACTGTGGGAGGTTTAAATTATTCCTCCCTCCGTAAAGAAATATAAGAGCATTTAGATCACTAATTTAGTGATCTAAACACTCTTATATTTGTTTACAGAGGGAGTACTAAACAATTTGTACTATACGAGCAATATAAAAACAAAATTATATGTGTTTAAGTCCAAAAGAATCAGCATCCTCAAAACATGACACCCAATTCTGTAAATGAACTAAAACTAACGGAACCTGCAGTCACATTGAGAAAGGTTTTATATAGTTACTTGATAATTTGTTTTATAATAAAATATGAAAACAAAAAAATATGTGTTCCAATAAAGCATCCTCATAAGAAGTCCATAAAAAATCAGCATCCTCAAAACATGATGCTCGACTGTGTAAAGGAACAAAAACTATCAGAGCCTGCAGTCGCATTGCCACATGGAAGTATAAGAATGTTAACTGAGGAACAGTTCAGAATTAAGAATGAGGGGCCAGGAGCTTACTTAAATCATGAAATGTATGTATGCAGTTGATGGCATGTTACAAGTAGATGCATACATACCAAATAACCAAAACAGTATGTCTCGTGAGTTATGATGGCTGGAAAATGGAACGGAAAAAAAAGTGCAACTCACTTGTACAGCAGATTGTGCACAGTTATGATGGCTGGAAAATGGAACGGAAAGAAAAAGTGCAACTGACTTGTACAACAGATTGTGCACAGTGGATTCTTCAACTGCATGAGCCTTACACAATGGGCCTCCCTTTTAGGTATGCATCGTTTGTCATTGCAGAAAGGAATTGTACAATGAAGGAATAATGTGAGTAATCTATTTGTTAATGCACGCATCTGGAATTTTCATGTACATTCTCGATTCCAGATATGAGGCTGAGTTCAAACACCCTGTGTCTTACAAGGCATACACTTGATTAAGCATGTACATTCTCAATTGCAGAGGCGAGGCTGAGTTCAAAGACCCTGCCTCTTTACAAGGCATACACTTGATTAAGCTCAGTCTCTGAGATTTCCGTATTATCAACCCAGGAGCTTGAGCCGCTTCTTCTTGACATCTTCTCTTTTTTTCTAATCTTCCTCATGCGCTTTGATTTCACCACAAAGTACGTCATTGTTCCAAGAACACCAGTCATTGTAACACCACCTATCAAACTAACCAGTATTGCTGCCCATTGGAAATGGCGGCCTAGCACAATATAGCATGAGGCAATGAAAGAAATGGTTGTGCAAACTGATGCCAGCCACATAAGCTTGTTGATCACCTCAACAACCTTTCGCTCAGACTTGGTTTCTCCCCTGACAACTGTTATTTGAACCACGACCACCGCCAATGATGTGAACAGAGCTATGGCATTAAAGATGAAGAATATCCTAAAGGAAGCAGTCTGGACAACAATCGCAACTCCATTGTTTTCATTTCCACCAGGTACAGTGAATATAGCTGCGAAAGCAACAGTAGCAAAAAGCACAGCAACAACAGTTACAGAGTTCGTTGCATTATTGATGCCTTCTCTGTGCAACTTTCTGAGTTCCTTAGCAATGCCATGCACATTTTTGTTAGTTTTTCTTGTCTGTTCGAGCTGTGTGTGGACATCTTTCTTGATCTCTGTCACTGTCTTCCGGAGCTCATCCCGAGGCTGATTTAGCTCTCTAGATCTGAGAGCGCCATGTTGAGATAAAATATCCTTAATTTCAGACGACTCCTCACAATGTGGCAACCCTTCAGCTATATCAAAAGCAGTCTTGTGATCTCTGTTCAGTGCATTGACATGGGTATCTGGTAGCCGCAAAAGAACAATAACTATCTGCAGAAAATAGGAAAAAACAGCGAGTCCATATTAAGAACGGTAAGTCGACATTAAGTTTTAGATATTTATCTTGAAATATAATAGTCAAGCATAAAACATGTAATAGGCGAGTGAAAATTTATGATATAAAACTGCCCTATGTAAATTAAGAAGTTATCATACAATTATTTCGAGATATTTTCACCATGCAATTAAAAGGTTAGTCATGTTATAACCTGATGCGCAAAGCAGCAAGGCTTCTGCTAACTGCAGCCTAAGTATTTACATGTTATACTAGATACATTAGCGGCCTAAAAAATTATTTACATCGCATACTGGACACGATCCTATCAGCTCAGAAAGTAACTTGTTTCTAATGCATTTGCTTGGATGATGCCCCTAATCAAAAGGTGTAAGTATAACAATGTAACTTATCAGAATATTCCTGGAAGATGAAATGAAGTACATCGCTGATTTGATGCAACTTCTACTGAATGCTAATGTATCCAAGAGATAAATAATACTCCCTTTGTAAACTAATATAAGGGTGTTTAGATTACTACTTCAGTGATCTAAACGCTCTTATATTAGTTTACAGAGGGAGTAGTTGATATTTGATCATTCTAGTAAAACAAGGTGTAATCAGCAGGTTGAGTTAAAAGTTTATTTTAGACTAGTACATGTATTCTAGGTATATAGTAATCATATAGGATATGATATATAAATAACCGAATATAAATACCTCTGCCCGCTTTTTCCTTGTTGCTACATGCAGGGCAGTGTTTCCATTTTTGTCTGGCAGCATTACAATTGCTGGATCAGCATCGACAAGTGCTCTAAGAACATCACAGTTAGTTCCTTTCACAGCCATATGCAGTGCCGTTTGACCTTTCTTGTCATTTCGTCTTGCTAGCTGTGGATCTTTCTCAAGTAATGCTTTAACAATTTCCATATGTCCCTGTCGAGCAGCAAAATGTAAAGCATTTTTGCCATTATCTTTGGCCATTTCTCCCAATCCAAAATCATCTTGTTCAAGTAACAATTTGACAACTTCAGCATGTCCCCTTGTAGCTGCTGATATAAGCGGGGTAGTATTTGCAGGGCCAAATGTTTTGGCAAACATCCTATCGTGACGTAACATTTCCTGCAGAACAGCTGACCAAAAAAGTACCTAGTTAGGAAAAAAAATTGCTTCCTACATAACTACTCCCTCCGTCCGGAAATACTTGTCGGAGGAATGCATAAAAATGGATGTATCTAGAATTAAAATACGTCTAGATACATCCATTCCTCCGACAAGTATTTCCGGACGGAGGGAGTAATGGGCAATATAAACATACAATGAATAATACAGGAGTCAGAATATGTTAATACTTAATAAGCTATCCTAACTTATCCTGGATAAAATGAAGTACTGATTACCCCAGTTTCACCATTACCATTATATTATTTGCCAAAAAAAACATTACCATTATAAAATTAGAAAGTGATGGCTCGTTCTATTGGAAGCAAGCTATCCAGCATATGCAGAACACGTCAAAGGCACATAAATTTGATGTGAATCTACAATTATATGTGTTTGCAGCCATCACACAATGCATGCCAATTATCCAGATCAAGCACCAATCATTTTCAAGTAATCATATCCTAAAAGGTTTTTCCTATTTTGCACCCAGTTTATCCAATTAGCGCAGTCTTTGAAGTGTAACAGCTCAATCTCTTATAAACAGACTTGCACTGAGATCAGAAGCAAGAGAACAGATTTGAACACCTAATAGGCTAATATTCCTTTGAAAATGAAGAAATCAATCAACAAAGACCTGTACAGACTCAAAGTGGCCGCATATTTTCTGTAATTTTTGTCCTAAATAATTGCAACCTACTCACTTGAGTATAGTATATGTGGCAATGCAAAATATCTGACTCACTATAAGTTAGTGCTATGCTATGTGTGTAATCATGTTAACATGTTTTTCCCCCAAGCAGCAGGTAATTGCAAAAGAAGCTATACCAAGCTTCGTGTTGCAGTTCACAACTATACTAGTACATGCACTTTTGCACGCATTTCTAGATAATGGACCAAACATAGCGCTAGTACCAAGTACGCAATCGCTACAAACCCAGCAAACAAAAAAATCGCAGCTCAAGGCTCCACAATCTACCAGATGGACACGCAATTTGCAGCAAAGAGGTCAGGATGGAACCTCACCATGATGCCCTTCTCTGGCCGCGACGTGCAGCGCGTCGTACCCCGACCTGTTCTTCGCGGCGACGCCCTGGGCGTCGAGGTGCCGGAGCAGCTCGACCACCACCTCCAGGTGCCCCCTCTCCGCGGCGGCCAGGAGCGGCGTCTCCCCGGCCTCGTTGGCCTCCGCGGCCATGGCGCGGCGCACCGCCTCCAGCTGCTCCCCTCCCTCCCCAACCGCCACGACCACCGCCGCCTCGTCCAGCGCGCGGCGCAGCGCCGCGGCGTCCCCGGCCCGCGCCGCCACGTGCAGGTCGGTGTCGTTGTGGCGGCCCGTCACCTGCCGCACGTACCGGCCCCGCTTCCCGCTCAGCGACACCGACATCGCCTTGGTCGCGCTCGTGCCCGCGCCGCCGCCCTCTGCGCCCAAACACCAAACCGAATCAAATCAGTACAGTGCACCGAAGCCTCACGACACTAGAAACCCCAATTCCGCTCCTGCAGTGCCAAACAAACAAAAAATGCATCCGAATTCCGAGCGCGACCGCCAGTGCAGAGCCCTGCTGCTCACCTTCGCGGATCTCGGGCAACATCGCGGGAAGTGGAGGCGGGACTGCGGTCGCGCGCTAGGGTTCGCGAGGTGGGGCGCGGGCGGTGAGCGCCTTAAAAGGAGCACGTGAGTCCTCGGCGTCTCGGCGGCGCGGAGGAAGGCGAGAGGAAGGAGGGGAGGGGTGTGGGAGGAGGAGGAGACGGCAACGACTCCCTTGTTGGGGAGCTTTTTGGCGGAGAGAGAGGGAGGTTTTGTTGGGGTTCGGCCGAGCGGGGCGGGACCGCGGGAGCGGAGGGGAAAAGCGAAGGGGGTCCGCGGTGGGGCCCGCGGATCAGTGGTACTGGGCGAAGCTGCCGGGCAGCTTCCCTCTGCGTGGAACGTCCAAGTCACACGCATGAGTCCAAGAGGAAGAGGAGAATGGGAGTGGGGAAGACTCGTGCGTCATACACCGAGACCGATTAGCATTGGGCACGTTTCGTTTTTGTATTCTGACAGAAATTTCTGATTGGGGACGGTGTGGGTTGATGGGCGAGGATTAGTGGACGACGGAGTCACTGACAAGTGGGCCGTGCTGCTCTGTTAGTGGCTTTTAGCGTGTGCGTCCACTGAACCGGACTGTGGCACTTGCGAGGGGATGCGCACACTTTTGATGCCCTTTTGGCCGTATGTGCGCTGGTGACATGGGAGAAGATATGGAAGGTGGACGAGGAGAAGGGCGGGCACGCAACCCACCAGCACGAATAGACTGTCAGGTCCTGTCTTTTTTATTTTCCATGTGACAGGGTGCCTCCTCCGCTTCACGTTGCGTGGCGCCGCTCCGACGTGCCTCCCGAGGAAGGAGGCGGCTATTTAAGCCAGACGTCGGAAGCCAAAACCCTATCCACCTATTTCCCCTTTCTTCTTTCCGCCGCCGCCACTTTGAATCCGCCCGCCGCACCACGCCGATGCGCCGAATCACTACCTACGCTATGCTCACTTCGGAGCGCCGTCTGCAGTTGCTGGAGGAGATCCGGGCGAGGCGAGGCTCGCTTCGCTGTGGGCCTTCCTCCGGATTCGCCCGAGGAGGAGGATGAGATGGAGCCAGCAGGGGAGGAGGAGGATGAGGAGGAGCCGGCGAGAGGGGAGGAGGAGGGAGAGCAGCCGCCATTCACCCGAGGAGGAGGAGGAGGATGAGGTGGAGCCAGCGGGGGGAGGATGAGGAGGAGCCGGTGAGAGAGGAGGAGGAGGGAGATCAGCCGCCGGAAGCGAAGCCCATGGAGGAGGAGGCATCGGAGCCGTAGGAGGAGGTGGAGGCAAGGCTGCGGGCTTCGCCATGGCGGATGCGGAGGCGGAGTACGAGGCCGCCCAGGTGATGGGGCGAAGCAGACCGCTATCCTCGAGTCCATCCAGGACAAGGCCTACGTCGAGGCCAACCGGCAGTTCATCCGGCAAGAACAGGTGGCGACGGAGGCGCTGTTCGCCGGACTGGACGCGGAGGCGGAGGGGAAGGAGGAGTCTGAGCCTCCACAAGCGCAGGAGCTGTCACACTTGCCCGTCTACCCGGCGCCGGGCACGGAGATCGTCGACATCTCCGGCGAAGAGTGGTTCTAGCTATGTACGTAGTATGTAGGTTTTTATTTGCATGACTAGTATGAATTTGAGGTATGAAGTTTGAGTTTCATGGTTGTAACACACATTCTTGGTCTGCTGCCCAATCACTATCCGCGGACGCTGAGGGAGTCCTGGATTAGGGGGTATTCGGACAGCCGGACTATATACTTTGGCCGGACTGTTGGACTATGAAGATACAAGATTTAAGACTTCGTCCCGTGTCCGGATGGGACTCTCCTTTGCGTGTAAGGCAAGCTTGGCGATTCGGATATTAGATCTCCTTCTCTGTAACCGACTTTGTGTAACCCTAGCCCCATCCGGTGTCTATATAAACTGGAGGGTTTAGTCCGTAGGACAGGAACAATCAGAATCATAGGCTAGCTTCTAGGGTTTAGCCTCTACGATCTCGTGGTAGATCAACTCTTGTAATACTCATATCATCAAGATCAATCAAGCAGGAAGTAGGGTATTACCTCCATCGAGAGGGCCCGAACCTGGGTAAACATCGTGTCCCCAGCCTCCTTCTACCATTAGCCTTAGATGCACAGTTCGGGACCCCCTACCCGAGATCTGCCGGTTTTGACACCGACATTAGTGCTTTCATTGAGAGTTCCACTGTGCCGTCGTTGCGAGGCTTGATGGCTCCTTTAAACATCAGCAATGATGCGGTCCGTATTCGGCGGCTTCCCACTACGGGCCAACTCGCTTGGCCATCTGGAGCAGATCGATAGCTACACCCCTGGCCATCAGGTCAGGTTCGGAAACTTGAACTACACGACCGATATCCGTGGAGACTTGATCTTCGACGGGATCGAGCCTGCGTCAGGAGCGCCGAACACTCACGACGCGCATGACTTAGATCTGCCATCGGATGGTGTTCGGGATATCGCACCTGCAGCTGCCCCGGACTTCAATCTGGAGCAGATCGCGCCATCCGAGGACGGGTGGATGGACCCCGCCACGGAGGCTGCACACTCATCGGCGTTGGAGCCGAACACAGACTCCACCTCTAAGGAAATCTGTGTCACCGGACCACCGGACTCGTCTCCGGCCACAGGGTCTGAACCGCGCACATCCGTGCCCATCGAATCTGATTGGGCACCGATCATGGAGTTCACCCCCGCGGATATCTTTCAACACTCACCCTTGGGTGACGTGCTAAATTCGTTAAGGTCTCTCTCTTTATCAGGAGCCTCCTGGCCGAACTATGTCCGGCTCGACTGGGGTACGGACGACGAAGAAATTCGCTACCCACCCACCACCCACTTAATAGCCATTGTCGATGACTTAACTGACACGCTTGACTTCGACTCCGAAGACATCGACGGTATGGACGTCGATGCGGGAGATGATCTAGAACCACCACCCACGGGGCGCTGGACATCCACCTCATCATATGATATATACATGGTGGACATGCCCAAGGAGAACAACGGCGACAAAAAGGACGCAACGGAGGATAATTCCCCCGCGGAGAAACCAAAGCGACGGCGCAGGCGCCGCTCTAAGTCCAGCCATAGTAAAAATAGCGATAACAGCGCAAGAAAAATTCACACCCCGGTCGACTTCAAAGGCAACAACGACCATATGGACCCAGCGATGGAGCAAGATGAGCCAGGTCACAAAAATAGCCTGGAGCAGACGCCCGGTCACGGCGATCCCGAGGGTAAAGCTCATCAACCTGCCTCCGGAGAGGAGGACAGTCTGGATGACGACGCATTCATCATCCCGAAAACACGTTTGGAACAAGAGAACCTCCACAGAAGGCTTATGGCCACCGCTAGGAGCCTGAAGAAGCAGAAGCAAAGGCTTAAGGCCGCGCAGGATACGCTCAACCGCAGATGGAACAAAGTGCTAGACACTAAAGAAAAATATGGCGACGATCGCCACACAAAGAGCTACCCAAAGCGCAAGCTGCTGCCCGAATTCGACGACGAGGCCATAGAGCCCATTCCGCCGAAGAATAATACGGTAGATCAGCCCGACCGACCACCTCGTGGTCGTGACAGAGCGACTACCGATGCTGCACACAAGCCAGCACACGATTTACGTGAGCTCCTGGACAAAAAGGCTGGTGCGACCAGGTCCATCTATGGATCTAGAGGACGTGCTACGGTGCAAGATCATAGCCACCAAAACGATCATATTGATCGAATACCAGTTCAGAATCAACCCCGAACACAACAACCGTCGACAACATGCCACGACACATCCAATTACAGGGGTGCAGCACACCCCCTGTGCTTCACCGATGAAGTATTGGATCATGAATTTCCACAGGGGTTCAAACCTATGAATATAGAGGCATACGACGGAACGACAAACCCTGGGGTCTGGATTGAGGATTTTATCCTCCATATCCACATGGCTCGTGGAGATGATCTCCACGCCATTAAATACCTGCCCCTCAAGTTGAAAGGACCAGCTCGGTATTGGTTGAAAAGCCTCCTTGAAAACTCAATTGGAAGTTGGGAGGAACTTGAGGATGCTTTCAGGGCCAATTTTTAAGGGACCTATGTCCGACCTCCGGATGCAGACGATTTAAGTCACATAATACAAAAACCCGGAGAATCAGCCCGTAAGCTTTGGAACAGATTTCTCACTAAGAAGAATCAAATTGTTGATTGTCCGGATGCTGAAGCCTCAGCGGCCTTCAAGCATAGTATCCGAGACGAATGGCTCGCCAGACACCTCGGCCAAGAAAAACCGAGGACAATGGCGGCCCTAACAAGCCTTATGACCCGCTTTTGCGCGGGTGAGGACAATTGGTTGGCCCATAGAGGCACCAGCGACCCAGGCACATCCGAAATTAGGAATGGCAATGGGAAGCCACGACGCAATAAAAACAAGCGTCGAAACAATGAAGAGAGTCCGGACAACACAGCGGTCAATGCCGGATTCATGGGCTCTCGACCCGGTCAATGGAAGAAGCCATTTAAAGGCAGCAAAGATGGACCGTCCAGCCTGAACAAGGTCCTGGACAGTTTATGTCAAATCCATGGCACTCCCGAAAAACCTGCAAATCACACTCACAGAGAATGCTAGGTCTTCAAGCAGGCCGACAAGCTAAATGTCGAACACAAAGGAAGGGAGACGCCAAGTGAGGACGAGGATGAGCCTCGCCAGCCAAACACTGGGGGACAGAAAAAATTCCCACCAGAAGTCAAAACAATGAATATGATCTACGCAACTCATATACCGAAGAGAAGGCGCAAATGCGCACTCAGAGACGTATACGCTGTAGAGCCCGTCGCCCCCAAATTCAACCCTTGGTCGGCCTGTCCGATCACTTTTGATCGCAGGGATCACCCGACTAGTATCCGGCACGGAGGATCGGCTGCCTTGGTGCTTGACCCAATAATTGATGGATACCATCTCACTCGAGTCCTTATGGACGGCGGCAGTAGTCTTAATCTGATATATCAGGACACTGTCCGCAAGATGGGGATAGACCCGTCAAGAATCAGCCAAAGTAACACTATCTTTAAAGGAGTAATACCAGGCGTTGAGGCCCGCTGCACGGGCTCCCTCGTATTAGAGGTTATATTCGGTTCTCCCGACAACTTCAGAAGCGGTGAATTAATCTTCGACATCGCTTCCTTCCGAAGGGGCTATCACGCACTACTTGGAAGAGCGGCCTTCGCTCGCTTCAACGCAGTACCGCACTACGCCTACCTTAAACTCAAGATGCCCGGTCCATGTGGCGTCATCACAGTTAGTGGAAACACAGAGCGTTCCTTACGTGCGGAAGAATATGTGGTGGCTCTAGCAGTCGAACACTAAGCGGCCTCTCCAACCAGAATACATATCGGTCGTCAAGACCACGACACGGTTAGACGAGTCCGGTGCACCATCGGTGGTAATAGCCCAGATAAACCTGAGCTGGGGTCTATAGATATACCCCATAGGTGGTGCTAGGGGCTGCAAACATGTAACAAAGCCCACAGTTCGGCTTGACCCTATTAATATAATAATAGATTGCATTTTCATGATTCATTGAGAATAACCAACTTCTCACACGATTACACCAGACTCTTTTACCGGGGTGTTTTTTTCCTTTTTCTTGCAGATGACAATCGTGCTACACCCTTCCAAGATACGGCACAATGGAGACAAAGGCGCACACATGCAGCAGGGCCCTGCTCAAAGGTTTCTCTTTACATTAAGCCCATGTGTAAACCTTCTTTCATGTCTCTTGTTGCTTGACATCCCACGGGTATTTAATACACCCACGAGGGATACTGGCGTTATTGGCATTTCACCACGACAGATTAATGCACGTACCTGGAAATACGGGGTTCATTATCGAGGGCGTTACTCAGCCCAGTATATGTTATAAAGTCCGAATACCTTCGGGAGTGTTCGGCGTCGCGAGTTTGTCCTTATATGCATCAACTCCGAATCATGTCTTTGGTCAAATGTTGGGTTTGCCCGGCTCCTGGGTTTGCTACCTTAAGTTCCGTTTTATCGGCTAAGGCGAACAAAGGAGAACTACTGCGATTGTGCCCTGGTTATTTCGGATGAGCACCTCGGTAGAGAAAGCCGAAAACTGACTGTCATGATACAGCGAGAGACTGGTCAACCACTCGATGACTTATCGGAATCTTTGGGATTCCTCCGCATTAACGAAGGACCGTTTCCTGGTCATGTACATACGTGCATCGTATTCAGATGAACGCGGAGGTACCAGGGGCTATATAGTAGCCCCCCCGTCAAACTCCTATGGCCAAGTGAAAGTGTTAAAGCTATATAGTCCGGTTGCCTAGTTCGACGTGCGATCACCTCCTTAATGGACCAAGACGTTGGATCAAGTGTCATTATGCGCATTTTACGAACGCCCCCGCATTATATGCGTGGAGGCTGAAGCCAACGATTGCAAACTTTCAGGTTATATCCATACATAAACGCCGCACAGGAGGCACTACAATACTTTCGGGCAAAAGTATAAACACATCATTTATAATTAAAATAGAATTGTCTTTACAATCGAGATATTTGTCACTCGAACATGATACTCTTCGAGCACTGGGCCTCTATTAAACGGGCGCCTTCTAGGACTTGTTCAAAATAGTGCTCGGCCGGGTCCTGGCCTCCTGCCGAACCCCGGGTTGCAATACCGGTGGCCTCCATATCTGCCCAATATGTTTTCACATGGTCAAGAGCCATCCGCGCACCTTCTATGCACACCGACTTCTTCACAGCGTCGATACGCGACACAGCACCAAGGAATTGTTGCACTAAACCAAAATAACTGTCCGGCCTCGGTCCCTTCGGCCAAAGATGATCTACGACAGATCTCATTGCAAGTCCGGACAACCTATGGAGCTCGGCCCAAGCGGCCATCCTTTCATTCAATAGCAGCGGACGCGTTGGGGCACTGAACTGCAACCAGAACAACCTTTCCACGTCATGATCTTTCTGATCCTTGAAAAACTTGGTCGCATCAGCAGTACTTTTCGCCAGGTCTGCATACGTGTCTGCAGCACTCCATAACTGATCCAGAGGAGCGTATTTTGGATCTCCAAACTTCATCCGCAACAAATAGGAACTCCCAGCCGCGATATTTCCGGCTTGTCGAAGCTCCTCCCGTGGAGCTCTGATTTCAGAGCGCGTTTCCTTGGCTATGTCCAAGGCCTTCTTCAAGTCAGCCGCTTTCGCTTGGCTCTCCTTTTCAAGGAGCTCATATCGGCCGACGGCATCTTTCAGCTCCACAGCCATCTCGGCTATTTTATCTTCACTCCGGTGATGAGCAGCATGTTCAGCTCTCAACTCTTCGGCCGCCTTTAGGGCGGCCGCATCGCTTATCCTGGCTTGTTCCTTGGCTAGGGCAAGTTCCGCCCTTAGAGCCTCCACGGTAGCAGCTCCATCTGCAGCCACAACATATTATATTAGCATCATGCTCCTCTTAATACTTACTAACAATTAGAAAAAGAACACATACCCTGTGACTCATCAAGCCGCTTGTTCACAAGCTCGATGTCGGCATACGCCACATCAAGCTGTCGCCTCAGTTCGACGAATTCAGCAGTTCGGTCAACCACCGGACCATTAGCCATCTGCACATAAATACAGTGTGATCATTACTTGGGAGCGTGATCTTCCATTTGCCGCCTAGGACTGGCAACCAGAGTCTTAGGGGCTACTATCTATACGGAGCACACCTAGCCTGTGTGGTACAGCCGAAAGATTATGTATTTCTTTGCGTACCTTAAAGCCTTTGAGCAGGCTCGTAAAAGTTTTCACGTCCAAGATTAGTAGACCGACTCCTGCCTGCATCTACTACTATTACTCCACACATCGACCGCTATCCAGCATGCATCTAGTGTATTAAGTTCATGGAGAAACAGAGTAATGCAATAAGAACGATGACATGATGTAGACGAGATCTATTCAAGTAGGAATAGCCCCATCTTGTTATCCTTAATAGCAACGGTACATGCGCGTCTTGCTGCCCCTTTTGTCACTGGGAAAGAACACTGGATGATTGAACCCATCACAAAGCCCCATCTTGTTATCCTTAATAGCAACAATACATGTGTGTCTTGCTGCCCCTTCTATCACTCGGAAAGAACACCGGACAATCGAACCCATCACAAAGCACCTCTTCCCATGGCAAGAAAAATCGATCTAGTTGGCCTAACTAAACCAAAGATTCAAAGAAGAAATACGAGGCTATAAGTAATCATGCATATAACAGATCAAAGAAAACTCAAATAACTTTCATGGATATAGATCTGATCATAAACTCAAAGTTCATCGGATCCCAACAAACACACCGCAAAAAGAGTTACTGTTGGGAAACATAGTAATTTAAAAAAAACCTACGCACACGCAAGATCATGGTGATGCATAGCAACGAGAGGGGAGTGTATCTTCATACCCTTGAAGATCGCTAAGCGGAAGCGTTTATCAACGCGGTTGATGTAGTCATACGTCTTCACGATCCGACCGATCCAAGTACCGAACGCACGGCACCTCCGAGTTTTGCATATGTTCAGCTCGATGACGTCCTCGCCTTCTCGATCTAGCAAGACGGGCGAAGTAGTAGATGAGTTCCGGCAGCACGACAGCGTGGTGACGGTGTTTGTGAAGAACAATCTTCGCAGGGCTTCACCTAAGCACTACGGAAACTATGATGGAGGATAAACTAGAGGGGACGGGGTTGCCGGCACACGGCTTGGTGTTTCTTGATCTGTCTTTGGTGCTAGCCCTGCCCCTCTATTTATATGTTGAGCCTTGGGGTCGAAACTTGGAGTAAAAGCCTCCACAAAGTCGGTTTCACCCAAAAGGCAAGAGTCCTTCTCGGACTCCAGGGCCACACGCCAGGGTTCCCAGCGTCTGGACCCAGACGCCAAGGACCCTGGCATCTGTCCCCTGGACTCCGCAAAACTTCCTTTTGCGCTTTCCAAAAAACCTTGTGGGCTTTCCCCTTTGGCCCAAATAACGTGTTCTCATACCCAAACATTTTGGGAAACATCCGGAACCCCTTCCGGTGAATTCCGGAACCCTTCCGGAGACCAAACAACATTATCCCACATATTAAACTTCATCTTCGGACCATTCCGGAGTTCCTCGTCATGTTCGTGATCTCATTCGGGACTCCGAACAACATTCGGTTACCAACATACATAACTCATATAATATTATATCATCAACGAACGTTAAGCGTGCAGACCCTACGGGTTCGAGAACTATGTAGACATGACCGAGACATCTCTCTGGTCAATAACCAATAGCAGAACCTGGATGCCCATATTGGCTCCTACATATTCTACGAAGATCTTTATCGGTCAAACCGCATAACAACATACGTTGTTCCCTTTGTCATCGGTATGTTACTTGCCCGAGATTCGATCATCGGTATCTCAATACCTAGTTCAATCTCGTTACCGGCAAGTCTCTTTACTTGTTCCATAATACATCATCCCACAACTAACTTATTAGTTGCAATGCTTGCAAGGCTTATAGTGATGTGCATTACCGAGTGGGCCCAGAGATACCTCTCCGACAATCGGAGTGACAAATCCTAATCTCGAAATACGCCAACCCAACAAGTACCTTCAGAGACACCTGTAGAGTACCTTTATAATCACCCAGTTACATTGTGATGTTTGGTAGCACACAAAGTGTTCCTCCGGTAAACGGGAGTTGCATAATCTCATAGTCATAGGAACATGTATAAGTCATGAAGAAAGTAATAGCAACATACTAAATGATCAAGTGCTAAGCTAACGGAATGGGTCAAGTCAATCACATCATTCTACTAATGATGTGATCCCGTTAAATCAAATAACAACTCATGTCTATGGTTAGGAAACTTAACCATCTTTGATTAACGAGCTAGTCAAGTAGAGGCATACTAGTGACATTATGTTTGTCTATGTATTCACACATGTATTATGTTTCCGGTTAATACAATTCTAGCATGAATAATAAACATTTATCATGAAATAAGGAAATAAGTAATAACTTTATTATTGCCTCTAGGGCATTTTTCCTTCAGTCCCCCACTTGCACTAGAGTCAATAATTAGTTCACATCACCATGTGATTTAACACAAATATTCACATATGTATGTGATTAACACCCATAGCTCACATTGTCATGTGACCAACACCCGAAGGGTTTACTAGAGTCAATAATCTAGTTCACATTGCTATGTGATTAACACCCAAAGAGTACTAAGGTATGATCATGTTTTGCTCATGAGAGAAGTTTAGTCAATGGGTCTGTCACATACAGAGCCGTATGTATTTTGCAAATATTCTATGTCTTCAATGCTCTGCACGGAGCTACTCTAGCTAATTGCTCCCACTTTCAATATGTATCCAGATTGAGACTTAGAGTCGTGTGGATTAGTGTAAAAGTTTGCACCGATGTAACTTTTACGACGAACTCTTTTATCACCTCCATAATCGAGAAACATCTCCTTAGTCCTCACTAAGGATATTCTTGACCGCTATCCAGTGATCTACTATTAGATCAAAAGTGTATTCCTTTTGGCAAACTCAGAGCAAGGTATACAATAGGTCCGGTACACAACATAGCATACTTTATAGAACCTATGAGTGAGGCATAGGGAATGACTTTTCATTCTCTTTCTATTTTCTGCCATGGTCGGGTTTTGAGTCTTACTCAACTTCACACCTTGCAACACAGGCAAGAACTCCTTCTTTGACTGTTCCATTTTGAACTACTTCAAAATCTTATCAAGGTATGTACTCATTGAAAAATCTTATCAAGCGTCTTGATCTATCTATATAGATCTTGATGCTCAATGTGTAAGCAGCTTCACTGAGGTCTTGCTTTCAAAAAAATCTTATTCAAGTATCATTTTATGCTATCCAGAATTTCTATATCATTTCCAATTAACAATATGTCATTTACATATAGTATTAGAAATTCTACAGAGCTCCCACTCACTTTCTTGCAAATACAAGCTTCTCCACAAGTCTGTATAAAACCATATGCTTTGATCAACTCATCAAAGCTTATATTCCAACTCCGAGATGCTTGCACCAGTCCATTGATGGATCGCTGGAGCTTGCACATTTTGTTAGCACCTTTAGGATTTACAAAACCTTCTGGTTGTATCATATACAACACTTCTTTAAGAAACATCCATTTAACGAATGCAGTTTTGTCATCCATTTGCTAGATTTCAAAAATGTGGCAATTGCTAACATGGTTCTGACAGATTTAAGCATCATTACGAGTGAGAAAATCTCATCGTATTCAACACCTTAAACTTGTCGAAAACCTTTCTCAACAAGTCGAACTTAGTAGATAGTAACATTACTATCAGTGTTCGTCTTCCTCTTGAAGATCCATTTGTTTAACATGGCTTGCTGATCATCGAGAAAGTCAACCAAAGTCGATAATTTATTCTCATACATGGATCATATCTCAGATTTTATGGCCTCAAGCCATTTCGCGGAATCTGGGCTCATCATCTCGCTTCCTCATAGTTCGTAGGTTCATCATGGTCTAGTAACATGACTTCCAGAATAGGATTACCGTACTGTTGGAAATATGCCCTAGAGGCAATAATAAAAGTATTATTATATTTCAATGTTCATGATAAATGTCTTTTATTCATGCTATAACTGTATTATCCGGAAATCGTAATACACGTGTGAATACATAGACCACAATATGTCCCTAGTGAGCCTCTAGTTGACTAGCTCGTTGTGATCAACAGATAGTCATGGTTTCCTGGCTATGGACATTGGATGTCGTTGATAACGGGATCACATCATTAGGAGAATGATGTGATGGACAAGACCCAATCCTAAGCTTAGCACAAAGATCGTGTAGTTCGTTTGCTAGAGCTTTGCCAATGTCAAGTATCTCTTCCTTTGACCATGAGATCGTGTAACTCCTGGATACCATAGGAGTGCCTTGGGTGTATCAAACGTCACAACGTAACTGGGTGACTATAAAGGTACACTACAGGTATCTCCGAAAGTATCTATTGTTTTATGCGGATCGAGACTGGGATTTGTCACTCCGTGTAAACGGAGAGGTATCTCTGGGCCCACTCGGTAGGACATCATCATCATATGCGCAATGTGACCAATGAGTTGATCACGGGATGATGTGTTACGGAACGAGTAAAGTGACTTGCCGGTAACGAGATTGAACAAGGTATCGGTATACCGACGATCGAATCTCGGGCAAGTAAAATACCGCTAGACAAAGGGAATTGTATACGGGATCGATTGAGTCCTTGACATCGTGGTTCATCCGATGAGATCATCGTGGAACATGTGGGAGCCAACATGGGTATCCAGATCCCGCTGTTGGTTATTGACCGGAGAACGTCTCGGTCATGTCTGCATGTCTCCCGAACCCGTAGGGTCTACACACTTAAGGTTCGATGATGCTAGGGTTATAAAGGAAGCTTGTATGTGGTTACCAAATGTTGTTCGGAGTCCCGGATGAGATCCCGGACGTCACGAGGAGTTCCGGAATGGTCCGGAGGTAAAGATTTATATATAGGAAGTCCTGTTTCGGCCATCGGGACAAGTTTCGGGGACATCGGTATTGTACCGGGACCACCGGAAGGGTCTCGGGGGCCCACCGAGTGGGGCCACCTGCCCCGGGGGGCCACATGGGCTGTGGGGGGTGCGCCTTGGCCTACATGGTCCAAGGGCACCAGCCCCAAGAGGCCCATGCGCCTAGGGAACCCTAGAGGGAAGAGTCCTCAAGGGGGAAGGCACCTCCGAGGTGCCTTGGGGAGGATGGACTCCTCCCCCCCTCTTGGCCGCCGCACCAGATGCCATCTGGAGGCTGGCCGCCGCCCCTTTGGGGTGGGAAACCCTAAAGGGGGCGCAGCCCTCCCCTTCCCCTATATATATGAGGCCTAGGGGCTGCCCATAACACATGATTTGATCTCTCGTTGGTGCAGCCCTGCCCCTCTCCCTCCTCCTCTTCTCCCATGGTGCTTGGCGAAGCCCTGCGGGATTGCCACGCTCCTCCACCACCACCACGCCGTTGTGCTGCTGTTGGATGGAGTCTTCCTCAACCTCTCCCTCTCTCCTTGCTGGATCAAGGCGTGGGAGACGTCACCGGGCTGTACGTGTGTTGAACGCGGAGGTGCCGTCCGTTCGGCACTTGATCATCGTTGATCTGAATCACGACGAGTACGACTCCATCAACCCCGTTCACTTGAACGCTTCCGCTTAGCGATCTACAAGGGTATGTAGATGCACTCCCCTTTCTACTCGTTGCTGGTCTCTCCATAGATAGATCTTGGTGTTACGTAGGAAATTTTTTGAATTTCTGCTACGTTCCCCAACAGTGGCATCATGAGCCAGGTTTATTGCGTAGATTCTTTGCACGAGTAGAACACAAAGTAGTTGTGGGCGTTGATGTTGTTCAATATGCTTACCGTTACTAGTCCAATCTTGTTTCAACGGTATTGTGGGATGAAGCGGCCCGGACCGACCTTACACGTACTCTTACGTGAGACAGGTTCCACCGATTGACATGCACTTGGTGCATAAGGTGGCTAGCGGGTGCCAGTCTCTCCCACTTTAGTCGGAACGGATTCGATGAAAAGGGTCCTTATGAAGGGTAAATAGCAATTGGCATATCACGTTGTGGTTTTGCGTAGGTAAGAAACGTTCTTGCTAGAAACCCATAGCAGCCACGTAAAACATGCAAACAACAATTAGAGGACGTCTAACTTGTTTTTGCAGGGTATGCTATGTGATGTGATATGGCCAAAAGGATGTGATGAATGATATATGTGATGTATGAGTTTGATCATGTTCTTGTAATAGGATTCACGACTTGCATGTCGATGAGTATGACAACCGGCAGGAGCCATAGGAGTTGTCTTTATTTTTTGTATGACCTGCGTGTCATTGAAGAACGCCATGTAACTTACTTTACTTTATTGCTAAACGCGTTAGCCATAGAAGTAGAAGTAGTCGTTGGC